>NW_006283656.1:401476-427262 GCF_000327345.1 Myotis davidii
TAATCATAAAAAAATAATTAAAAAAAAAAAGAACCCCACTATAAAAGACCCATTATAAGGCAGACTTACTTATGAGGGGTATGACTCTGAAGGCAATTTAATGAGCCTTGTATTTTGGCTTAAAAACAATGATCTGACTCTGGTTTCTTTAGCAGAAAATAAGCACTTCCAGAAAATTGAGAAAGCTACACAATGGAACTTCTTAGAAAAGATGACTGCAATTCCACTGAAGAGTCAATATGAGAAACCTAGTTGATACTTAAGGTAAACAGAATAAACTTGGTCATTTATTTGGATTTGGACTTTTAACTTCAGTAGAAGTTCACAACTATCTAAATTCATAAGAGATGAAGGTGGGAGATGACAGAGGTGAATTCAAAAATTTACTTGAAACATCTAAGTCAGCATATATAAATGTGAGTGAATCAAGAAGCAGAATAGAGATAGGGGAAAAACTGGTTTCATTCCGTTGCAAAGGACCTGAAACATAGTATTTCCTATTCTCCTTCCAAATTCCATCAGACAAATCCAAAGTATTCTTGGGGGATTCCTGATATTGAGGACTATTCATTCCTTCACCAAGAAGTCGGATTCAGAAAGTTTTAAATTATCTCCTGCTTTCAAAAGTTCTTAAAACTTTCATTTACCTTAAACTAGAAAAGCATTACAGCAATGGACTCTTTCAGCCATGTACTAAAGAATCAAAAGATAAGATAGATGATCAATTCAGTCTATTTCACTCAATTTCTGGGACCATCATGTTGGTTGATTTAAAAAAACACACACACAACACACACCCCAACTAAAATCATGCCATTTGGACATATGGTCTTAATCAAAAGAAAAAATATTATTCTCCACCTTTTTGTTCTTGTATGTTTTTTGGTGCTCCCTTTTACAGATACTAGTCTCGAAGGGGAAAAATAATGATTTAGCTATGTATTTCACCTATATTCCCATTGTAAAATATCAACTAATGTTTATTAAGAGCCTACTATATGACAAGCACTGTGCTAAATGTTTTATATATACTATCTCAGTTAACCACTACAACTTTTTTTTAAAATATATTTTGTTAATTTTTTACAGAGAGGAAAGGAGAGAGATAGAGAGTCAGAAACATCGATGAGAGAGAAACATCGATCAGCCGCCCCCCGCAAACCCCCCACCGGGGACGTGCCCGCAACCCAGGCACACGCCCTTGACCGGAATCGAACCTGGGACCCTTCAGTCCGCAGGCCGACGCTCCATCCACTGAGCCAAACCGGTTTCGGCTATTAACCACTACAACTTTATGAGGCGGGTACTACTATAACTTCCATTTTAATATGAGGAGTGTGGGATTTGCAAAGGATAAGTGACCTACCTGAGTTCAAACATCTAGTAAATAGCACAGCCAACCTTCAAACCCAAAGAACCTGGCTCTGGAGACTGCCTTTTTAACCACTATGACAACTTCATTCTTTTCTTAATATACATTACTACAAAAGTTTCCTTGGCAGACTAGATTATTCACAAAAAGATCACAGTTATAGAAACATGTTCTAATTCCCTTAACCTTTCTCCGGGCCAAAAACTAAAGGATGCTTAGAAAACAAGCAAACAAAAAGTCTTAAACTAATAGCAAATTACAGAAAATTTTACATCAAATATAGAATCCATATGATAAAAAACTTTTGAGAGTTTGGTAGCTCTACAGATTTGCTGCAAATGTGGTTTTCCACTGAAGTGGCTCAATAGATTTGTATCCAGTTTCACTCCATTACTCTAAGAGCAAAATGCTGCCTGATAATCTAGTCTACAAACGGGCTAATCCTTATTACATACTACATTCTTAGTATTTGGATCCTAATGAATATTAGAAGCAAAACACTTGCTTGAATAGATGTTATTCCAGATGCACTTGTGTAATGACAACTACTGCATATATAATTTGAAAAGTCAAGAGTTCTGCTTAAGCAAGTCTACCCAAGACTGTCATTCAACATGAGTATCTATTTATATAAAAGGCTAATATGCTAAGTGTCCGACTGTCTGACCAGTTGCCATGACACGCACTGACCACTAGGGGGAAGGCACTCAATGCCGGAGCTGCCCCCTGGTGGTCAGTGTGCACCCATAGTGGGAGCCCTGCTCAGCTGACTGGGATGAACAAGCCTGGGATGAACAGGCTCCTCCCCCGCCACCTGCCGCTTCACACACTATTACATCCCTCGGGGGATGTTGGATGCTGGTTTCAGCCCAATCCCCACAGACCACGCTGATGGACCCCACCAGTGCACAAATCCATGCACCAGGCCTCTAGTATAGAGATAACTCCAATAAAACTCCGATGCTTCATGATGTGAAAACTCAGCAGTTCTCTATGTCTCTCTGGGCTGTACATCAGATCTATCTGAGCAACTTAAAAACGCTGAGGCTTGGCCCTACTCCAATACATTCTGATTTAACTGATCCAGTAGAGTAGAACCCTACCATTGCTGTATTTTTGTTGTGTGGTGGTGTTGTTACTGTTTTGTAAAGCTCTATAATGCACATCCAGGCTTAAGAAATGCTAAACTTGTAGTCTATCAAGTAGCAGTCTATCACATAGTAGTCTATCAAGCTAAAAAATAAATCTGCAAATAATGAGTTCTGCAAACATGTACCTACTAAATACAGGAGAAAGATTTGTGCCAACGAGGAAAGAATTTTATTCCATGCATTGACTCTTAAAAAAAAAATAGCCATTTAGCCCTAGCCAGTTTTGTTCAGTAGATAGTGTATCAGCCCGAGAACTGAAGGGTCTCAGGTTTGATTCCAGTCAAGAGCATGTACCTCAGTTATAGGCTCCAACCTGGTCATGGCACATGCCGGGAGGCAACCAATTGATGTGTCTCTCCCCCACCCTTCCACTCTCTCTAAAAAATCAATGGAAAAAATATCCTTGGGTGAGGATTAACAACAACAACAACAAATAGCCATCGGGTACACCTTCATGTACATTTTATCTGAGTAATTATCAGAGTGATATATATTTTAAATACAAACTTTCAAAGGAATCAAGTCTTTAAAATAAAGGGGGAACTTTAGCTTTTTTATAGCTACTGATTTTATGATAAATGAAAAAAATAATGTATGAATAAACCAATATAAATTACAAATATGCAATCTAAATATTGCCTTCAACTGTTTTCTAAAGTATATTGCACTGCATCTATAAGTAAGTTTTATTTATTGGAGAAAACCCTACCATTCGTATTAATAGACAATAACAGAGTTCTTTCGCACTTTAAACAATAAAATTACTAATTCAGTGGTCCCATAAACATATCTACCAGGGGGAATTATCTATTTAAAAAAAGAACTAGACAAACACGAAATAAAAGAGTTAAATTTTTTATAATCTAAAACTAAAAACATTCCATTTTCTTGTAAATACATGGAATGTCTTTCTAGAGGAGCTTATTTCTCTCCCACCTTAACATACACTGCAAAATTAATATAGTCCATAATTAGTGAAAATTCGGAAATATTATTTAATCACTTGTTAAACTAAGCTTATACAACTAGGAGAAAATGATGTTGAAATAATGTATGAAGTAAGATTTAGACAGCTTAAACCAGTAAGAGTCATATGTGCCTCTCATTCCTTGTTGAGTTTTAGAAAAATATTGGACAATGTATATCTTTTCTCCACCCCTTCTAGAAAAATCTTAAAGAAAGTCTACATTGTCTACTTTATATTACTTGTGTAAGTGATCTTTCTTATGGGGGGAGGAGGTATGAATTTAATATCTGGATCACTGTGGTGCAATATAGAGATAGCATCTGAGGATACAGGAGCTCCAGTGCAAAAAGGACAATAAAAGATTAAACCCCTGGAAGTCTAGGTAATAGAAATACAGGTTGAAGTCAAGACTATCTCCATCTCCAGGAGACAGGGACATAAATCCCAGCTATCTCCAGGTAATACATAGTTTGGAATTAATACTTTTCAACCAATTTCTCAGACGTATCATTTTTTACCATTTTTCTACCCTGGTTGTCTGTATTCCCTGAGTCCACCACCTTGCCTTGTGTTTCTTGAGTCGATTGGAGCAAGGAGGCTTCAGTCACGGGTTAATCTCCCCTCCCTGGCACACTGAGATCTTAGGTAGCCAGGAGTAGGGAATCAGAGCACAGCCAGTCTGGCATGTGCCAGCTGAACTGAAGTGAAAAGGAACTAAAATTTCAGACTTGAATGAAGAGACCCACAGAAGAAGGCACCCCTATTATACAAGCTCTAAGAGAATAAGTGAAAAAAAAAGGCACAGGTAAGAAAAAAAGAGTATAGGCCAAGAGCAGAGCCTATAGGTAGGTACCCTGAATGACAGTAGAGGACAGAGCCTGCCCCAGAGCCTGTGGGCACCCAGTGAGTTATCCACCCAGAGTGCCTGGCTAGTTGGGAAAGGGGTGAGGAAGAGCAGAAACCAACACTTAACTTTCTTCTGCTCTCAGCCTTTCATTCATTTAAGCAACCTTGAATTCCTGGTCTTTGCAAGACTTTCTAAGTTTGCTTTAATGCTTTCATAAGGTTAAAAACTAATGTCTACTGATTCTTGTGTGTTGGCTTTGTTTTGCATCAAATTTTTTTCCTTGTCCCAGGGATTAATGGTATGCTCACTGATACCAGACTACTCAAATTAATCATGACAGGAGTCAAACCCTACAAGTACTACTAGTTCTGACAATTTTAAAATACACTTTGATTTTTTAAAATTTATATTTACATATAATTTCTAAAGAGTGTCCCAGCCCTGACCGGTTTGGCTCAGTGGATAGAGCGTTGGCCTAAAGACTCAAAGAGTGTCCCACTCGTCCTTGTTAGCTTGGCTCAATGGATAGAACATCAGCCTACAAACTGAAGGATCCCAGGTTTGATTCTGGTCAGGGGCACATGACCAGGTTGCAGGCTTGATCTCCAGTAGGGGATAGTGCAGGAGGCAGCTGATCAATGATTTTTTCTCATCATTGATGTTTCTATCTCTCTATTCCTCTCTAAAATCAATAAAAAAATATGTTTAAAAAAAAGTGTCCCACTCTATCACATTATCAAATATCTAAGCTTCTAAGGTCTGCTTCATGAGAAGCTAGACTTCCCCATCCTTTAGAAGAGGAGGGGACAGAGAAGGGAGGACACTCCTTCCTGTCTTCAGTGACTATCAGTACAAGTACCCAGGCATACATCCAAGAAGTCAGAGTCGAGAAGGTGCTCACATTAAGATGACTGGTTCACAACTCCTGTGACATGAATATAAGCGATGTTATTCCACACTGAAATAAAACAGCCTTTCCTTCCAGCTGTTTTCAAGCTGAAATGGGCAAATACACTGCTCATGTCAAAGACAGAGTAAAAGCCCATTTTAAAGTACCTCAAATCTCCACAGATTTACTTATAGTGTGGGTTAAAGGGCACGCCTTAAATGTACATACACTCATATGTGTAGTTGAATACATTAGCTTCTCATTAAAAAATAGACACTATCCAAACTGAGGAAAAGGAATCCACATTTCTGACATCAGATTTCTAATGAAAGCATGATTTGCAGATGAAAAGTTTTAATATTAAAATACAGACAGATAGCTGAGCTAATTTATAATAATTAAACCAAATCCATAGAAACAGGTCCAGTTTACCTATTCTCATCAACCTGAGAGTCCAGTCTATTCATTAATTGGACTGTGTGATTTAAAGTTTAAAAGGAATCAAAAAGATACTGATAGAGCTAGTATAATGAAATATTCCATTTGAAATTTGAAAATCTGGTTGCATTACATAAGTAATTTTCCCTGTTAGCTACAACTTAGAGTTTTCTCAAAAGAATTAAAAAATTTCCAAATAATCTTAAAATTATTTCAAAACACAAGTATGTGAAGTCCTCAGTTGATTTACACTATATTTCTATTAGAAAAATAAAATTTTAAAGTACCCCACAACTATTTTTATATCCATACTTCCTTTGAAAAACTGCTTTAAAAATAAAAATGAGTTTAAAACAAAGAGTATATATTATTTGTTTATATAAATACAAAAGTTAATCATTATGTATCTTTTAAGATCTGAGACAAAAATGGCAATAATTAAAAACAAGTGCAAGAAGAATAAAGTTTTGATTTTTCTACTTACCTTTAATGTGATACTATAATGTCCAACAAATGTTGAATTTATCCATGATGTTGAATGGGGATCACCCAGGAATTCTATGTGATACTGTTCAACATTTCCATCCAGGTCATAGGTCACATATTTACCTTTAAAAGGATCAGGGCAAAGTATCCCTGGCCAACTTTCAAAGAAAATTATATTTAATTATTTTGATGCTTTTAAAAAAGGCAGTCATCAATATATCTGTCATAGTTGTATATCAAACTTTCTTCTTTGAATTTAATAAATTATTAAACTTTAACATATCCACATTTTAAAAGTAGGATATTCATTTGATACAAGTAATCAGTTGTGCCTTTATAGATATTGAAAGCTTTGAAATAGTCACATATTTAAGATATACATGAGATATGAGAAAGAATTATAAGACAAAGGGGTGATCTCCAGGGTCTGTAAGAGACACTTAGGTATTGCTAAGAGAAAAAAGATTCATCAGAATCATGACAGGACTGACTCAACTCTAACCAATCAGAATGACTAATTACTAAAATGTTAACCCATTGACAGGGCTTCTGAAGGGGTAGGAGAGCGTTGGCATTTCCTGAGCCAGGGCTGCCAAAAGGGTACTGTTAGCTCAGGCTGTGCTAACTCTGGAGATTGTAACTTCTGTGGGACAAGCAGAAGTAAGTTCAGCAGTCAATATTGTCCCTCCCCCGCACCCCCATCTGCTCCATTGACAGGTGATCACATTGCTAAAAATCCTCAGTGCAGGAAATAAAATTTATCCTTTACTAAAAATAAATCTTTAGGGTTTTTTTAAAATAACATAAATCTCTAGAAATTCCTTGGTATGTTTTATTTTTTCATTTGGCAACTTAGTTGTAACTAGTTTACCAATCTCTCTAGACTCTGACCTACTATTCTTCAGAAAATAAAGCAGGAAAAAAGGTACTAAATAAGGTCAGGAAGCTGTGACTAAATAATGTACAATAGAAATCTGAAGTTTATAGTTCATGACCCAAAATATACATATCTAATATACCCAGACATTCAAAGATCTGTACAATTATCAAGTTCTATTTCAGTTTGCTGCACTATGGAGTAAAAAGATAACAAGGTTCAAATCAGGAGACCCAGACTCTAGTTCTGCCTTTTCCCAGACAAGAGGCCTGCAGCAGGTAATGAGGCCTCACTGTAACTCTGGTTCCTCACTGTGCAGTTACTAAATTGAAACAAACATGTGTTTTACACATTTTAGTTTTTAGGTAAATTAAAATATTTTGAAGTATCATCATTATATACTGAATTGTGTACAATTCAATTTATATGTTGAAGTCCTAACTCCCAATACTTCAGAATGAGATTGTGTTTAGAAATAACACCTTTAAGGAAGTAACTAAATTGAAAGGTGGGCCGTAATCCAATATGAGGGAGGACCATGGGAAGACACAAGACCCATCTACAAGCCAAGGAGAGAGCCTCAGATGAAATTAACCTTGTTGACACCTTGACCTCAGACTTTTAGTCTCCAAATTTGTGAGAGAATAATTTTCTGGGTTAAGCCACCCAGTCTGTGACACTTTGCTATGGCAGCCCTAGCAAACTAATACAACCATATATAGTTAAGATAATTGGTACCATTGAGAAGTAGCAGGAATAATACAAAAATATTTTTGCCTAATTTCAATAATTATTTTAAAGCTAAATAAATGCAACAGATAAGTTTAAAATCTAAAGGATGCATACAAATCATGCTGCAAAGAATCTGAAATCACAAAAATACAAAATCCATATATTGTTTGGATTTGGGGACTGTGGGTTATTGATATCCTACTAAATTATCAATTGATATTAAAGTTATGGAGTCATAAATATAGAAATGTATCTACCATAGCCAACTATAAAGAAGTTTCACAGATTATAGATTAATGGAAAGAGTTTATGCTTAGCATTATTAAGGTAAAAACATTTGATCCCAGGAAGCTGATAAGTCCCAAGTAGAACTGCAAGGAGGTGGTGACTTAGGTGCACTGTCACCAGAGATGATGGAGTGTGAGAATGGAACAGCCATCCACTGTTCCCTGATGCTGAGCAGAGTCCTGTCTGTGGCTTTGGGCCTCTCTAAGGGTAAGGGAGGTAGAAGGCTGCCTTGGTAACCTTCCATCATGGAAGAGGGGCTAGAGGCTTACAGATTGAGTCACACTATCTGGAACCCAAACGAGCCTAATAATTTGGAAGAAAAGGAAACGATAATGGAAAGCAAACGGTGGTTCAGGACTTAAATGAAGACTGTCTGGTTATTATTGGGTTCACATAACAACATATGAAAGCTCTTACTGGGCTGTGCTTAAGAGTAAAACTCAAGTGGAGTTCATCTTTTGAAACTAAGTTGGAAATCCACTTTCTGAAGAAACCCAGTCAAAAGAAGACTTCAATAGACAAATGACTAAGAATAAGTGGCAGCTGCAATGGAGACCCCCAACTTATTGAACACCAAGGAACAAGTAGGTGCTTCAATTAACAGCTATTTTAAAAGAACCAAACTGATTGTTACATTATATTTGTTTAAACTTTTTGTAAAATATAAGGGGCTCACACTTAATACTACTGATTTACACCTCACAGCAATTTTTAAAAGGATCATTGCCAAACAATAGCAAATTTATGCATAGCAACTACTCCATTCAGTGTCAGTCTCAGGATTTCTAACACTTAAGACATGAAAGAAATATTTTGCAATTATGTGTAAGATGAGCTGGTATTTTTCTGACACAAATTCTGATATAACTGTTTCTACATCAAACCTATTGGGCCCAAGAGTCTTCAATCTAAATCACTACTCTATAAAATATATATATAAAAAGATGACTTTAAAAATTATTGAATGCCAACAAAAGAAAAAAAGTTTCTGTTCATTATTAAAAACATGCTATATTATAGAAAATATTGCATGTTGATTCAGAGATGAATTATGCGAAATTCTGTCAAATGTCTAAATAACTCTGGCACTTTTGTATTTCTCCAGGTGGTGCAAAGGAATCATGACTCCTAGTCTGTATATCTCGGCTAACACAGAATGCTCCTAAACGGTAGGAAGAGCCGAGCAGAGGCAGTAGATGTAGAAAACATGATTACTTCCCTGCAGCTGCTACATCTATCATCCTCTCTGACTTGCTGTGATTCAAAAAAGCTGATGTCCATTTTTGCCCTCACTCTAACTTCAATTTCAGTTCCAAAACTGTCAATGATGACAGCACATTGTGCATGTCTACTTCCCAATTTTTCACTTTCATATTGATGGGAAATTCTGAAGCTTAAAGGTGAAGAGGGAGAGTAAGAATAGGCAGCACAATGGAAGTGTATCAGAATTACAAGGGAAGTGTATGATCAATTTTTGAATCTGTGGGTGTAAAATGTACAAATACAACAAAGTCAAAAAGGTACCTAGTGTTATAATCCCCTTAGGAGGGAAGGAGAACATTTTGGCAGAACAAGTGGTAAATTCAAAGAGAAGTGCAAATCCTATATAATAAAAGCCTAATATGCAAATTGTCCCCTCAACAGTTCAACCAGGATTTTGACTGTTCACAATGACGTGCGCTGATCACCAGGGGGTGGCATGGAACATGGCAGGGGTTGGCAACATGGTGCTGGCAGTGGGTGGCAGTGGAGGCACTGCCAGCCCCATGGGCCCCAATGAGAGCGGGACCATGGCGGGATGGTGGAGCAGGAGAGCAGGTGGTGCCAGGCCAAGGCGGGTGTGAGTGGGGCCCGATCAGCTCTCCGATCACCCCGCAGATGACGACCAGCGGTGGGGAGTGGGGCCATCGCCTGGCTCCTAGGCACTGAGGGAGCTGAGTGGGGCCTGATCGCCCCCCAGACAGCGACCAGCAGCGGTGGTGGCGGGGGGCAGGGCTGACACTGGGCTCCCAGGCACTGAGGGAGCCAGGTGGGGGCCCAATGACTCGGGCAGAGGGGGGCACGTGGGGGCCCAGGGGTCCAGGTGCTGCCCAGGGCCCAGAGACCAACTGGGACCTGCCCTTCCATGCCAGACGCTCGGGCTTTGACCACTGGCCAGGCCTAGGCACTGCATCCGTGCACAAATTTCTAGCACCAGGCCTCTAGTATATTATGAAGAAACTGATATCTTACACATTTCTTATCCAGGAAAATGATCTTTAATGTGATAGCTATTGACCTCAATAGGAATTGAAACTTAAGCATGAATTTATTTATTTCCAATGAGAAGTACATGACTTGTTTTTAACTGTGGTTTGGATGTTTAAGAGGAGAGAAAATTTTACTTGGGCCTCATTCCTAATCCTTGAGAAACAGAATAGATGAGCTGGAATCATCACTAACTGAACATTATACTTGTCAAGAAATCTCTGGCTGTGCCTAAATGCAGGGGTTGTTGGGGAGAAGAAACTTCCCATCCATACACACACATGCGCGCACACGCGCGCGCACACACACACAGTATATCAATCCATAGGCAAAAAATACGAAGTAATTAAATAATAATTTGTAATACTGAAAGGATCTAGTAGAAATATCAATTTATAAATTTACATACTATATCTAAAATGTATCACTGGACTGGTTTGTTAAACTAAAGACATATTTTATTACTAAACTGTTTTACTACATTACATTAGGATGCAAATATATTTTCTATAAACTAATTTTCATATTCATGAGAAAGCTTTGTATGTCTGTGTAAATATGCCCAAGGTAGTTATCCTAAACAGAGCCTAGCTTCTGTTTGACAATGTGTCCTACTATACTAAATAAGATATGCACTGTTCTCTTTTACTTTAACTTCTATGCTCTTTTTAGTTGAATACAATGCTATTCGCAATTTTTAAAAATCAAGGCTGCTTAAGCATTATGGAGATAGTTTTCCTCTTCCTAGTACATGCAGATATCTCCACCACAAAGCAGAGAGACATAGTCCAAAGGCAAGAGCTTGCATCAGTATTTTTACAAGTACATAAGTGTGTGCTAATTCACAATGTGGATGTAAATATAACTATTATAATTTGATTTTCCATAGAGTTTGCTGTAGGAAAAGAAAGTATTACTTTATTGGCAGGTGCAAGCACTGGGCGGGACCATGGCATGCAGGAGCAAAGAATTTCAGTAACCACCAGAGGTTCACCCCGATGACAGTGACCAGCGCCCCATCTTGGTCTGGCACCCCAGCTCACCTGCTTCACCATCCTGCTGTGCTATGCCAACATCAGCCATGTTGAGTGCTCTGCTGCCTGCTGCCGACACCCACCATGTTCCACGCACCCATGGTGGTCAGCGCACATCATAACGACTGGTTGTTCAGTTGTTCTGCCATTCGGTCTATTTGCATATTAGGGCTTTTTATATTATATATAGATGAGTCTTGTGTAACTTATCATCCTATATAATAAAAGGCTAAATCCTATATGATAAAAGGCTAATATGCATATAGACTGAGCAGCAGAACATGATATACATATATATACATATATATGCATATATATACACACACACACCCATACAATATTTCACATTTGATACCTAGAAAAGCTCTCAGCAACAAAATGTACAAATCTCAGAGTAATTTCCACATCTGCAGATATTAAATGTATTAGTTTGTTATGGCTGCCATAGAAAAATTACACAACCTGAGTGGCTTAAACAACAGAAATTAATCTTCTCACCATTTTGGAGGCTAGAAGTCCAAGACCAATGTGTCAGCAGAGTTGGTTTCTCCTGAAACCTCTCCCTGACTTGTCGATGGCTTCATATGGTATTTGTTCTGTGCATCATTGGTGTCTCTTTGTATATAATCACCTCTTCCTATAAAATCACTCAGATTGGATTAGAGTCCACCCTAAGAGCCTATTTTAACATAATTGCCTTTTTAAAGGCACTAACTCCAAATACAGTTACATTCTGAGGTTAGAGCTTTAAAATGTGATTTTGGAGGACATAATTCAACCCAAATCTAGATATATGACTTGAAGGCCTCTTGTGTGTGTCTTAGGTGTATGTTAGAATAAGCTCACCACAGTTTATGAAACCAAACATATTCTTCATGCAAA
This sequence comes from Myotis davidii, assembly GCF_000327345.1. Taxonomy (NCBI): domain Eukaryota; kingdom Metazoa; phylum Chordata; class Mammalia; order Chiroptera; family Vespertilionidae; genus Myotis; species Myotis davidii. The sequence continues at coordinate 413,687 of NW_006283656.1, forward strand.
ATAGTTCAATATGAATGCAAACAAGGTAACATGAGCTAGAGTATCCCAGATTTAAGAATGTTAAGTAGGAGAATGTAATATAAAATAGTAAGGGATTCTGGGAAGAAGACAGCAATGGTGTTATAGTTTTAGAATCTCCTGATTTTCCCATAAATACGGACAGAACACTTATAACAGAAAGGCAAAACCTGACACAAAACCTCTATAACAAAACTAATTGATAAGCTATACCAGTGGCCGGCAAACCGCGGCTCGTGAGCCACATGCGGCTCTTTGGCCCCTTGAGTGTGGCTCTTCCACAAAATACCACGTGCAGGCGCGCAGGTACAGTGCGATTAAAACTTCATGGCCCATGCGCAGAGGTCGGTTTTCGGCCTGGGCGAGTCTATTTTGAAGAAGTGGCGTTAGAAGAAGTGGGGGATGTCGGTCGGGCAACAGGAGACACAGGGCAGAGGCGGGCTGTGGGATATGCAGTGCGGGGTAGGTGTGCATCATTCATGCACGAGTTGAGTGAGCCAATCAGTCAGCAGTCTCATTGTGCAGTGGTTAGTGCTAGTCGCATCCGCAAACTGCGCGTGGGTGACAAAAGTACCTACGCAACGCATAAAGTTACCTGTATTTTTCCAACCAGCTGCAAATCCTACAGGTATTTTTGTCATCAATTTAAGAATTGTAATTATTTTGTGTTGGTGGCTTTATTATTATAAAATGAGGACGTTTTTAGCAAAAGCCAGCTTAGGAGTACCCTAATTAATAACAATGTACCTAGCTATATAGTTTAAGTTTAAAAAATTTGGCTCTCAAAAGAAATTTCAATCGTTGTATGTTGATATTTGGCTCTGTTGACGAATCAGTTTGCCGACCACTGAGCTATACACATGCAAAATGTAGGTACAAATTACCAACACTTACAAGATCCACATTATTAGCATCTTTATATATGAGAGAGAACAAAGTGGGAGGGGGTAGGCAACCAGAGTTCTGATGTGTTTGTGACATAAGAACCTTAAAACCATAAGTTCTCTTTGGAAAGTCAAACTGAGTACAGCAGTCAAAATTGTGAGAGGGACTGCAACAAAATTGAAAGCATTAGAGTAGCCTGGGCCCTATGAACACTTAAAACTAACTGACGGAGCTCCTTTTCAGAGCAAAAGCTCACGCTGAGGAGAAACTGTTGGGAGTATAATCCAAGTTTAATAGGGCAGGACCAATAAAAATAAAAGAGATGGTACAAATAAAAGTGGGAATATAACACTAAAGGTTGAATTAATACAAATTAAGAAAATAATGTAGGTTGTGAAAAAATATAAATTAGACTTAGAGAAACTAAAAAATGTAGGTTTTGAAAAAAAGGAAGATTTGAACAGACAGGTGACAAAACTCATAAAAACATTTCAAAATTTTTCAGTAAAGACTAATCTGGAAGAAACACAAAAGACATTACATTCAATTGATAATACCTTCAGAAAGATAGAAGATGAAAAATAATTAAAATTTTAAAAATGAAAAGAGTTGAAAAAATGCCAACGATAAACAAAGATCTACCATAAGTATTATATGTAAGTCCCAAAATAAGAAAATCAAAACAATGTTAACAGGATAAATATAATTTTAAAAAGTAATTGGAAAAAAACCACTTGAAACTATATGTATACTGCACATTACATTCTTGGAAAAAATCAACCCAGAATGGGAAACATTGAGGTAGACAATAGTAAATATACAAAAATCTAAAGAAGAAGAAGAAGGAGAAGAAAGAGGGGGAAGAGAGGGAAAAGAGGGAGAGAAAGAGGAAGAAGGAACAGGAGGGGGAGGAGGAAGGAGAAAGAGAGGTAGGAGAAAAATAATAATATATTTTAGGTTTCTAGGCAGCAATTACAGAATACACATTCTTTTCAAGATAGGCCATACTGGGCTATAGAATACAATTCAATGAAACTGACTACAATCGATTTAAATTAGAACTCAGTAACAGTAAGTTATTTTTAAATCCCCAAATATTTGGTAATTTAAAAACATACTTCCAACAACTCATTTCAAAGAATACTAAGAAAATTAATACATCTTTCAAACTCAGTGGCAATATAACACAACATACTAAAATTTTTGAGATATAGCTAAAGAAATACTTAAAAGAGGAAAAACAGATTTAAATCAGTTACCTAAGTTTCCAATATAAGAAACTAGAAAAAGTAGAATTAAACCCAAAGAAATCAGGGAAAGAATTATGATGACATCAGGAAACAATAAGAAATTAGACAAACAACAGAAAAAAGTTGAATCTTTTAAAAGTTTTAAAATTCATAAACTTAGCAATACTATATCTCAACAGTTTATTATAAAATAACTAGAGGCCCCGAGATTCATGCACTCGGCAGGGGCGGGAGCTGGGGGTGGGGGTCCTCAGGCCAGCCTGCGCCTTCTTGCAGTCCAGGAGCCCTAGGACATAAGCCAGCAGTGGGTCATCCGTAGCGCTGCCTCAGAGGCGAGGGGCTCCCGCCACCGCCGCTGCGCTCACCAGCCATGAGCCGGGCTCAGGCCTTCTCTGGCTGAGCAGTGCTCCCCCGGTGGGATCGCACTGACCACCAGAGGGCAAATCCTGCATTGAGCATCTGCCCCCTGGTGATCAGTGTGTGTCATAGCAACCAGTTGTTTTGCTGTTTGGTCAATTTGCATATTAGCCTTTTATTATATACTAGAGGCCCAGTACACAAAAATTTGTGCACTCGGGGAGGCGGGGGGAGATTGAGGGTCCCTCAGCCCGGCCTGTGCCCTCTCGCAGTCTGGGACCCCTTGGGAGATAATGACCTGCTGGCTTAGGCCTGCTCCCGGGTGGCAGAGGGCAGGCCCAATCCCTAGGTGCAGCCCCTGGTCGGGCCCAGAGCAGGGCCGATTGGGGACTTGGAGCACTGCCCCCTGTCATGCACAGAGCAGGGCCCATCAGGGGGTTGGGGAGCTCCCCCCATCACGCACAGAGCAGGGCAGATCAGGGGGATGGGGTGCCACCCTCTATCACCCACAGAGCAGGGCCGATCAGGGGGTTGGGGCACCGCCACTCTCACACTCAGGGCAGGGCCGATGGGGAGGTTATGGCTCTACCGCATCACAGACGGAGCAGGGCCCGTGGAGGTGGGGGGGGTTAGGGCGCCGCCCTCTATCACCCACAGAGCAGGGCCCGTGGAGGGGGGGGGTTGGGGCACCGCCACTCTCACACTCAGGGCAGGGCCGATGGGGAGGTTATAGCTCTACCCTGTCACACACAGAGCTGGGCCCACGGAAGGTTGGGGGGAGGGGTTGGGGCGCCACACCCTGTCACACACAGAGCTGCAGGGCGATCAGGGGTTTGGGGAGCTCCCCCCTATCAGGCACAGAGCAGGGCTGATCAGGGGGTTGGGGCGCCTTCCCCTGTCATGAACAGAGCAGGGGGGATAGGGAGGTTGTGGCCCCACCCCCTGTCACACACAGAGCCGCAGGGCGACACACCCCCTTCAGAGTGGGGGTCCCCACTGGGGTGCCTGGCCAGCCTGGGTGAGGGGCTGAGGGCTGTTTTCAGGCTGGGACTGAAGCTCCCAACTGCTCTGTTTTTCTTTTTTTATTTTTTATTATGGGCCAGCTTTAGCTCTGGCTCCAGCTCTGAGGCCTCTGCTGCTGAAAGCAGGTATCTGGTTTGTTTGGGTTCTATTATCGAAACACTGTATCAACTCCAGCTCTGAGATCCCGAGTGGGCTGAAAGCAGGTTTCTGGGGTTTTGTTTAGCTTCCATATTTGTAACAATGTTTCAAACTTGCAGCAAGTTCAGAGGCCGACAAGGCAGGCGGGGAACGTTGGTTTCCTCTGTCACTGAAGCAAGCAAGCCTCATGTTAGTTTCAAGCTGCCTGGCTGCCAGCTGCCATCTTCACTGGCAGTTAATTTGCATATCTCACTGATTAGCCAATGGGAAGGGTAGCGGACATACGCTAATTACCATGTTTCTCTTTTATTAGATAGGATGATAATAGCAAAAATCTTACCTTGGCCAATTCTTGAATTTTACCAAAACCAGGCTACCAACAGGTAACTGTGAATAGACAATCTTAAATCCACTTCGATGAAATTGAGACTCTTCAGGAAAGTCTTCTTCAGAAATAGAGCACTTATTATATTTTGAATCAGTGTTCATGTCGCAATACCATGATTCATTGTGATCAACTCTAGCTGCATCCTCAGTTGACAACAACCTCCATTTCAAACAACTTTCACATTGAACCCACATTTTGTTTATATATGTAGTGTTTTCCATAGAGGAATCCATTGCAGTGTTACAACAGTCTACTATTGTCTTACTGTAAAATTTTTCTTTTTTCGTAAATGAATTTAATCTGGAAAATAAGAGGAAAATAAAAGAATAAGGATTCAAGAGTATAAGAAAAGTTCAATCCAAAACCTGAGAAATAGTTCTTTAAATACCCTCTTTGCCCACCTACTCTCTTTCCTTATAAAGATTATACATGTTGAGCATGTTGTGTTTCCACTTACCCAGAAGAAAAACAGATGCATCAATTCCTTGGGGCTCAAAATGCTCCAAAATTAAAAACAAGAATAGTATGATGAAGCAGAAGACTAGAGGTTAATATCTATTAATCTACCATATCACACACAGCTGGTAGATATCCAATACTTTTGCCATAAAAAATAGCTAAGCCTTATTGAATGTTTGTTCTAAGTGGCTCATGCACACAACTTACATAGTCTTCCCAACAACCTTAGTATAACCATTTTTAAAGAAATATTTTAAAGAAAAAACAGAAGCAAAGAAATTTGTTTAAGGTTCCAGAGCTTATATATGGTAGAGTAGAATTAAGATGAAGGCAGTTTGGTCCCAAATTTGGTGATATTACCTACTAAGCAGTTCTGCCTCTGCGTATATATATATTATAGCATGGCTTGATTAGACCATTCTTTTTCAAATTCTGAGGAAAATCAAATGCAGAAAAACATTTTATCATATGAAAATTTGAAATGCTTTAAGAAAATTAAAAAATATTTGCATGTATAATTTTATCTTTTATTATAATTTAAGTGATTTGAAAAAGAACATTTATCAGAGCTTTCTTATAAAAATTTTAAACTTATAAGAAAAGTTAGCATTGTATGATTAAGGCCTCAATTTCTAACTTCAACAATAATTGCTATGTGCATACTACTAAAATATAGTTAAACTAATAATTACTGTAATTAATAAAATACAAGTAAAAATATTAGCATCTTATTTTGCAATGCAAAACCTATTTTTTAAATTTAAAAAAACTTAGATATACTATATTAATGAGTTAGAACACTACTAGCCAAGAATATGCATCATTTAAAAAAGCTCTTAAATCATGATTTAATTACATGTTTTGAAACTCATCATATGCCTTTCCAGGATAACTACAAATAGCTTTAGAAGAAAACTGCCAATATATTACAATTGACACAATTCACAATTTTTTTACCTACTAATTCCACTCATGTAAATGCATCCAAAGAAAATTTTCCAGTTTCTCTCCTGTTATTTCTAGTTTCATACCATTGTGGTCAGAAAAGACGCTTGATATCATTTCAATGTTCTTATATTTGTTAAGGCTGGTTGTTGGCCTAACATATGATCTAGCCTGAGGACTGTTGCAAGTATATTTGAAAATATTTATTCTTCTACTATTGAATGTCCTCTATATGTTAGATTCTTTTCATCTAAACTGTACTTTATGTCAAATGGTCCTGTATTTAACCCCTTCCCCGGCAGAAACGTGTATACTCGTTTTCACAAAATGTTCTTTTTCAGTCGTCGACGAGTATACTAAGAAAATATGGTAAAAAAAATATGGTTTATAGGAAGACGAGTTACAAACTGTTTTCATAACCAGCATCAAAAATACTATATAGAACCAAAATAAAAAAATTAGTCTGAAAAAGAAACGTTTTTAACAAAAAAATTGTTGGGGAAGGGGTTAATTTGTCTGAGTGATGTATCTATTGTTGATAGGGGCATATTGAAATCCCCTATTATTATATTGCTATCTATTTCTCCCATCAATATTGGCTTCTTTATTTTGATGCTCCAACACTGGATGCATAAACATTTTCAATCCTCTTGATAAATTAACACCTTTATCATCTATCTATATAAAACCTAATATGCAAATAGATTGAACGGCAGAACAATCGAACAACCAGTTACTATGATGTGCGCTGACCACCAGGTGGCGCGTGGAACATGGCAGGCATTGGTAGCAGGCAGCAGAGCGCAGAACATGGTGGGTGTCAGCCATGGCGGGATGGTAGAGCAGGTGAGTGGGGGCACCAGACCACGGCGGGGTACTGGTCGCTGTCATTGGGGAAGCCTCTGGTTGTTACTGAAAATTCTTTGCTCCTGTGCGTCACAGTCACACCCGGCGCTCGCACCTGCTGCCGGCGCCAGCCCCACTTGCACCCGCTGCCAGTGCTGAAGCCCGGCGCCAAGTGATCAAGGCCATTACCGGACGCCGGCAGTGGGTAAGAGCGGTGGCTGCTGACCCCAATTGCCCCTCAGGGCTTCTTTATCTCCCCCTGCTCCTGAGGGGTGATTGGGGCAGCAGCTGCCACTTGCACCGCAGCTGGCTCCGGCCCCAATCGCTCCACGCCATCAGTGGGAGCAAACGGGCCAGCATCATCAGCATGTGGGAGTGGTGGCAGAGGAAGTGGGGCTGCTGGCAGACAGGAGTCCGGGGGTCGCAGCGGGAGGGGCTGGCAGGGACACGGAGGATGGGCCAAGACCCGTCCCTGTGCCCACTGCAGCCTCGTGGCCCACAGTTCCTTTCAAGGTGCACAAATTCATGCACTGGCCCCTAGTTATATAATAACCTTGACTTTTTTTCAAGTTTTTACTTAAATTCTACTTTGTCTGATATTAGTATCATAACCTCTGCTTTCTTTTGGTTTCCATTTGCATGGAATATTATTTTTCATCCCTTCACTTTCAAGGTATGATTGGAGAATGAGTCCATTTACATTTAAAGTATTTTTTTATATATAAAAAAAGAGCTAGTAACCTTTTTATTCTTTTCTGGATGTGTAGATCCTTTGTTCCTTTTTTCTTCGGTTGCTCTCATGCTTTGTGATTTTCTGTAGTGGTATTCTTTGATTCCTTTCTCATTATCTTTTGTATATCCAGTATAAGCTTTTGCTTTGTAGTTACCACAAAGTTTACATAAAACATTCTATAGTCCATCCTAAGCTGATAACTTCACTGGCATACAAAAGCTCTACACATTTACTTTCCCCCACATTTTGTTTTTGATATCACAATGTACATATTTTTATGTTGTGTATGCATTAAAATGGTTTGTAGCTAGACAAAATACTTCTGTCTTTTAACATTTATGAGTAATATGTTATTTACACATCACCATTACATAATATTCTGAATTTTACCTTTACCAATGAGTTTTATACTTTCATGTTTTCATATTACTGATTCGTTTTCATTTAAGCTTAAAGAAAAATTTTAGCATTTGGAGCAACTCTATAATGTAGTGATTAACAGTATGGGTTTTATGCCAGTCAGACCTACATTAAGATCTAAGAATATCTACTGAATAGCTGTGTGGCCTTGGGCAAACCATTTAAAATATTCTTACCTGGAAAGTGGGAATACTACCAGCACCTACCTCATAGAGTGTTCTAAATGTTCACTAAAATAATGCATGCATGGTATGAAGAAGCACAGCACATAGTAGGTGCTCATTAAATGGTTGCATTACTTTCTTTTCTTAAACTTTCAAACTGCATCAACTTACATTATTTGATATATCCCAAATATATCCAATGTGTTCTGTCTCTATGTCTTAGCTCATGTTATCCTCCTTACTCTATCATAATCTGTAAATTTTCCACTTTTCAAATCTACCTCAAATACCATCTCTTTTAAGAAGTTTTTCTGGATATCCCCAACCAGCTGCAATTTCTCCCTGCTTGACCTTCATGTCCTCTTAACTTGTGGTATGTATAACATTCTGCTTCATATTATAGTGATGTGTAATGACTACTTCCTACCACTAGACTGTAAGCTATCTGGTGGAAGAGGCATTATGTTTGTGTTGCCAGCAATGAATGAATTGATGATGGAAAAATTGCTTCTGTATATTGATTCCAAAATGCCTATAAAGTGCTTTACATGCAGGGAATTTTCATATCACTTACCTAATTTTGTTCAATTTCTCCTATACTTCTGTGAAGCATCTGGAACTGGATAAATATTCTAACAGATGGGAAAGGGATTAGTGAGCAATTTTTATTTGTAACAATACATTACAATGCATTACTAGTTAAATTGAATTTATTAAAGAAACCACCAAGGTCTGCAGAACTCCATTAAACAGTTCTAGACAACTTAATACAGTATAATCATTATATATAATTTGTAGTATTAAAGTGAAAATCGTGAGCTAAAGAAGAAAATAAGAAAATTCCGTATAGATTTTACATAAATTCTCCAAAGATTTTTTGTATTTAATGAATGTTATTTTAGAATGTTATAGCAGAGCCTGAAAAAAATAAGATCAATTTTTCTTGAATAGAAATATTACATAGTTCCGTTGTTCAACAGAACAAAGGTCTTTAAGATGGAGTACAGACAATGTGAATTCTTGTGAAGCATCAATTTTTATTACAATGTATATACATTTTATGACTGATGCATCCCAGATGGTAAAATTACAACGTACCCAAGGAGTTCTGAACAATATAAGAATTTAATGAGACTGTGTGAATAAATACATACAGAAAAGGAATGAAGATAAATGGCTACTTATAATAGAAATTGCTTTTATTGTTTGTATGTGAATGAGAAAAATGACTGTTCTTCCAAACAAACAAACAAAATTGTCATTTTTCTTTTGCTCTCCAACATTGTTGTTATAGGAAGTAATCCATTTTTAACCACAGGCTATCCCAGATAATACAACTCCTCTAGGTTTGAGAAAAGTAATGGTATCTGTATTGCTGTCTTCAAAGTTGGGGCATTTCAGCCTTCTAATTTTAATTTCAATCACTTCTATTTTCTAGATAATATCTCACCTGTAACCAGCACGTGCTAGATTGTTTTGGTCAGCCTGCTGTTCATAGATGTCATCACATCCTGCTCTCCATAATAGATATTGACTGGCATCTAAAGTCCTTTTAGCCAAAATCTACCAGTCCCATGGCGTCCTATGGTCATTTTCAGACCAGGCTTTAAGGGGTCCTTTTATAAACGGACTGTTAGCCCCATTTTCTCTAACACTTTTCCTTATTTCTTTAAAGGTATTAAAGGAGAGCGGTTCATGCATTCAGTTACCTTGCTGATCTTGCATCACTGGGCAGCCAAAAGCTCTCTTTGTAGCATAGCTTGCCTGGCACCTGATTCCATAACCGAGGACCTATTGATGAGCCTTCCCACATCAGAGGCCCCATAGCCAGACCTAGTTGATAAGCCTTCCTACATCGGAGGCGAGAATCTGGGACCTTAGGTATTACAGGCTCTACAGGCTCTATTTCAGGAGGAGGAGGTGGTAAATCCTTCTGGCATTCTGTAGGCTTTTGATCCTCAATATGAAGTGGGCATTACTGGCCCAGCAGTTGAGCATCAACCCAGGAACCAAGAGGTCATAGGTTCCATTCCCAGTGGGAGGCATGCAGCAGGCAGCCAATCAATGATGTTTCTCTCTCATCAATGGTTCTCTCTATCCCTCTTCCTTTCTCTCTCTCTAAAAATCAATAAGATCATATTTTTAAAAAGACAGCATTACTAATCCTGCCTACTTTCAAAGAGAACTTGAATAATTTTACTGTTATAAATTAAAATTTTATAATAATCAAGAGACAGTAGAAAAGGATGAGGACTTGGAATAAAAAAAAATATAGTTTTTAATCTTGGTTATGCAACTTTCCAGCTGTGTAATCTTCAGAAGGCCTCAGTGTCCCCATCTGTAAAGTAAGGAGAGTAGAGCTAGATGCCTCTAAAAAGTTGTCCTGCTTTAATGGTTCATGATTGATGCATTCTGGTTGTTTTTTTCAAAAATCTCTACTCCCTGTGCTGGATTATCAGCTCTTCAATGTTCTTTTTAGCCACATATCAGAGTTTAAATTTCACCAGCCCCCCTTTCATCACTGTGTTAGTCTTATTAGCTCTGAAGACTTATAAACTTTATTTTCTTTGCAGTGCATGTTGGTTTTCAGTGTTTATTCTGTCTTTGGTTCATGTGTTATCTCCCTTACATAGGAAATCATATTAGTCTACAAGATGTATTTCTTGCCAGTCATTAAAATGTGGCACTCTTCATCACCTTCAATCTCCATCTGGAGCCTTCAGACTGATGTCTTCCAGTATCTCTCAGGAAAGATGCTTTTATCACAATCTTCAAAACAATTAATGATAGCAGATATAAATTCCCTTTGGCAAATGTTAGCAGAGTTTCACTGACCTTCCCACCTAACCACCCAAATCTGATGTTATCAGCTCTGAAAATAGGGAAGTCTAAGAGGAGTCCATATTCTTCCAATTATTGGCTATATAACTTTGAGAATCATTTAAACTCTTGTAATTTCATCTGCAAAATTATTATATCAGCCATACCGATTTGGCTCAGTGGATAGAGCATCGGCCTGTGGACTCAAGGGTCCCAGGTTCGATTCTGGTCAAGGGTATGTACCTTGGTTGCAAGCACATCCCTGGTGGAAGGTGTGCAGGAGGCAGCTGATCGATGTTTCTCTCTGATTGATGTTTCTAACTCTCTATCCTTCTCCCTTCCTCTCTGTAAAAAAATCAATAAAATATATTTTTTTAAAAATTATTATGTCATAGAGAGATTGTAAGGATGCTTTTTAAAAAATAAATAAATATAATAGTGAACAGTAATAGAAATAAAAATGCATCTGTACCAAGGACAGTCAAGTTCAAAAGTTTTGCAGTACTCCCAGAGGGAGAATTTTAAAAAATTATTCTTAGAAAGATTTTATGAAGGATAAAAAATACTACAAAGAAGAAAGGTGAGGTCTATAATAGCAAAAAGAAATAGGGGTTCCACTGGGATGAATCTGAAGAAGTCACATTATCAACCTAGCAAAGTTTAAAAACAATATATTTACAATTTTAAAATAATAAAGAATTATTTGACATTCTCTTACACTATTGAACATATGAATTTAGGTATACATAATTTTTGGCATATAACAATCAATAAAACCAAAAGCTGGTTCCTTAAAAAGAAAATATTCAGGAATAAGTCATATCCTACATAATAAAAAGGTAATATGCAAATGACCCTAATAGCAGAACAACCACTGGGCCAGTCACTATGAGACGCACTGACTATTTCTTGGTCCCTTTCCCTGGCCGTCAAGCACAGATCACCCAATGGCGAACGGGGAACTGGGGATGGGTGGCAGCGGGGGGCAGGGCCGGCTGTGGGTAGCTGGGGAAGATGGCCCTGATTGCAGGGCAGGCCTAGGGGCTGTACCTGCGAATTTCGTGCACTAGGCCTCTAGTTAGATATATAACTATAGGACTTTAAAAATTTTAAATTACTAGAGGATAACTTGTATATATTTAACTCAAAAGGAAATTTAAGTTTCTTTTTGAGCATAAGAAAACAAAGACTATGTTAATCTCATTTTAAAAAGTAAACTTGTAAAAACCCTACTTAAAGCAGGTAAGATCTGTGAAATGAATCAGATCTGTTAGAGAAAAATTAATCATGGACAAATATCCAATGAGAAGTAATTAATGTGTCCAAGACTGGTCCCTTGAAAGGTGGCCTCACAAATGTGATGTCCCACAAAGCTCCATGGAAATTAACTATGGCCATCAATTCTGGCCAACAACATTTGGATTTCAGTGCCACCTCCAGCTCCCATTATGCCAGCCAGGGAGCTGGTGCTAGCCCAATCATACATACTGATATGGCTTACTGTGTTGCAATCCCACTACTAACACCCAACATCTTGAAGCTAACTGTACTCACAAGGCTTAGATTTTAGGTGGGCTGGGACTGCCAATCAACCTTGAATGCCATGCTCTCAGAATTGTGCTAGAATCAAAGTTCTGCCACATTATATTACTACTAGAAGCCCGGTGCACAAATTTGTGCATGGGTGGGGTCCCTCGTTCTGGCCTGTGATCAGGGCTGTCTTGCCCAGTCGTAGTCCCAATTGGGGCTGGCTGAGGGGGAGGGACCCATGGGAGCTTCGCTGGCTGCAGGAAGTTGGCTGTGGGAGCACACTGACCATGAGGGGGCAGCTCCTGCATTGAGCATCTGCCTCCTGGTGGTCAGTGCGCTTCATAGCTACCAACTGGCTGTCCAGCTGTCTGATCATAATGGTCACTTAGGCATATATAAAATAATAAAAATGTTAGACAGCCCTTGGGGGATGTCTAACTGATGGCTTAGGTCCACCTAAGTCATCAGTTGGACATCCTTAGCACTGCCACAGAGGGGAGAGAGACTCCTGCCACCACCACTGCGCTCACCAGCCATGAGCCCAACTTCTGGCTGAGCGGCGCTCCTCCTATGGGAGTATACTGACCACTGAGGACAGCTCCTTGGTTGAGCTTCTGCCCCTGGTGGTCAGTGCACATCATAGCGACTGGTCATTCTGCTATTTGGTTGATTTGCATATTAGCCTTTTATTATATAGGATAGATTGTATTCTGGTCATGCTAAAGAAGTAGCTGGTGTTTCTCTAATATTCATTAAAAGCTCCATAGCTCATGGTCAACATCCTTCTACAATGAAGTTTGTCATAGGCCTTATTAGATCTCTATGTTTTGATTCAGATGGAATGAGGCAAAAGAGATTCATCAACTGAGCTACTGATCCCTGTCTGTGACTCTCTCTGAGAAATGCTGCTCCAGCAGGGCTAAAAGGTATGCTGCTTGGCCACCTGCACTGTTTGCATGACATGCCACATTACAGATTAAAGAAGGAAAACCATATAATAATAACATTTGCCACCCCAAAAGCATGTGAGAAAATCAATATTCACTCATGATTTTTACAACAAAAAATGAAATTTCAATCTCGCACCATTTATATAAAAAAAAACTTCAGTGACTAAATAATAATGTAAAAAAATATAAAATAACATATATAACACTGAAATAAAAATGTATTTGTATGTAAAACGCAAAAATCATAGAAGATTGATAAACATGTTGAGATTCTGTGCAAATCCTATATAATAAAAATGTAATATGCAAATGGTCGTTATGCCATGAAGCGTAACTACGGGATCACGGATCAGCAGGAGGGTGGGGCAGCGAGCTATTAGAGGGGGGTGGTGGTGGTGGTGAGGGAAGCTACAGGAGGGTGGGGCAGCAGGCGGAAAGCTACTGGAGGATGGCAGGCTACTATTGCACGGATTCGTGCACAGGGCTACTAGTAAACTATAAAAACTCCATAAAGTAAGTTGAAAGGCAAGAAATAGACAAGGATGAAATATTTTCAATATACAGACACTTGGATGAATATTCAAAAATACCTAAAGTATGAGGTGAATGTACTCAGTAGAAGAGCTTCAGGAAAGCAGGGAAGACTCAGG
>NW_006283656.1:427926-428440 GCF_000327345.1 Myotis davidii
GCATAACGGGGCAAGCCAAAAGCAATCCTTGTAGCATAGCTTGCCTGACACCTGATCCCATAGCCAAGGACCTAGTTGATAAGCCTTCCTACATCGGAGGCGAGAATCTGGGACCTTAGGTATTACAGGCTCTACAGGCTCTATTTCAGGAGGAGGAGGTGGTAAATCCTTCTGGCATTCTGTAGGCTTTTGATCCTCAATATGAAGTGGGCATTACTGGCCCAGCAGTTGAGCATCAACCCAGGAACCAAGAGGTCATAGGTTCCATTCCCAGTGGGAGGCATGCAGCAGGCAGCCAATCAATGATGTTTCTCTCTCATCAATGGTTCTCTCTATCCCTCTTCCTTTCTCTCTCTCTAAAAATCAATAAGATCATATTTTTAAAAAGACAGCATTACTAATCCTGCCTACTTTCAAAGAGAACTTGAATAATTTTACTGTTATAAATTAAAATTTTATAATAATCAAGAGACAGTAGAAAAGGATGAGGACTTGGAATAAAAAAAAATATAGT
>NW_006283656.1:432096-437470 GCF_000327345.1 Myotis davidii
CGTTATGCCATGAAGCGTAACTACGGGATCATGGATCAGCAGGAGGGTGGGGCAGCGAGCTATTAGAGGGGGGTGGTGGTGGTGGTGAGGGAAGCTACAGGAGGGTGGGGCAGCAGGCGGAAAGCTACTGGAGGATGGCAGGCTACTATTGCACGGATTCGTGCACAGGGCTACTAGTAAACTATAAAAACTCCATAAAGTAAGTTGAAAGGCAAGAAATAGACAAGGATGAAATATTTTCAATATACAGACACTTGGATGAATATTCAAAAATACCTAAAGTATGAGGTGAATGTACTCAGTAGAAGAGCTTCAGGAAAGCAGGGAAGCCTCAAGGTTGCTTTTATTTACAGTCTTTAAATTTTGTAATAAGACTAAATCTATTTAATATCCTAGTAAAAGTCTGATAATCGGAATCTAACAACATAAAAGCATGAAACAGACTTGTGATTTCAAATATATTAATACAAAGTATATGACTACGTAACACATTCCTTGACCAAAGAAAGGGGGGAGGTAGAAAAGAAAACTATGAGTGGTATAGTGAAAAAGAAATACAGATATAGTGATAATCCATATTGTAGTATATTCTATCATCAATACTAGCCAAAATGTACAAAGTAATATTCAAATAAGGCTCATGAGAGAGATGATAATGACTAAGACTCTTATGCATATCAAAGTCTAAGGAGAGATCCCACCCAGCTCACTCTGTGTATATGGTGGCATGTGGTTAAGTAGGTTTTCCAAAAGAAAGAAGTATAGAATTTTAATTTTAGACTAATAACTATAAAATTACAGGATATCCATAAAAATGATTCATTGCTTACTGTTATACTATCCAAGTTTTAGACGCCAGTTTTAAAAATCAGCGCCGAGTCACATTTTAATAAGGTAAGCGAATGTTTTTTCCTTATTATAAAAACTCTGAACTGGTGATATTTCTTTCCTGAACTTTTAGAAAAGTGACAATGACAATACATCGGTTTGGGTTCAAATGAGAGAGGTTTTTAATAAAGACTTTAGAACTAAAGAGCGTCACACTCAGGATTCACTAATCACTTAACATCGCAATATTTCAAAAGCCTGACTAAAAGATCCATCCCAAAACCAACCCGCTCAGCATTAATACACACTTCTTTCTTCCAGAAATTTTATTTATTATGAAATGAAAAAAAAAATCCCAATAGGTTAAAACAAACCAAATGCCCACTGTATAAATACTTCACAATGGTCAACTGAATCCAGAGCTGAAACTGAATTGTGCAGGTTTTCAGTGAAATCATCAGTCATATAATATAAATAAAAGTCAACTAGTTACATATATGGTAAAACCTCTAAAAATGTACCCCAAGAAGCATTAACCTTTGTGCTGTGTCATCATGATGATCTATACACTTTATTTTTCATATTGTGTAACATTTTAATAGAATTTATTAGCTACTACATGGTAGTACTTTGGTATATTCCTACAAGATCCTTTATCTTAAAATGTGAGTTTTCCCAAAGAGGAGCTTTGGTTCTGCTTTAGAAGTCTCACATAAATTAAATACCTTATCAAATATTAACACAGAGAGAGGTAACATAGGATGCAACACAGATAGTCAAGTTACCTCTTTGTATATTTAGGAATTACTTTCTCCTTCAGGGTCCTGACACTAGAAGGCTCATTCTGTCCTGTATATTTCACTAGTAAAGGTTTGAGTGATTAGAACCTTGGCAAAACCTTAATTCAAAATTATTAATACTTCCAGTGACAAGCCTATGTGACCAAGTTACTACAAATTTATATTTATCAGGAAAAACAAGTATAGGCAATAATCATTTAAAAATGCCTCAACCACTACTTTTCAATATAGAAGGATAAAACTACATAGAGTTTATCATACAATTAATCTTATCTCTGTCCCCTGAAATTCCCTTGATTTAATTCCTTAGAAGGGGATTTAAAGACTTAAGAATACTTTATAGCAGCATTCAGCTTTCCTATGAAATTCTCAGTATCTTAACTATTAATGTAAACTGGTTTCTATTTTAGTAAGCTAGATACAGCACTTAACTCTGGCTTCAGAGTTTGTAGAAATGGAGAAAAGAACCACCAATTCAAAACCATTCTAGAAATTGCCTTTTGGAGAACAGCAAAAGTCAAAAATGGGAAAGCCGCTGTTAAGGGATGAATTATACCCCCCCCCCCGCACCCCAAATTTTATATGTTGAAGTCCTCAATCCCAGTACCTCAGAATTTAACTGTATTTGGAGACAGGGTATCTAAAGAGGTAATTAAATTAAAATGAAGTCATCAGGGCGGTTTTAATTCAGTATCACTTGTGTCCTTATCAGAGGAGAAAATTTGGATACAGAAACCTGCAGACAGAGACGATGTGAAGATCCAGGTGCAAGACAACCATCTATAAGCCAAGGAGAGAGGCCTGGAACAGATCCTTCACTCAAGGATCTCAGAAAGAGCCAACCCTAAGGACACCTTGCTTTGACTTCCAGCATCCAGAACTGTGAGAAAATAAGTTTCTGCTGTTTAAACCACTTAGTCTGTATTATTTTGTTATGGTAGCTTTGGTGAACTAATACAACCACTTTTCTGAAATTTGGTTCCTCTTCTACATAAACCTCAGGCACCACTCCTCAGTGGAAATGGTTGGAGGCTCTGGCCGTGGTTTCTTCAGCTTCTCAGACACTGCTTTCTTATTGCTGCAGCAAGGTTTAAAAGGATTTCCCCAAATTGTCTTTTATAGATAAACCCACAACTTATTTCCTGTCTTTTCCAACATGTGAGGTTAAAATGAAAAAGACAGGTATTCTTATTAGAACCGGAAGCCATCTGCATGAGAGCCATCATCTGACTGGTAACTGCAACAGGAGATGGGGCTAGAGAAGTACTTGAGGTGGTACCATGGGCATCAGAATTCGGAGGCTGACATTCTTCTCACAGTTCACTGATCTGGTTGCTTCTTTATCCTGTTTCCAGATAAACTTTTCACTTTCTTTGGTGTCAATACAGAGAGTTCAGGCTGGGCACATGATTCCAGTTTTTTGTTTTGATTTTATTTTATCCGCCAGCAGCTTTTTCTTTCTTTTCACAAGTAGCTCTCAGCCACTGTGAAAGTCTTCTGGAGTCTCACGTAACTGCAAACAGCTCTGAAAGTCATTTCGTCATTTACTGTCACTAAACTGAGGACTGGAGAACCTAGCTCTGCAAATACAGCACCCTCTCTACTTCAGTATGTCTTTGGCTTGTAAAACTAAACATCTTTTCTTCTAGAAATAGTCTTCCAAAAGCAGCCATTCCACTCATCTTTTCTTTTTCCTCTTGCATCCTTAGTGATTATTTGAAACCTTTATAAATATCCGTCTGTCTTCCTCATTCTCAAAAGATAAACTTTCCTCCTACATTACAAGAAAATATCCATCCCTTTTCACCTCAATACCTAAAAGCTTACCTAAAACTGTTCTCATTTTTTTGCTGCAGTTCAGACCATTATGTTTTCTTCGTTGCGAAGGAAGGAAGGAAGAAAGGAAGGAAGGAAGGAAGGAAGGAAGGAAGGAAGGAAGGAAGGAAGGAAGGAAAGAAAGTTGGTTGATTTCTTGATTGCCAAGCTGGCATGATTTAGTGATTGAGGTCACGGTTCCAGTCCTGGTCAGGGCACATGATGCCTGGAGTTGCCGGCTTGATCCCCAGTGTGGAGCATGCAGGAGGCAGCCAATCAATGATTTTTTCTCATCATTGATGTTTCTATTTCTCTTACCCGCTCCCTTCCTCTCTGAAATTAATAACAATGTATTTTTTAAAAATAAATACTTCTTGAGGGTTTGATATGAGCCCAGGCAAAGATTCCTCTCCTCAAGTAATATTAAGTAATATTATGAGACAACTACAAAATGCTGTGGAAGCACATTAAGCACACCTGAGACTTTCCAATAGGCCAGGGGTTTATCAGGCTACTTAGGAGAAGTGATGTCTAAGCCAACCTGAAAAATGATTAAGTAGGAGTCAATGTCCCTACTATGTGCCCCAGAGGTCTCTACACCCTCTGCATAACATTTATCACATCATGAAAATCCACTTATGGGAAGGTTAATTTCTATCTTGTTAGCATCTAAAGAATACTTGCCAAAGAGGAGCATTGAATATTTATAATATTATGAAATAATTGAAATAATATGGACCTCAGAGTTAGACTGACCTAACCAGTGTTGATATTCAAAACATGTAGCAATGAGGATGGCTTTATCAATTGAATAACTGTACTTCTGGATTTAAATTCTGGCTCCATTTCCTACGATATTTTTAAGTGAAGGCAAGCCAGTTAAATGATCTGAACATAATTTTATCATGTGTACATGATGAAGGTAATAATAATTTATGGGATGAAATTTTAATGATGAAACAGCATATGAAAAAAACCCATTTCAGTGCCTGGTACACTAAAGACCAATAATAAATGTTTTACTTCATTGCTAGGCTGCTTTAAAGTGAGTTATAGTTGTAGTTACATTAAAAAATTAAAATATGCAGAAACCAATGCAAAATGAAAGCACTCTAATTATTTTGTCTTACCTTCATGATTTTTCTCCAGTGCACAACTTAATTTGTATTTTAAGCTTTGAAATGCATTTATCCTTAATCTTCTCTATGATATAAATTTAACATGGACTGTTCATTCATTTATCTAATTAACAGTGCCTTTATGTCAACTGTAGACCATATTTAGTGATTCAACAGAAATTTATTAAGAGCCTATTATCAGTGCAAAATCATATTTATCTTTATCATTCAGAGATTAGTTTATGCAGATATTGCTGGATAGCTTATAGCTTAATAAATGCTCCAAGATGCTTAATAAATATTTTTTTTGTTTTAACAATGTAGATAACTGATGGTTTTCTTCTAATATCAGCAATCAAATTAGAATGAAAAGAAACAATTCATTTCCATACTGAAAGGCTGATATCTTTTGCAGCAACTATATTCTTCTGCTTTACAATTTTTCAAGGGAAACATTTATAATTAGAAATCGGATTAACTGTGCTAAATGCCAACTTCAAAACTTAGTAATCAATCTATATATTTTAAGTCTATATCAGATGGTTGTGAGTATCCAGCTTACTCAGTATATTGGAAATAACTGATCCAATAAAGATAATTAAAATTAAGCTCTTCAGACTGTCAACCAAATGTAATAGTGCCATACGCGGTCTAGAATTATATCCATAGGTTGAACAAGGAGAGTATTAATTTCAGGCTGGCTTAGTTATTTCTTCCTTACATGTGGCCATTCTCAATTGACCTTTATGTAAGCTGCTAGAGGCCCGGTACACAAAAAATTGTGCACTCGGGGGGCTTCGGGGGGGGGGGGGC
>NW_006283656.1:437954-440052 GCF_000327345.1 Myotis davidii
TCCTTCTCGCGCCAGCTCTGTGGCTGCCGGGCGCCATCTTGGTTGGGTTAATTTGCATATAGTCGCTCTGATTGGCTGGTGGGTGTGGCTTAAGGCATAGCAAAACTACTGTCAATCTGCATGTTTGTCTTTTATTAGTATAGGATATTAACTTGGAAGTTACATAGCTCATTTGCTTAAAGACAGAATGTTGTGGAAGAATAGTCTTTAATTAAGTTTACCACTTCCTTTATCAGCGGTTCTCAACCTGTGGGTCGCGACCCCTTTGGTGGTCAAATGACCCTTTCACAGGGGTCGCCTAAGACCATCCTGCATATCAGATATTTACATTACGATTCATAACAGTAGCAGCATTACAGTTATGAAGTAGCAACGAAAATAATTTTATGGTTGGGTCACAACATGAGGAACTGTATTTAAAGGGCCAGAAGGTTGAGAACCCCTGCAATAGGCTATCAGCAGATTTCTCAGCAAACACTCTATTGTCCAAGAGAGAGTGAATTGACATATTCAAAACACTAAAAGATAAAAATTTCCAGCCAGGAATATTCTATCCAGCAAAGTTATTGTTCATCTATGAAGGAGATATAAAGGCTTTCTCAAACAAAAGTGGAAGGAAGTTCACTACCAGTAGACCTGCCTTAAAAGAAATGTTGAAAGGAGCTCTTCTACCTACAATGAAAAGGCATGGTGGACACCTGTCCAGCCTGCTCTGTGCCAAAGCTCCTGAGCTCCCTTTGATAACATGCTCATACCCAGTTCCTCTCAGGATATCTGCTGAAATCCGTTCACTGATTATTTTTCAACCCTCTCCTTTTCTGTTATGTGCGTATTTTCTTTTCTTTTTAATTGTAGTTTTAATAGGAAAAGATAGAAATATATCTGTCTGTAATCTTGAACAGAACCTGACAATTTGCTTTAACAGCATTATAAACATTTCCCCATGTGATTAAATGTCTACACTAAAACTATAATTTTAGTTTTGAAGCTAAACTTATATTCTTTACTTACTCCTATTTTGTTAACATTCTTCAATATTTTACTAACTAAATCATACCGCTTGGTTTTTAATTTTTTTCCCCCTTCGGCTGCCCTGATTGGCTATGGATGAACTTCAGGAATTAACTATTAAATTTGAACGGCACACTATCGAAGCAAATGAACAGGATTCTTGTCCACTATGTTAAAAACACTGGTCTCTTCCATGACCCGGCCCAACACACGGAAGCAAATGGACTTTCTAGATGAATACAGGAATACAGATGTTTAAATATTTTAAACACACCATGTAACTAAGTAGTGGTCGTTATTCCTAACAGTTGTGCATTTTTCAGAAGCCTAGAGGTGAGTCCGTGCCTGGATGAGCTGACAGTTGGGCTGATGAATTAAAAGGCGATGCAAAAATACCGCCAACAGCACACACACCCATAACAACATTTAAGCCCCCAGTGGCCAAAACACTAGGTGAGGGCGGGGCGAGGAGCGTCACTGCTGCCAGTTGGCGGCTAATGAGGGAAACCTGCCTATAATTACCGTTTTCTTGTTTATGCCTTTAAACCAGTGGTTCTCAACCTTCCTAAAGCTGCGACCCTTTAATACAGTTCCTCATGTTGTGGTGACCCCCAACCATAAAATTATTTTTGTTGCTACTTCATAACTGTAATTTTGCTACTGTTATGAACCATAATGTAAATATCTGATATGCAGGATGTATTTTCATTGTTCGCGACCCACAGATTGAGAACCGCTGCTTTAAACTGAAACAGCCCTGGAGCTTGAGGGGCTCCACTGGCAGCGACCCCCCAATATAACAACTTCAATGACCCCTCACTCCACAGCTCAAGCATGTCATCCAGGAAAAAACAAAGGTGGTAGCAATTCCAGGGCAGCTGGTACAATCCCCAAATCCCAAAGCTTTGTCCTAAATTCAACCAATTTCATCTTTTGAAAGGCAGCAATGTGCGGAGTAACTATGGGACGCTCAGCGCCGAGTTTGCTTCAAATAATCGCCCAAGGGTTCGAGTCAGCGCCCAGGAAGCAGAGGGGTGAACGGTTCCCCGCGCGCCCACCGGTTCCCGGCCGCCACCCGCACACTCCA
>NW_006283656.1:440717-449744 GCF_000327345.1 Myotis davidii
CCACGCCTGGGCATCCCTGCCCCCTGCCAGCCTCGCACCCGCGCTGTTCCAGGCCCATCCTGGTCCTTCGCTTTACTTCTCCTTATTTTCGTTCCGGACTCTGACTTTCGGGAACGTATTGGGTTTTATTTCATTCATGGAGACTGCTTTTATGTCTAAAACGTAAGAGGGACATGGGGCTAGGGCGGTACTGCCTGGGGCGCCCGAGCAGTGGACTTCACCCCTGCACATTGTCGAGGTCGGCAGTAGGTGTTCTTCGTTTCTCCAGTGTCGCCCCTGTGCGTTGTACGGTCTGCGACCTTTTGCTGAGTGACTGCAACATGCAAGGTAGGCAGAGACCGCGGCCCTACGTCAGGGAACTCAAACAAGAGACTCGGGAAAACTGCAGAACAGAGGAAAACAAAGATCGCTCCAGGATGTGTTGTTAGAAAAATGCTAAGATGATAAAAGACAGTGACGTACGAGGATTGGAATTGACCCGTGCCTCTTAAACGTGGAAGACGCTATTTTGTTTTTGTAATTTTAAATTGGATTGAGCAAGATCTCGCGGCATAATTTAAATTCCAGTTCTCTAAACATGCCATATCGAGTTTCCCAACCTGTTGTGATCACTCACTACAAGCATGTGTAAACTAGGAGCTGTGCATCCCTCACAGGGTTATTACAGACTTTTAATGCGCTGTTTCTAAAATCGGGAGTTGTGTACAAATGTAAAGTTTTAATTTAAAGAGACAGTATAGTGTCATGGGAAATCCACTGGATTAAGTCAGAACATTCACTCAGGATCTGCGTGCTGATTTTTCTGTTTGTGCACTTGACGCTGGGTAAGAGATTAAATCTCTCCATTTTCTCTGCCTCTCCAGTGGTATTAAGGATTACTCTCCAAGGTACCAAAGCAAAGTTTCTACGAGTTTTGCTGGCTCTGGAGTCAACTGGTTGATTTTCATTTCTGGCTCCCACTTTTGTCTTTCTCAGTTGCTCCACCGGTGATAAGAGGAATTTCTTGCCCTCTTCAGAGGTCTTAATGTAGATTTAATGAATCGTTAAAAATAAGACAGTTTCCCTCAAAGGCAAAGCGTATTGCCTGACATACTATAAACACTTGGTAAATATTAATTACCAATACAGAAGCTGTCATGATTAATAAAAAGTGACATTTTCCATAATTCATGAACAGAGCCAATGTAGTATTTATATTCTGGATTATAGTTGTCATATCACTATTAGAGAATACTCATTGCTAACACTAGTAACATTTAGTGTACTACATAAGTGCTCAATTACATTGAGATGTATTATTTTATGAAAGGAAAAGAAGTTGACTGCTCTTTATACCTATGTTAACCCCAAAAAATTCTTATGATTCCTGGGCATGCAAGTTCATTTCGGGACTGACACAGTTAGTGAGATAAATCAGTGAGGGTTATAAAAATGAGAAGGAAGTTTTTCATACTGTATGTATATCTGGTGCTAAGTACATTTGGGGGCACTCACTAAGTTATAGGGCGTTTGAGTGCTGAGATACATAGATAGAATGACAGTATCTTGAAAAAAGGCACTGATAACTCCTTTATAAAATAGTTAGGCCATTCCTGCCTCTAATTATTCATTAAAATAGAGAAAGGAGTGTTGGTCTTCTATAAGACTTAATTCTTGCTCCATAGTATCTTGACTACTCTATGAAGGGCTAGTCTGGCTTTTCAGAGGTAGAAACATGATGGAAATGCTAAGTGAAGTAAGCCAGTCAGAGAAAGACAAATACCATTGATATCACTAATATGTGGAATCTAATGAACAAGATAAACAGAACAGAATGACAAAGTTTAGAGGGTGGGAGGGAAACTGGATAAAGGAAGGTGAAGGGATTAGCTATATATATACACACACACACACACACACACACACACACACAGCCCATGGACACAGACAATAGTGTGAAGGTGGGGGTGCTGGGTGGAGGTGGGCAAAGGGAGGAGGACATCTGCAATATTGTTAACAATAAAAAAAACTTAGGAAGAAAAAAAAGGTAATATAGAATAGAAAAAAGAAAGTAACAATGGGCCTTTATTTAAACCCTACCTGTCACATACTGTCAGTGATTTTAGGCAAATTTACCTCACCTCTGAGCCTCCGTTTTCTTATCTGGTAGTCATCATTCTAGCCAAGTTTGGTGTGGACTAGTACTACATACCTTTTACTCAGTTTCTGGCAAAAATGTGAATTCCTTTATATCTGTAGGTTGCCATCCCATGTTCAGATTAAAATTTTGCCTTCACAATTTAGGAAGGTGGCGTCTTAGTGATGTAGTTCAACCCTATCATTTTATTGGTGGGAAAATTTAGATCTGGGTAAGTAAAGTAATACTCAAGGCATCAGATTGTATACTAGAACCTAGATTTCTGAATCTTGGGCCAGAGGTCTACCTACCACTGAGCTCTGCCTTGTCCAGATTATTTTTGGTAATATCAGATTCCACGCTGTTTCCTCTCAGAATGTTGTATTAAGAGCATAAATTTGGCCCTAGCTGGCTTGGCTCATTGGATAGAGTGTCAGCCTGGGGACTGAAGGGCCCCAGGTTCAATTCTGGTCAAGGGCACATGCCCAGGTTGCGGGCTTGATCCCCAGTAGGGGGCATGCAGGAGGCAGCCGATCAATGATTCTCTCTCATTGATGTTTCTATCTCTCCCTCTCCTTCCTCTCTGAAATCAATAAAAAAAAATTTTTAAAAAAGGAAAAGCATAAATTTGGCCCGGGCTGGGTAGCTTGGTTGGAGTGTTGTCTCCATACGCCACGGTTGGGGATTTGATCCCTAGTCAGAGCAGCAGTCAGCCAATGAGTGCATGGATGGCTGGAGCCACAAGTCAATGTTCCTTTCTCTCAAAAAAAAAATCAATCAATAAAAATTTTTTAAAAGGATATAAATTTGGAAGCTTATTTGGGTTCACATCCCAGCTTTGCCACTGATTAGTTATGTATCTGTTATTAAAGTATTTAATGTTTCTAAGACTTTGTATATAAATTAGAATAATAGTACTAAATAGAAAAAAATGCATGTGGAAGCCTGGCATACAGTAAGTGAGCAATTAATGGTAGATATTATGATGATGAAATATGAGAAGATAATCATATTTATTCCTAGAAAAAAGACCAGTCTGGTGTCAGAAGGTATTTCTTTGTTTTCTAGTGTCTCGCACCCAGCATATGTAGCATATCTCAACTGAGGGTCCTCTCAGTGTTAACTGTAGTGAAGACTGAAATTTAAGATTTTTAAAAATAATTCTGATTAACAATGTTTGATTCTAGTTTTTTCTTTATATCTCTCCCCTACCCTTAAGAACTACTGTTCTTTTTCCTATCCACCTGATCTGGCAAATTGTGTCCTTCTTTCTCCATTATTATTGCAATATGTGATTTTATAAGAAATATATTTGCTCATTCGGGTAACCAAAATAATATTTTTCATTTATCACAGCTCTCAAAACCCTTGGAATTTACTGAGGGATAAAAACTATGAGAGCATCTTTTGTCATAATACAGGAGTGAACAAAAGTAGCTCTACAGTTGTAATACAAATACATACTACAGTAATTAAAAATAATACAAGAATAAACTGTTTCACATACTCATGAATATAAACCTACTTTTGCCCTCCCCTCTATTTGGTCCCATCCTCAATTCCGAAATCACATCACAGCCATAAAAGTGAAATGGGTGTCTTGTTATTTACGGGTATAACAAGCCTTTTCCAACAGGACTGGGTTTATGTTAATGAGATGACTTTTGGACAGCACCCCGAGGATGGTGGCTGGTTGCCAGGAGAACCACCCATCTGATTAGAGGGTTGGAACTTACAGACCTCAGGGTAGTGGAGAGGGGCTGGATTATGCCTATTATGTAATGAAACCTCCATAAAATGCAGGCATAGTGAAACCGATTCTGCACCTGTGTTTACATCTCAGTTCTCCATTTACTGTGTTACTATGGAAAATTACTTAAATTTCTTCTACATCAGTTTCTTCACTTATAATACTTTTAGAACAGTGACTGACACTAGTAAGCAATCAAATGTTATCTCAAGCAAGGACTGGTAAATAAAAACATTTTTCAAGCATCAATTAATTACTAATCTAATATACATAAAACACCATTGAGAGTCCTCATTTAGAATGCTGTATTTGGTGTCTTAATTTAAAGGACTTTTTAGGTTCTTTTATGGCCTACAGTCCCTCTTACCTTGTCTTTCCCATGAGATCTTAAAAGGTTTCAGCTACTATTTCTCTTTTCATCATGTTTTTTCAGGAACATAACTCAGGTGGGGAAGTAACGCTGAATCTAACAACAAAAGTAGATGTAAAGAGTGAGTATATTTTAACTAAGTAATTGGCTTCTTTTAGGTTTTAGACTCAGAGTTTGATTTGAATCCTACCTCTACCATTCTTCATTCAATAGAGTATCTTCCACACAGTGATGAGTTGGGGACACAATGATAAGCAAAAAACACGCCATAACCTCTGCTGTCACAAAGCTAATGTTCTACTAGATTTAATGTTGAACAAATTGCTTTACCCTTCAAATTCTAACCAAATGTAGATGATGCCTGTTTTATAGAATTATATGGATGAATTAAATAAGATAATATTAAAATAATGTAGTACATGGTACTTTGACATAGTGGACACCCAAATGTTAATTTCTTTGTCTTCTACTTTGAATGTATAACAAATATAATCAGTTACTGGTATGGAAAGAATATAGTGGAGTATGCATTAAAATATCTGTAATAATAAGGTAATGAATTATACTAAAAGTGTTGAAAATTTATAATTGGAGAGGCTATAAACTTGCTGTTTATATCTAAGAATGGAAATGTTGATGAGGAAAAAATTTATGGGTATAAAGAGTTTAAAATTGTTTGTTTTTTGACTGGAAATGGTGTTTCACAACTTTTTATAAAACTTACTAATAGCTGAGATTATGGTTTTATATGATTTCTAGATATCAACTATTTTAATATTCTTAAAAACTATGAAGTAGTTGTTATTATTTCTTATACTTTATAACTAAGGAAACTGAGGCAGAGAGGTTAAGCAACTAGCCCAAAGTCACACAGACACTAAGTATTAGAGTTTGGATTCAAACCCTTCCCAGTCTGGTTTCAGAGTCTATGCTCTTAACCATATACTATACTGCCTCTAAAACAAACAGGAATTTTGAACCATTGCCTCAATATTCACATTATTCTAAATATTCCTTCTTTTTCTGTTCATTTATTCAGTGAGACATTTATAATATATATATTTACTGTTTTAAATAGCTGTCATGGATACACTGGTAGAAGATGATATCTGCATTCTAAATCATGAAAAAGCCCATAGGAGAGATACAGTGACTCCGGTCTCAATATATTCAGATGAGTCTGTTGCTTCACATTTTGCCCTTGTCACTGCATATGAAGACATCAAAAAACGACTCAAGGATTCAGAAAAAGAGAACTCTTTCCTAAAGAAAAGAATAAGATTTTTGGAAGAAAAGGTATTTATTTATTAC
Organism: Myotis davidii; assembly: GCF_000327345.1. Classification (NCBI taxonomy): domain Eukaryota; kingdom Metazoa; phylum Chordata; class Mammalia; order Chiroptera; family Vespertilionidae; genus Myotis; species Myotis davidii. The sequence goes on from NW_006283656.1 coordinate 446,265, forward strand.
CTTCATTACATTTTGTGACCCAAAGAACAATTGAAAATATTTAAAGTATTAAATATTTTTCTGTCCTGTCTTCCATGGTTGTACTAAATTTCCAAGGATAACTCACTGCTAACTTCAAAACCCTAGGTACTGTACTGATAGATAGCAATGTTTCACATACCCTGTACTGGGGGAATATTTATAGACTAGGATTTAGCAATTTGGAGGGATATATGTCAGATATTTTTCTTAACCTCTTTTTCAGATTGCCTTACCTTCATAATTGTATGGTTTTTATTCAGGATCTTAAAATCTGTGCAAAAGTTATAGCCAATAAAGAAAATTAAGTGTCAAAAGAGAAAGCGCCTGGAACAGTGTTATAATATGCTTAATAATATCTTCACCAGGACTTACATCTTCTTTACCTCAGCATTCTTTTGCTTTTGAACACACATAACAAGAATAGTGCTTTTTAACTGATAAAATTTGGTCTATATACCTTTTTCTGAAGAAATCTGACATTCTTTTCTTTTTTTAAAATATATTTTTTTGATTTTTTTACAGAGAGGAAGGGATAGGGATAGAGAGTTAGAAACATCGATGAGAGAGAAACATCGATCAGCTGCCTCCTGCACACCCCCTACTGGGGATATGCCCGCAACCAAGGTACATGCCCTTGACCAGAATCGAACCTGGGATCCTTTAGTCCGCAGGCCGACGCTCTATCCACTGAGCCAAACCGGTTAGAGCCTGACATTCTTAAATGTTGTAAAATATACAGCAAGGTAGATGATTCAATTATGAATCATCAGTTCTTCTTGGCTTTGTGTATTAGGAAATTTTCCTCACTTATCCATTTGTTTTTGAGTTTTAAAGTTTTAGCTTAATTTGTTTCTTCAGATCAGCATATTCATATTTCACAAGCAACAGTTTCAATAAAGGAGGAAGAAAATGGGTTCCTTTGCAAACAAGGAAATAAATTATCTGCTTGTGAAAACTCAAGGATGGAACTTGATAAAGTTTAATTCTTTTGGAGGAATAAGAGAAGAGGAGTCAGTTGTAAAAATTATTCATAATTTCTTTGTATTCATATGAATTTACTTTAATAGTGATTAAATGAATTTGTGACATTCTGGGATAAAGTGAGAAAAAGTAACATTTTGTAGCTCATAGCTGTGTGTGTTTTAAAGTTCAGAAGAATATTGTGATTTGGTCTAGTTAGCATTGGAAATATTTCTGTAGTTTGTGATCAATAATCTATTAATTACCATTCTGAAATAATACAGGATTTAATGAACTAATCCATCCTTTCCTTGACACCTTTTGTGATAATGGAAAGTAAATACTAAGACTTGGAAAACACCTAAGGACTATAAAAAAAATGATGTACTGTGTTTCAGTATGATAAATGAATGTTATAAAAAAGATACTGTAAAGTATAAAATTCTATATAATAAAAGCAAATCAACTGAATGACAGAATGACCAATTGCTATGACACGCACTGACCACCGGGGGCAAATGCTGAATGCCGTCGGTGCCCCCTGGTGGTCAGTGCACTCCCAAAGGGGGAGCACCGCTCAGCCAGAAGCCGGGCTCACGGCTGGCGAGCTTAGTGGTGGTGGCAGGAAGCTCTCCCACCTCCGAGGAAGCACTAAGGATGTCTGACTGCCGGACATCCCCCAAGGACTCCCAGACTGTGAGAGGGTGCAGGCCAGGCTAAGAGATCTGCCCCCGCCCCCAAGAGTGCACAAATTTCATGCACTGGGCCTCTAGTATGTATAATAAGTACAGTCAAACCTCAGTTCTCAAACATCTCCCATCTTGAACAATTCACTTCTCAACCCGACAACTCTTTCATGCTGATACCTGTATGATCAGTCATTCATCTCTCAGGTGACAAAGGAGAGAATGTGCGATTATGAGTCAGTTTACCACTAAACTTTACATTATAACATCTCAGGAAATTGTGCTGTGAATATTTTCATGTATTTTTGCTTTTATTGCTGCTTATTATGATTAAATTTCATTTTTAGTGTACATTTCATTTCCTTTTTGTTAAATTTTCATTTATATTTAATGTCCTTTTCATTTTTAAAGCATTTATAGTATTTATAAAGAAAACAGTATATTAGACATGTACTGTGTACAATAAAGATTAAAACAGGAGCTCCGGTGGCGCAATCAGTTAGCGCGCGGTACTTATAAGATTAAAACAAAACAGGGAATCATATGGGGGTCTGGAATAGATTACATTATTTCTAATGGGGGGGAAATGATTCCTTTTTCAATCAGCTTTCTGGAACAAATTGAGTTTGAGAACTGAGGTTCCACTGTAAAAGCATAAAATAGAATACTTTAACCCTTTTCAGTCCAACCTCGAGGCTGACTCAGACCAGGCCAGGGGTCCTCAAACTTTTTAAACAGGGGGTCAGTTCACTGTCCCTCAGACCATTGGAGGGCCAAACTATAGTTTAAAAAAAAACTATGAACAAATTCCTGTGCACACGGCACATATCTTATTTTGAAGTAAAAAAACAAAACGGGAACAAATACAATATTTGTATTTGCATGTGGCCCGCGGGCCGTAGTTTGAGGACCCCTGGACCAGGCGCTAGGAGCAGGTCCAACGTCGAGCAATAAGAACATTAAAAAATTCAACATTCAATCCCATCAATTAATTTGGACCAGACTGTTTGAATTCCAAAAATAACGTTGTACTGCAAAGGGTTAAAAAGTATTCTGTCCTTTTTTGCTTTCTTAATCAGTAAAGGTTAATTGTATGGAAGTAAAATGTTCAGATTATTACAGTCCAGGCTTTATTCCTGTATTACAGTGATTAAAGTAAGATGTGATGCCATGAGAAGACTAATTGTTTTATGTAGAATACCCTTTTAAGCTTTCTCTTATTTTATATCATTAGCTTACAGGTGCTTTATTAGATGAAGAAACAAGTTCTGTGGGACGAGAACAAGTAAATAAGGCCTATCATGCATATCGAGAGGTTTGCATTGACAGAGATAATTTAAAGAGCAAATTGGATAAAATGGTAAGTTGGTTTGAAAAGAACGATATTATATATTGCAAATGAATTTTCTCATTCAAGATGTTAAAGATAGAAATAAGAAATATTTATTAAATAAAAATTTAAAAATAAATATGCTCAAGGCAAAAATAAAAAGTATTAATAGCCTTAGCTGGTTTGGTTCAGTGGATAGAGCGTTGACCTGCGGACTGAAGGATCCTGGGTTCAATTCTGGTCAAGGGCACATTTCCAAGTTGTGGGCTCGATCCCGAGTGGGGAGCATGCAGGAGGCAGCCAATCAATGGTTCTCTCTCATCATTGATGTTTCTGTCTCTCCCTCTCCCCTCCTCTCTGAAATCAATAAAATATATATTTTTAAGAAAGTATTAATAGTAATGTTTGCAACTTAATTCTATGCAAAATAAATCTAATATATAAAACCAGTGACTGGAATGCTGGAACCACTGCAACGACTGG
>NW_006283656.1:449760-474168 GCF_000327345.1 Myotis davidii
CGCTGACTCCTCCTCCTGATAAGCCCGGCCCCTATCCGCCCCGATTGGGGCCGGGCTGGCCGGACCCCACCTGATCAGGGAGTGGGGCCAGCCAGCCAACCTCCCGCCCCCTGGCCAGCCCTGTTCCTGATCGCCCCCCCTACCCCCATAGGGGGTGGGGCCAGCAGGCCAACCTCCTGCAGCGTGCACAAATCCGTGCACTGGTAGTAGTCTATATAATGATGTTAGGACTTAAATACATCTAACACCACTCACTTATTTTGAAAAATCAGGACATGGTAGAATTTGTCAGTATTTTTTTTTTTAAGGCCAGTGAGTACTATGTCCCAAGTTAGAAAAAGACAAAAAGATTAGTGAAAACTGAGTTCATTTTCCCACTTTGCTTTTACAAGGCTAGAATCAATTTTTCAACATCTACCTGAAAATTAATATATAATATCACCTGCAGATTTTGTTGAATGTAATTTGGCATTTTCCCTACTTAACTAGAATAAAGACAACTCTGAATCTTTGAAAGTATTGAATGAACAGCTGCAGTCTAAAGAAGTAGAACTCCTCCAGCTAAGAACAGAGGTGGAAACTCAGCAGGGTATGCCACTTGTTATATTCTAATGGGATTAATACATATTTTCTGTTCGTGTGTTATATCCATGATCACTTTACTTTATCTGTATGCTACGGCTTTAACTTATTTAATTTTTAGAATTATATTAATTTATTCTGCTTTCAACTCCTTTTAACTTTTCCTTAGATATAAATTGCACTATTCCTGGGGGAGAGGTGGAGGAAGTTTTTATTCAGGGCTAGTTTGTAATAAAGTAGATGAAGAAAGGAGTAGAATCCCACCCTTGTCAAAACCTCTTGCCCACTGGTATGTCCTGGCTTTTCTTCCCACTAATCTTTTGTCCACTGTTAGACATACTGTCATGAACTGGTTACAATTACTTTTTTTTTTTAAATTTTCTGAAGGTTATTAAATGTGGAGATGAGCAATGAGTTGCTAGGGTGAAAAGTTAGGTCTGTGGGATATGAGTATTAGCATGTTTGCATCAACATTCTAATGAAACAAGCTGAAAAGTAGGTCTCTGAGAGACCTTTTGATAGGAGATTGAGATGAGATCTCTTATGGTAGTTTAGTGGGACTTTCTAGGTAGACTAAAGAACGAAATCAGGATAAGTTAGTATTCAGTTGTATCAAGGGGTCTACAGTGGAAGGTATATGAATAAAATTGTTTTGACAATGTTCTTGGTTTAAGTGTCAAACTTTAAACTCTGAAAGGACTATGTGGAGTGATTAGTGGAGTGAGCCTCAGTTTACTCACTTTATTTAATTTTTGTCACTGTCTTAACCTTGACTTATATAAAGATTATTAATCTAATTTTAGCATATGCTTGACTAGTATATATCTTGAAGTTCCATGTTGACCAATTTATACTTTAACCTAAACAGAAAATCAAGGATAGGGGTGAACAATACATTCTAAAACAATGCTTGCTAGATTTTTTATTCTAATTAGCATAGATTTTTAAAACAAATTACTGTTTTTAAAAAACTATTACTATTTTTCCATATATTTTATTAGTTTTTCTACTATCTGCATTTTACTAGCATAACTTTTTTGAATTGTAAGTAGAAGACAGAAAAAAATTGTGATGTCCCTCTTTTTTCCAGTGATAAGGAATTTAAATCCACCTTCATCAAACTGGGAGGTGGAAAAGTTGAGTTGTGACCTGAAGATCCATGGCTTGGAACAAGAACTAGAACTGATGAAGAAAGAATGTAATAATCTCAGAATAGAGCTACAAAAAGCCAAACAAACGGTACTGCAGAGTTAAATTGAGACATTCAGATTCTGTGTGCATTGTATGAATGACTTCACTAGGGATAAAATCACAGAGTTAACAAATTCTAACTACTTAGAGTTACATTCTCTGAAAAATTCACCTTTATCCTCCCGTTTGTGCTAAAATCTGATATACTGTATACTTTTAGCATAATCCCAGGATTATATAATTTTGTTGTATAAAAACTAACTTTTATAAAACTTATTAATTATTAATGTATTAAAGCTATTCTTTCAAACTCCCTTTCCTTCAATTTCCTTAAGTCATTTTTTCCTCTGGTTTAAAGACAACTCGGTTTTGTTTCCCTTAATAATTTAATAAATATAGACACCACAAGAGACCACTTGATTTTTAGAATTTTTAAAAAAGACTTTACAGAGGCCACTTGTTTTCAGAAGTCTGATACTTTGGGGCAAGTTTAATTTTCAGCAAATAACTGAGAATTGAAGAATTTGGGGCAGGGGAGAGGAGAGCAAACCCAAAACACCCTACTTAGCTGCTTAAGTGTGGTTAGCTTAAAGTCATCTATTAAAACACAGGTGCCTGTCTGTCTTCACCAAGAGTCTATTTACTAATATTTTACATTGGGTTCTAATAAGTTTGGATACATGTTTTCCGATGTCATAGCAAATAGTGCCAAGGATAAAAAGAAGAGATGATAGAGAAGCAGGGTGGTTTGAGAGCAGTGCAGCAAATGCAAATTTTAAAAGTTATGGATTCAGATAGCCTTTATATGCATCATATATAGTCATGTATTTCAAACTAAGGTACCCAGCTGGATAATTATTTCTCAACTCAACCATTTTGCCCATCTGAGCATTTCAGCACTACTGAGCTGTGTCACCTGCTCGAGGTGCCTCTGCATGTCACTAACTAAAAGAAGACTACTTCCAACACTTTCCGACAGACAGCCAGGATGTGCTTCTGAATCCCAACTGTCCATAATAGAGCTGACAGTCCTCTCATTACTACAATGCAGTCTTTGTCTACGGTGACCACTGGTTAAGAATGAGCCAGGAATCAAGAGTAATACCATTCTGCCTTGGCCTTGACGGAATGAATTCCTGTGAACTGAACGAAGAACTTGTCTTGGAGCCCCCAGCCCTGATAAAGGGGAAACAGTACAAAAATTAGTCAATTCTTGTTAGAGCCAAAATGTTTTCTTTTTCCTATTTGACATCTCAAGTTGATTTTCCCAGCTTTGAACCTGTGACTATGTTCCACAATTCCTTCAAAGGCTTTTAGCATCCTTTCCCACAAGCCCAGGTGCCAGTAGCCCTGAGAGGCTTCTCTTAAAAAGATGTACTTGCAACTAAAAATCTGCACCTTGAAGCTCTGAATTATAACTGTCACAAGCTCAGAATGTATAATTATATATTCTACTTCAAATAATTTGATAGCTTGTATACATAATGGGTATTTCCTTATAGAGTAGGAAACAGTATCATGGAATCATAAAAAACTTGGCTCATAATTGTGGTATGTGTGTGTTATAGTTCAGTTCTTATTACTCTTTTCCACTAGATGGTGCTAGGGGATAAATTTGCTCTTAGTTTAATTCATCTATCATAAATCACAGAAACAGACTTGAAGATAGAAGAAACTTTATCACTTCTTACTACTGATGAAACAATCTGAGAGACTAAGAAACTTTGAGTCTAAGGTGAGATGGGGTGAATAATTTATTTTTAAAAAAGTCCCCACCTTCATTGGAATTTATTTGGCAGGGAAAGGTGAGATATAAAGTTAAAAATGCTTACAACTAATATAAGAAAATAAACCAGGAAAGAGAAGAGTGGAAATGCTTAATTCATCAAGGGTTCTAGATTGAAATCTTATATTGACATTGTGGGATGTGTAATTTTAAGTCTTGTTTCAAAGGTGTTGGTTAGCATGGGAATCAAAAAGCAAGCCAACGAGAGAAATATATGTTCACATTAATAATCTTGCTTATATCTATTATAGCCATATTTACAAATATTTTTAAGATAGTATTTTCTGTGAAAGATATACCTTCTGAAAAGTGATACAGCATCCTACATGAACATAATAGTGTTTTTTGGTTTGCTTAAATATTTAGTGAATTCATTTGATTAGTGTTTGGTATTAATGAGGTCAAGGTTTTAGGGTCAGTTCCACTATGGGCCAATTAGAACAGCGGTAGCCAACCTTTCAGACCTCACGGACCACCAGTTGGTGACCACTGTTTTAGACTTTCTGTAGCCCCCAATATTCCAGCCCTTGTTATCCAGTATAGTTGATACTTTGAGAAAAACAGCCACCATTGCCAAAGAAATATAGGAAACACTGGATCAGTAAAAGGGAGATGGTGTAGATGTCTAAGGTCCCTAATAATAGCCCATTCACAATGTACTATAGTGTACTGTAAGGTCTGAGAAGTCCTCTAGTACAAGAAGCTGTTTAACTTGAGCAATGTTTTCCAAGCCATGGGTCGGCCCCTTTATGGGAAACTCCCACATCATATGGCACCAATTAGGAAACAGACTCATACTTCCTTTTAGAAAACAGGCAAACTAGTGACTGGCTGGGAACTGGATTTTTTAATATTAGAGACAATTCATTTGTGCTTAATGCTAGTTTACATTAGATTTTTCTGAATTGTTAGGCAATAGCTGGAAAGATATTTTCCAACCCAAACTCATATTTTAAAAAAAATTTCATTAGCTTTAAAAATGAAGGTTTCCAGCCCCGGCCAGTTGTCACTCAGTTGATTGGGCATGCGCCAGGAGGTTGCTGATTCGATTCCCGGTCAAGGGCACAGGCCTGGATTGCTGGCTCCATCCCCAATGGCAACCGATGTTACACTCTCACATCAATATTTCTCTTCCTTCCTCTCTTAAAAAAAAAAGTCAATAAACTAGTCTTTAAAAAATGAAGGTTTCAATTCTACATGTTTCAGTATACATTAATTTAAATGTATATTTTTAATCAGTGATACAAAGAAACTAAAAGTGACCTGATGTGATTCCTTTATCTCCTATGAAGAGAAAAGAAAAATGTCCAAGGTCATATGCTATGGACCTTGTGTGACTCTTGGGCCAGTTCTCTTTTCCCTCTATTGTTCTCCCCAAGGTAACAACTTAAAAGTATTTTTAGTTGGTATTTTTTGAATAATCAGAGATCCAAAAATGCTTTAACTCCTATAATAGAAAACATTTTAATATTTTACTCTCCCAAGTTCACAGTACTCACAAAGTCCTTATACAGCTTTTTAATGTTCCATGTTAAAACATATTTAGATTATGTAAATAAAGAATACTAAAATTAAATTCTGTTCTCAGTTTATACGGGCCACTTCTGCCAAGTGAATTAGTACCCATGGTAGTGATTTTTGTTACAGATCCTTAAATGAGGATGCACTGAAAACAAGTGTTACAGAGTTGTCTTGAACATATCTACTTTTTAATGTTATTTTTTTCTGTCATATCTATAATCTACACCACTAAAACTTAAAATATATAAAGGATTTTATAGACTCGTGGAATAAGGAAGTTTATGCTGATCTTTCAAAAAAATAACCTGTTAAATTTTGGTACTTTTAAAAAATATCGAAAAGTGAAATACCAATAAAACTTCATTTTTTCATGGAATTCATTCACATGTACCTTGAATGAGCATTACTTTGTTATTTGTTACCCTTTTTAGAATATAGACTTTAGATTTCAGAAATACATTTTGTAAGATTCCAAATTCTTTTACATAAGAGCATTTTTTTAAAATTAAAGCATTAATGACTAAATAATTAGAATTGATTTTGAAATATCTTGTATAGGTTTGGAGGTGTTTTCATAAAATTGAATATCAAATCTAGTTTATGCTGTACAGTTATAGACATATTCTACCCATCTGAAAGATGTATCTGGTATTGAGAATAAATAGAATGTAACAACTTTTAAACTTTTTTTAAAACAAATGACAGGATCCATCTCAGGAAGACAATCTGCAGAGCAGAGATCTCCAAAGACTAAGCATTTCAAGGTATGAACATTATTCAGCATTCAAAAATAATACATTCTTCTTCTATAGACTACTTTGTATATAGGTACTTAGTTGTTTTTTTTTATTTAGTCTTAAAAACGGATATTACTTGGGTACTGCATGTAATGTCTGATCACAATATATAAAATACATTTAACTCAGGGGTTCTCAACCTTCTGGCCCTTTAAATACAGTTCCTCATGTTGTGACCCAACCATAAAATTATTTTCGTTGCTACTTCATAACTGTAATGTTGCTACTGCTATGAATCGTAATGTAAATATCTGATATGCAGGATGGTCTTAGGCGACCCCTGTGAAAGGGTCGTTCGACTGCCAAAGAGGTCGCGACGCACAGGTTGAGAACCCTGATTTAACTGATGCTTAAAATATGCTTGAACTTTAGTAGAAAGGTGCATAATGTAATGCCTTAAACAAAATATTTGAACATTCAATAATATTTTAGGTAGGCTATTAGAGAGTTAATTGTGTAGAAGTATTCTGTAATAAATCATAATTTATAGAGAATTATGCAATTCTTAGACTAATATCACTTATCTTTAGGATAAACTTGGACAGCCTTAGTCTTGGTATAACATAAATTCTTAAAAGAATTATCCTTCTGGGATAAGAACAAAAGTAGTCTGTTAAGTGTGCAATAAACATATGTCTAAAAAAAAATACCTGCACACTTTAATTAAAAAAATACGTTATTGCTAAAAAATGCTAACCATCAGAGGTAAATGTATAGTGTCAATTAAGAAAACTGGGCTTTTACATAATTTTAACTTTGTAAGCAGGACATGTACCCCTTCTTGAGATGTGGATAAAAGGTTTCATTACACTTAAGATTTAGAAGTATGAAATATTTTAAGGGGGTTAATAAGGTGGTGTTGACAGTATGCATATTGTGGGTGATATGAAAAATGTTACCCCCCCACACCCAAAGCCAGTCAGTTATTAGACTGGATAACTAAAAGATGGTTTTGAGCAGCAGCATGTTAGAGTGAAGTAAATTCTTCTTGGACCTGTTTCCTCAAATAAAATTCGGTAACCTAGTGTGCCAAGTTGGCCTGAGAATGTGGGTGAAGTGCCTAGCATATAATAAATGCTCAAACAACTTTTTGTTTCATCTATTGCTTTTAGTGTTCTCATTTTGGATGCTTTAGTGTTGCATCTCAGTGTTTGAGTAGTTTTACAAGTTCTTTATAGAAACCATATAAATTACTAGGATTTTGCTTGCATGGCATTTAAAGCAAAACTTAACTTTTAATCCCGTCGGGTAGGCAAAGGGGGTCAGTATTGCAGTATAATCTCAAGATATCTTGTTAAGTGAAGATTAGTTGGAACTCTGCTAAAGATTTGTGGGTGACAACTTTCCTTTTCCAATTCCACTTGAGTAATATTTAAACATTTTATTTAAATAGATAAAATTAAAAATAAATTTGTAACAGCACTTCAGTGTTAGTTGTAAAGTAACTGCCATTACTTTGTCATCCACAAGAGGGAGAGCTTGTTCTTAGTAATAATTTCAGGTATTTTTATCTGTAGTTTTCAATCCAGGTGACATTAAGGACAAAAGAAAAAGACTAGATAGATGTTCTACTTTGTGATCTAGCTGTTAGTTTAACATAATTTATAAGCAGTCTTCATTAAACTGAATTGGAAAATCTGTATCAGACATTGCTTCTAATACCTCTATGATAATTCTCTTTTATTTTATATGCTTAGCTATTTTGAATGTTCAAATATGTTTGATATTCCAGTATCCAAACACTATCTTGGTATTTGCTTTTCTTTTCTACAAGTCAGGTACTGATATACCATCTCATGCCAATAATGAAACACTACTTTTAGGCAGCATGATTCATATTGTGACTGTCTCCATGAATTATTAGCATACATACAGTGTTTATACTTATTGCTATGTAATGAGTAACTGCGGAAAGCACACCAAATGCCCAGGTTTGCACCAAGGACCAACAACTCTCTTCACAATGAAGATAGGTTCCTATGTGAAACATTCAATGTAGCACCATCTCAGATGTTTACTGGTGAAGTAGAAGTGATTAATTTTTGTGACATAATTATTCACACCTGTCAAAAACCTGAAAAAATCCCTGTGATTTTTAAAAATATATATTTTATTGATTTCAGAGAAGTAAGGAGAGGGTGAGGGAGAAACATCAATGATGAGAGAGAATCACTGACTGGTTGCCTCCTGCACAGCAACCTGAGCATATGACCTGACTGGGGATCGAACCGTGACTTCCTGGTTCATAGATCAGTGCTCAACCACTGAGCCATGCCGGCCAGGCAGCCCTGTGATTTTTAATAGACTACTGGTGAACAAGTGATGTTTACAAAGACTAAAACCTGTAGATTTCTCAGAGGCAATAGAAAGTATTCCACTGCTACTATTGAAAGCATTCTGAGTGGAATGGAATATTTTGAGAAAAATACATATGTAACCTTACATAATTCAAAATAATTGTTTTTTAATATATCTGTTGCTTCTGTAATTAAATAGGACATTAGATTTAAATATCAAGAGTATTATTCCTTGAAATTTGTTTTAAAAGGTTTTCATTTAAAGCTAGACAAAAATTAAAGCATGAAGTGACATGTCTGTCCAATTTTATGTCATTGCTACTAAAATTACACTAACCTGTACGAAACAATACTGGTCATTTGACACTATGGTAACAGTTGTTCTTACTCTAATATTTTATGTATTCTAGTACAGCAAAGTTAAGGATATATATTGTAGATTTTGATTTATTTAGTTAATTAAGAACCTAAAAAGGGGGAAAAATCATGAATATCCAAATAAGAATATTTAGTTGAAGATGAAACTTATTAAAAATTAGGTTTAAAATAACTAACATAATTTATCAGATAATTGAGGTAAAAATACTTTTAATCATAAAATCGAGAGGCATTTGTGAAGTTTTTATTTGTTTCATATGATCCTCTATCCCTAGTTTTTCCCCCCGTACCAGGAAATCATCTGGCTTTTCATGTCTTATGCTGTCATGTCACATTGGTTTAGTACCAACAGTATGAGACAGCCCAGTCAAACATAAAAGAATGGAATACATGAAACCCAAATTTTATTTTAATGGGGCTTGGGTGTACATTCAGCAATTGATATGAGTATTTCAATTCAGTGTCTAAACAGAATAATCGTAAGATAAATACAAATTTAAAACCCATACATGAATATCACTTTAGTCTTGATCAGTTATTCCTTACTATTAAATGTATTAACACAATTGCACTGTAGTTATGATAAAATCTCAATTCTGAGACAAGAACTATAGGAAACTCTCATTGGTTAGAATACTTTTTTTCATAGTACTCTTCTTTTTAGTATAGTTCAGTTAATTGCTAGAAATTAGGTCAGTGTTATTATTATGAGTAAAACCTTTTCATTTGTTACAGTGCCCTAATTAAATATCTTTCATTTATTTAATGAGGAAGTTTTAATTTACATAATCTCAAAACTAATTCAAGCAGAAATGCAAATATGAGCATTTCTATTTTAAAGTTATTCTCTTCTGTTCACAAAGAGAAGAATGACCATTAACTTTTTTTTAAAACCCTGTATTTCAGTGATGATGTGCAAAATGTATACTGGGAGCTGAAGAGAGAAATGTCTAATTTACATCTGGTGACTCACTGATGTGTTTTTTCTTCAGTACTGTATTCTTTCCCCTTGTGGCTTTTTTTCTCAGCCAAGTGTTGCTTATGTGTATAAGGCTGAGGTGTTAAGTTTGCTCTAGTTGACCTTTTACCACAACTACTTCATATATTTGAAAAAAAACACCAAGACACCCAAAGCTATTTTTCATTACAGAGTATACCAAAGACCTAGCTCTTTCAATTGTTTGCTTTGAAAAAAGTAACTTTGATTCATTATTTGGTTTTCATTTTTTGCAAAGTTATTTTTTCTGTCCATGAAAGATAGGTTATTTAGAAGAGAGGCTAGATGTTTATCCCCTTCAGCCAAACAAAAATTTTCATTGCTTTTCCTTTCATATTTTACCTGTTTGGCTGACTAAACTTTTAGAGTTTTGTGTTAACTAGTAGTGGTTACTTTGCCAAAGCTATTTTTATACCTCAGAGAAAAATCAGTGCATTTATACCTTTTATTACATAACAGTTGTATTTCTGAGAAGTTGTGTGATATAAATTTGAATGCCCTAAAATTTACTTTTTAAAGTAATGATATGACTTTTTATAAAAAATAATCATTATCCAGTTTTAAATTGTTTATACTTCAGATTGTCCCTGGAATGCAAAAAAATAAAATTGTATTTTATAAATAGCTCTCCTCAGGAGTATATACTACTGGGCGGAAATGTTGCATATTGTGAAGGAAAACTAAGTTCAGAATTTGTTTCATTTTCTACAGTTAGTGACTTACGAATCAAAACAAAATAATATAGTGCTTTGGCAGGCCCTCACTTAATTTATGGTTCATTTTGTCCTTGAGTTTTCTAGTGACCAGGGTTATATATAAGGGAATATTAGTTGATGGTAGAAATAAGACTTCTCTTAAAAGGGACTCTTACAGTAATTTTGCAGTGAGTTTTCAGTGTGGCTCTTTATTTATATAATAAAGATAATTTCCAAATAATAATAAAGGAAAAATGCTTTCCCTATTTAGAAATGGTTCATTCTTGTGTCTTGAGCTGGTGATAAATTTTTAGTGCTTTGAACTGTAAGTTTCCTAGGACATTTCGTATAACAGTGGCAGGCTGGAGGCCACCACTCCTCATTACAAAATTCAGTGCTCTGAGGAGTAGACAGAGACAAGACTAGATTACCTTTTTCCTGACTACAATACCATCCTGCCCAAAAGCTGAACATTATTACTTCCAATTCTCTCACTCCTGTCTCTCCTCCCAAGTAAAAAGACAGAGCTTATTTTATAATGTGGTTCAATTGCTTTGTTCTAAAACTACATAGAGTCAAGCTCAGTTGCAATTGGCATCCTTTTTGGCTTAGGATAAATGATCTTTCTGCCCTGGGAATTGGAAGAGTAACAAAAGGTCATACTACCATTGTTTTGACTGTGGCTAAACAATAGCTTTAGAGCAGTCTGTTTTCTAAGCCATTACATGCTTACTGAAGAAATTTTTTGTTATTTTTTTTTTTACTTGGCTTATATTGTGACAGTAGCAGAACTTACATTATATGTATTTCATAAGATACTGGATTATTTTATAGCTGTTATAGAAACTGTTTTATTCATAAAAGCCTGAACACATATTATTTAGGTCTCAGCAATTCATAATATAATTCTTTCTGAAAAAACTTGCTTTTGGACCACCTATGGAAAAAAAAGATTTGAATAAATAAAGGAATATGATATTTAATAAATAAACACTGAAATTTGAGGAAAGCCTTCTTATTCTCTACTGAAGTAAAAAGTCTGCAAGCCTTCTCTAGCCACATTAAGAGCCCCGAACAGAATCTTTACTTGTATTTTAACTTTGTTGGTTTCCCACTTTTAAATTCTTCACCTTTAATAGTGCAACGATACAGGCGGGATAGGATTACTATGCTGTGTCTATTTTTCAAGTGAGAAAAGTGATACCTGGAACAGTGCAGTGACTTCCCTAGGTTGGAAATGTTCACTTTACTTCCAGTTATAAATTCAACCAATTAATGTTAATTTTATGATAAAAAATGCCATGACAACTGACATTTGGCCTGTACTTTCTCTTTTAGTGTGTGCCCCCGTAGGATTCATGGAAGACCTTGGGAAAGAAAGCACAAAACTGCACTTGACGAATTTCACTGCAACATACAAAAGACACCCCCCTCTCTCACCAAATGGCAAAACTCTTTGTCATACCACATCTCCCCCTTTACCAGGAGATGTAAAGATTTTATCAGAGAAAGCAATTCTCCAATCATGGACAGATAACGAGAGACCTATTCCTCATGACTGTTCAAACTTTCAGGAACACTACTCGTATGGCAGAAATTCTCTGGAAGACAATTCTTGGGTACTCCCAAGCCCTCCTAAATCAAGTGAAACAGCGTTTGGGGAAACTAAAAATAAAACTTTGCCTTTACCCATCCTGCCACCCCCGCATAACTTGGATCAACGTAATCAAAACTGCCTTTATAAGAATTAATTCTGAAGAGATCTGTGACTTGGTCATGAGGTTGCTGTACCTCCCGCAAGTATTCTTGAGAAATTATTTAATAAACTGAAAGCAGGTTTCGATTAAACTTTTGCAGAGTTCTTCAATGTACACATTTGCACATACTGTAACGTATTATGTAGTTGATTTTCCAGTATGAGAGCAAACCCTCCAGCTTCACATTCTGGCTAAGAATCAGATATATACTACTAATAAATTAATAAACTTGAGGTGTTTCAAAAAGTCAGTTCCGTCTTTGATAATGTTTGTACATTTCTGCCTCACATAAAGAATGGAATTGAAAGTTTTTAGATATGGTTTTACAAAGCATGTGAAATGTCTAAATAGCTGTTCATTAAAAATAGAGAAGGCCATTAATATAAGAGAAAATTTATATAAGTTGCTTTAAGTTACATAAGCAAATGACAATGTGAAGTTACATTTCCTGTTGAGAAATATATGAAAAATATAAATGGTGGAATAACAGTATGTAGGTTTTTCCATCTCTATATGCTATTGTGTTTCAAAATTTAATCACAATGTTTTTGATAAAGCTTAGAATTGCAATTTGAATTTTAAGACTTGAAATAACCTGACCACAGAAGCCAACTTTATCCCAGTACATCTCCAGTCCTAATTGAAAAGTGATGAAATAGTTGAAAGTCTACATAGTGTGTGAATAACTATTAAAATCCTATACATCAACCAATTAGAAATAGAGCATCACAAAGGTTTCAGTCTAATCTATCCCTTCAGGGTCCATAATGAAAATCTAAATATATAATTTATAAAGTAATTTTCTTCAAAGTGTCTACAGTACACTCGTTATATAGAGCAGCTTATAAATTGTTAGATTTTGGTTTGAAATGTAATGTGTTACTTATTGAGTGATTTTTAATTAATTGATTTAAGAATTTTAATTCTAGAAACCAAATTCTGTGCCATATTGATATCATATAATTGTAAAATGTCCTCAAACTTTTTTATTCTAAGTGGCCTATCATTTATAAACAAGAAAATAACAAGGATGGCTTCACATGGAAACTTACATCAATTTTTTCAGGGTTGCAGTATTAAGAATACTAGTAATAAAATGTATTACTTGATTTCATACATCCTTTGCCTGAGATAAAGTGTTTCATGTGGGAAACCTTTAGCCTTTTTAATAGTTTTAAACATCCATTTTAAACTCAAAGGAATATCTCAGATCTCGTCTATATTATCTGAATAGCATACATACATAAACAATGTTCACTGTTCACCATATATTTTTGTCTTTCTATTATCTTACTCACTTATTCAGGCTTGTCTGTGATTAATGGAATTGGTGTCAGATTCTGGAATTTATTCTGACCAATGAACACAGCTGACTCAAGGGAGTAGAATCTCCTGCCAAGTAACAGAACAAAACACAATATGCATAAAACTAATACAAGACGGCAGGCGTTAGCTGAAGGAAGCAACTACCTGTGTAATATGAAAGCAGCAGAAACTATTTCTCATGTTGCTGCATAGGCTGTAGCAGCCGTATATTACATCTAATCTCTAATGTAGCTGACTGGTTTGCCTTTTTTAAAACCAAGATTGGAAATTTCACTATGTAAAGAAAATAAGTCATATGAGATAAAGGCTTGGATAATACTTTGAACACTGCAAAGAAATTAAAATTATTTTTATGTGAAGTGTAGGTGAAATTTGTCGATTATATATTCCAAGGCCTGGTACTAAATGTATGTTGTTAATTTTAATTCATATAACAGACATTAATCTTGTTAAACTAACTTCTTTTGAGTAGAGAAAATGCTTTTCCATCTAAACAAAAGGGTAGCTATCAAAACAGAAAGTCAGTGGTTAATGTTCTTGGCAGTTTAAAGTGCTAAATAAATGTTGTGTAAGATTACTTAAGATTAACCAAAAATTATTTGTACCCAGCCTTAAGTTTTGTTAATGTATACTTAATTTTTAAGTGTATACTTTACCATCTCTGTTCTAGGTAAGATGCAAAAAGAAATGAAAGAATGGCCCATCTGTAGCTTATAAACTTGCTCCAAAGAGCTTCCCTTGAAAATTTCTTTATCTTCAGATTTTTATTAACAATATCCCAATTTTGCATATCCATACCAATGAAGAGAACACAGCTAACAACAAATAGACACTCATCCCTTCCTCTTGATCCCCTATTAGCTAAAAAAAAAATTCACATCTTCTCTAAAAGGAAACTGAGGTTCTGTCAAAATGGAACCTAATTCATAAGCAGAGCAGGGACACCTATGTGAAACAGTAGAAAACCAAAATAGGGGGAAATTCAAACCTTAGAGCTAAGGGACTGAATCATGTGAAAACAAAGTAATGATCATATCCAGATAGCCTACTTGGGGAAGGTAGATCTTAGAGGGCGAAAAATCTGTGGATTGTCACAACAAAATAATACCAGCAGAGGCACGAATGAGCAAGCAAGACAAGAACTGAGGCAGGTATATAATTCTAGATGTAGACTTGAGTGTGCATAAGCATGGATAGTCTAAAAGCTATGACCAATAGTTTTTGACATAAAGAAGGATGAACTTAAATATCTAGTACCTAGGGGGAAAGTAGCATCTGTAAGTGAATTTTCCATATAAAATTGAAGTTGGCCACTCTGACTCAAATAGAAATTATAAAATAGCCACATATTATATATTTCACTAACTTTTTAAAGTAAATGTTTTGCCTTTAATTAAAAACAAAAATTAGTCCTGTGCTTTAGGAAATGCACCAATACAAAAAGGCCAACCCTATGCTATGTGACCTCTAGGCTTCTATATTTGTTTTGCTTTTTTCTGCTCTAGTAATCTCCCTCCTTTTGATCTGTGGCCTGGGAAAATGTGTTTTCTTTGGGTTTTAAATAAGAGTAAAATAGTTCTTTGAGTGATTCACTTGAGAAAAGTGTGGAACTATTGGTTCTTTAGGGTCCTCTTTAAGTTCTTTAAAAATGTCAGATCTATTTCAGTGGTGTTGGGGACAAATTTAAATCTTGTCCTTGTAGTCATTTCTACTTGGGATTTTAATGAGAACTGTAAACATATATAAAATGTACTTACCTGGAAACTGGTTGCAATAGCTGTAGTAAAGTTAATCGTTCACGGGGGATGGGGGAGCAACTTTTAATATAAAAGCTCAACCTGGGACCATATTATTACATTGAGACAGAAAAATTTTACATTCATTCCTGAAACCATTATTATGTTATAAAATGGTCATTTAGGTTTATAAAGAAGACCTTTCTTAAAAAAGATTAAAGTATTTTCAGTAGCCAAATTAATAGGCCAAGGAATATAGTGATACATTTAGAAAATTTTTCATCAAACATGTTTAAAATTAATTAATTTTTACATACTTATCTACCATCTATATTTCCAAATAAGCCTTTAGTAATAATAACAATAACTAGCCATTAAAGAGCATTTACCATGTCCAAGGCTCTATTCCATGTGCTTACACTACTCGGTCCTCACAATAACTGCATGAGACTTATTTCCATTTGTATAGCTAATAAGTGGAGAACAAGGAAGGATTCTGTTTCATAATCACTCTGCTGTACTTCCTAGTTACTAACACCTTTGATGGTTATCCATTCCTGTTTTCCTTTAGTTACTTCAGGTCCCATGATTAGCCTTCACTCTACATTGATAGAGAGTAAGATAAGATCTATATAGAATCCTAAAAATTAGTAGAACTACAGTTGTGGAAAATTTTTGAAAAATCCATAATGACCAGGCAAACTATGTCCCATTTCACTATTTATTTCTATCTCATTTAATAAACTTAAAAAAATTTTTTTTAAAAACTTTATTTCAGATAAAATTAATATTTCCATAATTTAGGATAAGCAGACACACTTCCTTGAGACCATTATTTTAGGTAATTGTGATTTCCATGAATAGAGTTAGTATCATGTATTTGCCTACATGCTTGTTGGAAGCTTCTGTAGCCTTTTCTTGGTAGGAATTCCAGTTTTTCTGAATTCTTCCCTTTCCTTCAGGTATTCCATTTTACATTCTTCATAAAAAGCAGGATCAGTATAGCTATAAGAAAGAAATGAATATCTTTTAAGGTGAATCACTCTGCAAGTATTTAATATAGGCTTACTTCAATGACATTCAGATATCCAGTTCATCAGGCACAAACATCAGAAGTAGATTTTAACAGCTGAAACTAAACTAATATTGAATGTCAATTGCAATTGAAATTAAAAAATTTTTTTCAAACGAAGAGTTTTAGTAATGGTCATAAATTCACTGTAAACATTACTCCACCAAACTAATTAAAGACCAGAAGAATAAAAAGACCTAATGGTAATGGCACTATCCCAGGATATAATGAGAAGCACACTCACTGCCTATCCTTAAGGAGCCCATGGTGTCACAGAGCAGACAGGTAAAGAGTGAATTATAATTAAGTATACAAAAAGTGCTGTGGTAGAGGTATAGCCCAGTGCACCATGGAAAGATGGGGAAGAAATGAGGCAGAGGGAGATGTCAAGGGGAAATGCTTGAGCTGCAGTTGAAGGACCATCAGAAATCCCTATAGAAGGTACGTATGCAAAGGCAAAGAGACGAGGGAAAACTATGATGCATAAAGAACTGTAGGTAATTGGAACCACTATGGCAGATTATGCACATAGGAGAAAGGGCCTGAGATGTAGCTAGAAAGGGCAAGAACCAAATCCTGATGGTCCATTTATGCCATAGTAAGAAGTTAAAATCTATCCTGAAGAAGATGGGGCACTCTTAGGAGAGCAACTGTAAGGTCAGCTTTGTGTCTTAGATGAATCCGACAGCATCCAGCAAAGTTAGAAGCAGGATATCCAATAAATAAACTATTATAATGACCCAGACAAGAAATGATGAGGGCCTAGGCCAAAGGAGGAGCAGCTGTGATGAAAAGGATGCAATGGATCTGGGGGAGATTTGGGAAATGAATGAATCAATAGGAAATAACCAATTAGATCTAGGAGACAAGAAAGATACTAGACAACTGTATAATTCACAAAGACACACAGTGCAGAGTAAAAGTAGCTGAGTTCAGTTTTGTCCCTGAAGAAAGAAGCATAGAAATGTTGGTCAGTAGGAAGTAACTGAATCTATGAGTGCAAACTGAGCTTTCGAAGATTTAAGAAATAGGAGAGAAATAGGGAAGCAAATTTAAGGAACAGGTTAAGGGGGGGAAAGGCAAAGAATTAGCTAGAGACGTTAGGAAACAGGAAGCCAGATAGAAGGGAATTTTATATTTCTAGAGCGGTGAAGTAAAAGAAAGGCCTGAAAAGAGATTCAATTTGGCTACCATGAACCCACTAGAACAGTGGTTCTCAACCTTGGCTGCACCTTAGAATCACCAGGAAATCTTTTTGAAATCCTGATTTCTGGGCCTCATCCTCTGGAAATTCTGTTTCTTTGTTACTAATGCTGTGGCCCCACCCCATAACAAAGAAACAGAATTTCCGGAGGATGAGGCCCAGAAATCAGGATTTTAAAAAGATTCCCAGGTGATTCTAAGGTGCAGCCAAGGTTGAGAACCACTGCACTAGAACCTTTAGGAAGAGCAGCTTCAATGGAGTGAGGACAGAAGTCAGATTGCAGTTTACTGAATTCATGAAGAGGAGATAGGCAGACACCAGAGCACAAACAATGCTTCAAGATGTCACTATGAAAAGATGAGAGACCATAGTGGTTACATCCATTTTATGGAATGTCAATAGTAACTAAAGCAGAGCACTGTCTTACTCAAAGATGAAAAATACTATTTCTTAACTATAAACCCATCTATAATATATTCTATAGATCAACCTCTTCATGAAATTGGTTAAATCACATGAAAAACATGCTTTTCACAATGAAATACTGCGCTGCTATAAAAAAGAAGGAACTTTTACCATTTGCCACAGCATGGATGGAACTGGAGAGCATTATGCTTATCGAAATAAGCCAGTCGGAGAAAGATATATATCACATGACCTCACTCACATGTGGGATATAATGATCAACATAAACTGATGAACAAAAATGGATCCAGAGACAAGGTGGCACTGAGCAGACCTTCCAACCTCGGGGAGAAGGCAGGGGAGGGGGGCGGTGAGAGATCAACCAAAGGACTTGTATACATGCATATTAGCATGACCAATAGATACAGACATTGGGGGCGGTGGGTGCTTGCCTCGGGGGTGCAAGTGGTGGTGGGGGGTTAATCGGGGGAAAAAGGAGATATGTAATACTTTAAACAATAATTAAAACAAAAACAAAACAAAAAGAAAAACATGCTTTTGTTTACTGACCTCATATATTTAATCAGATACAATGCTGACCCACATAACTTAAAGAAACACTTTATAAATATATTGCTTTTTTTAAAGAATAATGTTTAACAAATTGGTATTTTAGACTCAGCTTAAAAATATGATGGATTGCAGGGGTACAGAATATATTACATTGAATGAGTTAAATAATAAACTCTTACCTACTACATATACTCCATACACATACACATAGACACACAAACACTGAGATAACTACTTACTAAGAGGTTAGACATTCTTTTAATGCAGAATTTTCTTTCCGGCATTTTACTACCATAAGCATTCCAGACTCCTTGCAACATTTGGTAAAATCTGAAATAAAACATTTGGAAAGAAAAAAAAATTTTGTAATTATATCCACACAATTTCTGACAGACATAATTTAACATCTATTACCTAGACTGCTGGTCGGCAAACTGCGGCTCGCAATCCACATGTGGCTCTTTGGCCCTTTGAGTGTGGCTCTTCCACAAAATGCCACGTGCAGAAGTGCATGTACAGTGCAATTGAAACTTCGTGGTCCATGCGCAGAAGTCGGTATTTTGTGGAAGAGCCACACTCAATGGGCCAAAGAGCCGCATATGGCTCCTGAGCCACAGTTTGCCGACCACTGACCTAGACTGTGCTTGGCACACAGCACATGCTCTACCAAAGACAGGTACAAGAATGAAAGGCAGAATGAGATGAGTGTCATTTACTTTGTGGAAACAAAGAGATTTGAAAGGAGGGAGAGAGGATGACCTCTAAGATAGAGTGAGGAGACAGATGGGATGCAGAAATATGATTTCTAAGAGGGAAAAGGATATTCTAGAAGAAATGAGTAAGAAGAACAAAAGAAAAGCTGTTTCCGCCCAGCCATCGTGGCTCAGTGGTTGAGCTTCAACCTATGAATGTTGATGGTTCAATTCCCAGGGTCAGGGCTAGATCTTCAGTGTGGGGGGAGCAGGAGGCAGCTGATCAATGATTCTCGCTCGTTACTGATGTTTCTATATCTCTCCCTTTCCCTTCCTTTCTGAAATCAATAAAAATATACTTAAAAGTAAATAAAAAAGGAGCTGTTTCTAGACATGGGCATCTGGTTCCAGTCTCTGCATGTCTTCTCTTTATGCATAAAGGCACCCCTTTCTTGTTTTTTTAATCCTCACCCGAGGATATAGTTTATTGATTTTTAGAGAGAGAGGAAGGGGAAAAGAGGGAGAGAAACCTTAAATTATATCATCCTCACAAAGAATTAACTAGGTAAAAAATTAACTTTTTCTGACTATCTTTTATAACTCGTAATACAAAGTTATCAAGATTTCCTTCTTTTCTTGAGCTGTGTGTTACCCATTTAGTTACTAAGGAATATAATTTATAAGTATTTTAAAACAAGCAGGTAATTTCAGGAGACTCCATGAAAACACATAATATGTCACAAAAAATATTTTTTAAACCACAAGCAAACTGGAAATGATGGAGATTTGTTAAGTGCATAAAAACTCATTAGAGGGCCTTTGCTGAGACAAGAGCCTTACAACGGAGATATCAGTATGTACCTGCAATATCACAGAAGACTTTGAAGGATACATGGTAGAATAGGAACAAAGGCAATAGATGCAGGTAATGACTTTAATGCAAAAATTTAGTGGGTCTAATCACATTAAATTAAGGGTGACATGTAATACTCCACTTCAAATATAGAATTAGCTTCCTTTAGTTCCTTGTTCACTAGTCTCAGCAGTCCCAACAATTGCTCTCTGATTCCTGAACCTACTCAGATACCTTTTTTATTACAATTACGAAATGTTCTCCATTCTCTCTGTGCAAATGAGCTAGATTCCAGGCCAAATCAGACCATGGGATCATGTTTTGTGCGCTTTGACTAAGGACTTCCTACAACTCAAAAATGCAAAGCAGACTTATAATCAATCAGCTCATCAGTAGAGACCATGGCAATCAAAAACTTTCACTCTGGAATGTCATTAGCATGCCTACACAAGTTAATTTTTCTACTTATGGCATAATAAAATCTACCTTTCCAGGAGCAAGAATTATCCCAAATAAAAATTAAGACATGAGCAATACTCAAAGGGAATATGTACATCAAGTTGACCCAGAAGGATTAAATCTGCCTAAAGGCTTCTTGAAGGGAATGTCCATGATGACAGTGGTAATGAACCATGGGCTGATCTCCCTGCACCACCTCTCCTTCCTGGAACCTCAGAGACCTATTCCAGACCAGTTCACTTAGTTCATGTCTGTAAGAAAGACTTTGCCTAATGAAATTTTATAGTTGACCAATCCTAGTCCTTTTCTGGAAAACACACACACAATGGCTATTATCAAAAGTCCACATTCTGAATTTAACGAACACAATATTTTTACACTGAGAAATTCACAACAGAATGCTTAGGCATTCAATATTTTAAGACTTCTTTACCTAATATAAATAGAAATGCCCTTAGTAGGGAATTAATGAGAGATAGCATTTATGTGTTCTGATCACAATAAAGGCACATTCTATGTATTTTCACACTTGTCCAAATCTCTTCAGGAATAACTGTGACTGGCCTAAAGCCTCAAGCTGTTTGTAGGGTTTTGTCACTTGTTTAGCAACAAGATTTTAATGAGTGTCTTTCTTTCATACCACATTAGCATACATTCATATAATAATGATGTTGCTAATACTGCCAAATGATTTCTAAAATGGTATTCTGAAACAAACCCAATTGAAATTGCTTCTTTCAATATTATGTTAAATGTTAAAGAGCTCTAACACCTCTATATAATTTAATTACCATTAAACACTATACTAGTAAAAATAAAATTTCATTCACTTAAGTAAACCTTAAGGTAATGCAAATGAGTATCAATAAATAGAGAGGGTAGAGAGTTTATTAAACGTTATTCTAAATTTTAAAGAAAAGTAGTTAAATATAGAATTCAAGACTTTCTTCCTTAAAAAAAATCAAGAACGTGAGAGAGTATCTTTCTTTTGTAAACCCTCATTTCTCTGAAAACAAAACAAAACAAAACAAAACACAATACCATATAAGAAACTATTGGTAAAAATATCTTTTAGGTAAAATAAAATTTAGGTCAAGTATATCTATGAAAAACAGAAAGTCTTCTCCTAACTTTAGTCTAAGGCAGTGATGGCGAACCTTTTGAGATCGGCGTGTCAGCATTTTGAAAATCGCTAAATTATCTCTAGTGCCGTGTCACATATAGAAATTTTTTGATATTTGCAACCATAGTGAAACAAAGACTTATATTTTTGATATTTATTTTATATATTTAAATGCCATTTAACAAAGAAAAATCAACCAAAAAAAACGAGTTTGTGTGTCACCTCTGACATGCGTGTCATAGGTTTGCCATCACTGAGCTAAGGTAATGGGCAAAACAATCACATTGTAATTATGTACAAGTAGCCTATATAATTTCCAGTTTCTATAGGAAAAAACCTTTGGGGAGGGGACCTCTGTATAAAAGCAGTAAGAGAAAAAAATCATTTAGAATTGTTTTTGACTCATTTACTTTATGAAACTTTTATTTATATTTTAGTATTTCAATAAACCCGAAACATTATTTTCAAAATAATTTAGTCATCCAGTTACAGCTAAAGCATTCAATGAGATGACACTTTGAAAACATACTAAATTAAAAGAAATAATCCCTAATGTCTCATCTTTCACTAGAAACCACTCCATTTATATCCCCACTAACCTACAATTTTTTAGAAATCTTAAGCTTATAAATTTTTATAGAACCCCTTTAGACATAGTATTACTTGTAACTTTCTATTTCATTAGTACTTTTATTTCATTAATGGGTAAAATATTTATAAAGTACCTATTTTTCCAGCTATATTATAAAAAGCAAGTATAATTTAGAATTTTAACATATAAGCTATGTGTAATATTTCTGTAACTACACCATCATCTTAATGGTCTCACCTTGAAATCTAGAACTTCAATTTTATCTAAATGAAAAAGATTTATGGAGGTCTTGCTTATTAATTACATGTAGTAGGACAGATTTTAAAATCATCTTAAGTTCATAATGTATCAATAACTTTACAACTGGAAATCTTAAGCATAAACCATTTGCTTTTACAGAACTGGATAAGAACAAAAACAGATATACTTTAAACACTGTATAAAAGATCTTTTGACCAGTTATTAAATCAGAAGAGGTTTTAAAATGTAGAACTGAAAATGATGCAATTTGGGGAGGGATTAGGTAGGTGGCGACTTTTAGTAAGATTTTCCTTCATACAAAGGTGTCTGGAGTGTTAAATCTGTAATATAAATTTAAGTCTAAAATTAATTTTTCACAGGAAAAGCTATCTTTTAAGTAAAGACTTCTGTTGTGAGCAGTCTAATGCCAGGTCCCTGTAGACCATGCCTAAGTGCTGTGCTGCTCTCAGTAATCATCCTCCCTTCTGGAAGCTGTGAAGTAAAAAGTGCCTGAAGACAACAGGAGGTCACCCTCAGTTCTGAGTGCACCAGCTCCAAGTGCAGTAATGAAGGCCTGAGCCAAGGCAGAGAAACCATGAAGACAGTAGTTTGTCTTCCTCCTAATGACTGCTCAACTGACGCAAACCAAAGTCACAAGGCCACCAAGCATATTACTCTGTATAACTGACAGCATGAAAAATGTCATGAAATTCTTGTGAAAGATTTTGTAAACAGTTCTGACTCTACTGAACATCTGTTTATTTTTTCTATCATCTATCTATCTATCTATCTATCTATCTATCTATCTATCTATCTATCTATCATCTATCTATCTGGCTAATATACTAAGTGTCCATCTGGGTAATGACGTCACGCAGCAACACTCAGCTTCCTCTTTCTAGTGACTAGCCTCCTTGCAGTTTCTTCAGCCCAGGAACACAGCCAGGTGGAAACATTTCACACTTTAACCAAATGTCTGAAGCGTTTTCCCATGCCTCATCTCATTTGATCCTTACAGAAGTCCTGGAGTAGGTAAATAGGAGACTTGGTGGAATCCTATTTTCTTTTCATTAGCTGGAAAACGGAGATTTAGAAAGCTTAGAAACTTGACCCAACTGAAAAGAAGAAATGGTGGACCTTGAAAATGACTTCAGGTTTTCTCACTACTTCGAATATAGTCAAACACTGCTGCAGTTAAACATTTTACCCTTTGTTCTCCCTGCGTGATCTACAATAATCTGCTTCATGTTGATATTTACTGCTGTGTTGCTGACAATTACCTGAAAGAGAAGTTGGGGTGCTTCACTGGGCTGGAAAAAGTTTAGCTAAATCAGAAAGCAGGTCTAGTTAAGCAAGCTTATCTACAGTGGGGCCTTTACTTACGAGTTTAATTTGTTCCGAGACCGAGCTCGTTAGGGAGCTCGTAAACTCAAATTACTCTATCAACTCAATGCAAAAAATCGGGAGAGACAGCTGGTATCTCAAAAAACTCGTTAGTCGGGACACTCGTAAGTCAAGGCCCCACTGTACATATATAAAGCTCTCACTGGCATCAATTGTATGTGTGTTTTGATCTGTCATTGTTGATCATGAATTTGGTTGACACTTCTATTATAGAGAAGGGCATATAGCGACATTAAAATATTTCTTCTAATTAATTTCCTTTCAATGTGCACAAATTCATGTACCAGGCCACTAGTAGGAAATAACATTCCTAGTTTTTCCCTTCTCCTGGTTCAGAGCCAGTGTGAACACTGTTCCCTTCCCTTACTAGATGTGGTTTCCAGACTATTGATAAAATCTGGGTTACCCTCCTCATAATCTGCTGGTTTGCAAATTTATATATTTAGCACCTTGCTTTTACTCCATACAGAATTTGAAGTAGCTTGGCAACTTCTTTAAAAAACAGCATTCATAACGGTTTGATAAATTCTTGAAATCCAAACACAGTAGGCAGCAAGACAAATATAAACATAACAATGGCACCCTAGCTGGTTTGGCTCACTGGCTAGAGCAGCCGTGGGCAAACTATAGCCTGCGGGCCTGGATCCGGCCCGTTTGAAATGAATAAAACTATTGAAAAAAAAGACCGTACCCTTTTATGTAATGATGTTTACTTTGAATTTATATTA
>NW_006283656.1:474261-476073 GCF_000327345.1 Myotis davidii
GACCTATGGACTAAATGGTCACCGGTTTGATTCTGGCCAAGGGGACATGCCCGGGTTGCGGGCTCGGTCCCCAGTTGGGGGCATACAGGAGGCAGCCGGTCAGTGATTCTCTCTCTCCCTCTCCCTTCCTCTCTAAAATCAATAAAAATATATTTAAAAATAATAACAATGGCTACATCTTTCTGAAACTATATTACAAATCACTTGTAGGGAATCATTAAGAGAATGACATGTCACCAGCCATTCCCTATCCTGTCTTTTCTTAGCTGAAGCAAAACAATATTTTTACATAAGTAAAAAATAGCCTTTGACACCATTAAAACCCACTTACCAGCTTTCTTTTAATCTAACACAATCACTTCACAACCAAAGTGCAAACATTATACCACAGAATACTACACGAAATAACATTCCTAGTTTTTCCCTTCTCCTGGTTCAGAGCCAGTGTGAACACTGTTCCCTTCCCTTACTAGATGTGGTTTCCAGACTATTGATAAAATCTGGGTTACCCTCCTCATAATCTGCTGGTTTGCAAATTTATATATTTAGCACCTTGCTTTTACTCCATACAGAATTTGAAGTAGCTTGGCAACTTCTTTAAAAAACAGCATTCATAACGGTTTGATAAATTCTTGAAATCCAAACACAGTAGGCAGCAAGACAAATATAAACATAACAATGGCACCCTAGCTGGTTTGGCTCACTGGCTAGAGCAGCCGTGGGCAAACTATAGCCTGCGGGCCTGGATCCGGCCCGTTTGAAATGAATAAAACTATTGAAAAAAAAGACCGTACCCTTTTATGTAATGATGTTTACTTTGAATTTATATTAGTTCACACAAACACTCCACCTATGCTTTTGTTCCGGCCCTCCGGTCCAGTTTAAGAACCCATTGTGGCTCTCGAGTCAAAAAGTTTGCCCACCCCTGGGCTAAAGCATCGACCTATGGACTAAATGGTCACCGGTTTGATTCTGGCCAAGGGGACATGCCCGGGTTGCGGGCTCGGTCCCCAGTTGGGGGCATACAGGAGGCAGCCGGTCAGTGATTCTCTCTCTCCCTCTCCCTTCCTCTCTAAAATCAATAAAAATATATTTAAAAATAATAACAATGGCTACATCTTTCTGAAACTATATTACAAATCACTTGTAGGGAATCATTAAGAGAATGACATGTCACCAGCCATTCCCTATCCTGTCTTTTCTTAGCTGAAGCAAAACAATATTTTTACATAAGTAAAAAATAGCCTTTGACACCATTAAAACCCACTTACCAGCTTTCTTTTAATCTAACACAATCACCTCACAACCAAAGTGCAAACATTATACCACAGAATACTACACAGCCACTAAAAAAAGTATACAGATAAGGACAATCTTCAAAGACTTAAACACATAAAGCAAAATGCAAAAGAGTCTATTAATAATATGTTGCCATTTCAGTTTAGAATATACACATATAAGTGTGTGTATGTGTGTATGTGTGTATCTTTACAGAGAGACTGATGTCTGTGTACGCAGAAAGTGGCTGTGGAAGATGTAAGAAACTGGTTGTCTCGGCAGAGGAAAAGACGAATTGAAGGGAACAAGAACTGAAGAAGCACATCTGTACTGTGTTTTAGAATGTGTTCAACTTACAAAACGTTTGGGTTTTTTTTAAAGAAGGAGCTTTGGTGGAGGGGGTACGGGGGAGTGGAGTCCAGATGACAGGAGCTTTGACTTTATGAGTAAAGAAGACATCTCCTTCCTTTTTTTCCCCTAAACAAGCTCTTTCCCCTAAAGGGAGGCAGGGAGGTGTGTGTGTGTGTGTGTGTG
>NW_006283656.1:476094-488275 GCF_000327345.1 Myotis davidii
GGTGTGTGTGTGTGTGTGTGTGTGTGTGTGTGTGTGTGTGTGTGAAGGTGGGGAGGTGTGTGTGTAGGAAATCCCTCTACATCTCGCTAAGAACACCCACCCTACTCATCACACTCTAGGGATATTTCTGCATATATCGCTTAATTTCATTAAATGCTAATTGCTATCAAATACAAATCTGGACATTTCTTTTCACAAAATATACAACTACAGAGATCCTACTCTCTCCATTATACTCAAACCAAGTGAAGAGCACTCTTCCAAGATGAAATGATACCATCAAAGTCACACTGTTGGCTTTCTTTTCATTTAACATAGTCACACCAACTGCCAAAACGAAAGAAATCTGATAATGATAACATGAACTACCTTGCTAATAAGTCCAAATTCTCAGCTTTAAAGAGCAAAAAAGAGAATAAAAGACATGTTATGCTAAATTTAATTAGACATTTAATAAGTGTAGTATCCCTAGTTAACAAGGCAAATCGATCCTTTCAGTTCTGGCTGCAGTTTATTTAAAGACTTTACAATTTTACTACTTAGAAGCAAGTCCTATGGAGGTGTCATCTCACCATTTATATTTTCACAACACTTATGATATTGCTATCACACTCTTAAAATAAATGAAAAGCCCATGCCACATTTCAGACCAATATAATGCTACACACTCTATTTTTATTTCTGGAAATAAACACTAAAATAGTTCTGTATTGCTCACTTTATTATTACAATGTTGAACATTAAAAAAATAAAACTAAGTTTTTTTTTCAAGTCCCAAGTACACTTGGAAAGCAGAAGTTTTAATCACTTGGTTTTAAAATTAAGCACCAGAAAATATATCATTGTAAAATTCTGACAACTGCATTCATTTTATGACAAAATTATTATGCTTGTAATTTTGTATTAAATTGTGATTTATTAGCTTGCTACTTTAGAGATTAGTCTATGTATAGAATGAATTTAGCGGTGCAAATAATGAGACAAAGAAGGTAGAAGGAAGAACATGAAAAGATTATTTTACATTGCAGTGCATGAGCTATTTGATAATTCCAACATAGTACAAAAGAAAGCCTCTCTCTAGATTGATCATGGTTCAGTGAACATCACTGAATATCTAATACCTCCAACTCAATTAATTCTCACTTGATTAAGATCAGACTGATATTCAAACTAAATCATCTCTCCAGTCAAGTAGAAATCAATATTTCTGATTTTACTTTTAAATTACAATAGAAAATAAAATGCACACATCTTCAATATGCCAAGAGTAGCTTTTCCATTCTAGTCTACCATGGCATGGATAACACAGTTGATTAAAGAATTATTCTAATCTGAGCACCAATATGTAGCAGAATCTGATTAATTTGAACACAGAGATGGAATAAAGTAATTAAATATATCTTATACAGGGCAAATAGAATATTGACATAAAATAAATTTGACTTCTTTAAAACAAACCTCACTATTTATCAGCTCAACTAGTTAGGAATGTGGTTTTATCAAACACTGATTACTCTCAGAGAAGAGTATTGCTTCAGGCACAAATATTTATAAGGTGGGAAAAGAACAGTCCTTTTTAACTCATACTCTTTCCACCACTGCCAGCTCCAAAAAGCAGGCACATACCTAAAACAACCAAATTATTTCTATAGATTTTTTCAGAAAAAGCAGGACATACTGACCCACCCTTGCTGATCAGGGTAAAACATAGTGAATCCTAAAATAACAAAATGCTTTCATATTTGTAACTCTTACTGCTAAAGAGAACATGAAATAGATTTTCCTCCTTTCATTCCTTAATTCCCTTCTAATTAAAGATGGAGAAGAGTAAAGCTAAATTATTTTCAGTATTAGTTGAGTAGCAAGTATTACTTTACTTGTTAGTAAACTCAATAATTCAGTGAAAATAACATTTTCAAGTATTATATAAAATCTTCAAATATATTTAAGAAAGCAAAATCACAACTAACTGTACTATTAAAATCGAAAATAATACAACTTAGAGTACTTAGAGTGTGTCCAACAGTGAGCACTATATATATGTAAAATACTTTCTATATAAAGATATAACATATATAAAATATATGAAATATATATTTATTATATATGATTTTTAAACCTCACAAAGTAGGTTACTACTATGCACTAAATAATTCATAGATATTACTCAGATGTGCCTTTTCTGGTGTCTTAGATATACCACTTTACAGAAAAGAATATGAGGAACCAAGAATTATGCAACTTAACTGGGGAATACAGATTTCCAAAATTTATATCTCATGAGAAACTGCCTAGAACAGTGATGGCGAACCTTTTGAGCTCGGTGTGTCAGCATTTTGAAAAACCCTAACTTAACTCTGGTGCCATGTCACACATAGAAATTTTTTGATATTTGCAATCATAGTAAAACAAAGACTTTTATTTTTGATACTTATCTTATATATTTAAATGCCATTTAACAAAGAAAAATCAACCAAAACAATGAGTTCGCGTGTTCACCATCACTGGCCTAGAAGTTAGTTATAAACCATAACTAAGGTATGAAAAACAAAATTTGTTCAAGTATGATACTGTCCAAGTATTTGTAACCTCTGGGGCTGGGGCCACCTATGCAACTTGGAAGGTGGGCCATTTACTTGTTAGACATAAAAGGATATTCTTTACATGCATGAAAGACTCCACCTATTTTTCTTGAACCACGCGGAAATCTTGGTTTGATTTTCTTATGACTGAAGCATATCTTTGGAAAAATATTTCTCTTATACATTATAAAGGGTAGGGCAAGAGTAGGCTATAGTTGTGAGTATGCAAACAGGTTTATTCTTGTATTATTAATTATTGTATTAATTTCCATTCAAACAACTTTAAACCTACTTTTGTCCCACCTTGTATATATTATATATTTTGCTAATATGTACATTATAAATTTATACATTCATATAATATATATAAATGACAGTGCAAGCAAAGACTAACAACCAATATACATGCCCCATGTTTGAAGGCGCAGCTGTTACTTTATTCCAGATCATTGTTTGCCTTGCAGAAATGGATTTATATATTTTTAAAGCTGAAATTTGTTTTACATAAAATCTTACAATTTTATATAGTCTAGCTAACTTTGTTTACTGAGACACTGCACAGGGGAAAACCAAAATATGTCTGCACAATGGCTCTGAGCTGAAGGCTGACTGGTGTCATCAGCTTGAAAGGCTTCCTTGAACACTTCAACTCAGATAATTGTGCACAAGTGGTTATCCCATCAGAAAGGTCTATCACTCACTTGTCAACTACTCAAGCAGAAGTCTCATAATAATTCTACACAGCATCTTAGCCTAGAAGCAGAGGACTTAGATGGAGATGGACCCATCTCTAACTCCCTAATTTCACAGGCCTCATAAGTTTCCAGGGCCCTGTGAGGCAGTCAGTCATGATGGATGTTGACATCCTTCAGGAACCTGAAACAGGGAATCAAATGGATCCTTACCTAAAAGTTTCAATTTCCTTTGAGCCCACACTGAATGTACTATTTATCAGTTGCTACACCCCTTTTATCTCAAGAAGCACATCAGGTAAGAAGAAAGTTTTGTTTGAATGGATGCTACTTGATAAAATAAAGGGGTTTCTTTTCCTCCTCTATTAAATTATCAGACATTTAGTAAGCTAACAGTTAGTCTGCTGCTCTCAGAGGTCTCCAATGGAGCAGCAAAGCAATGACACATTTAACATTAAATAATACAAAATAAAACGGCAATTATGGGAGCCCTTGCGTTGGTTGGAGCGTTGTTCTGTACACTAAAATGTTGTGGGTTTCATCCCAATCTGGGCGAGTAGGAGAGGCAACCTATCAATGTCTCTCCCACATTGATGTTGTGGGTTTCATCCCAATCTGGGCGAGTAGGAGAGGCAACCTATCAATGTCTCTCCCACATTGATGTTTCTCTCCCTCTCTGAAAACAATGAAAATATATCCTTGGGTGAGGATTAAAAAAAACAAACAGCAATTACGGGAAAATGACAACAAGTATCACATGGACATGGCAAAAAGACTGATTGCCTAAGGAGGTCACATGCAATGACTAAAATAAGAGACTGCAGGTGGAAGAGCTCACTATAGGCTACTTAGAAAGACAGCACAACTGCCTACATAAGACTCTTCCTACATGTGCAAAGATGGATGGAAGAAATCCAAGAAGTGTCAAGCAACAATCTTTGCCTTTACCTCCTACTAAACGGTCTATTAATCAACCTGTGAGTACAAATGATGAAATGAATAATTATTTTAAGTATTTCTAATAATTCTACATGGTCAGAATGCAGTCTAGTAGCTGTTAATTATATACATTCAAAGTATCATGGCAAAGTCTAACAGGTCAGTATCATGGGGCTTGGTCTTAAGACACTGCCAAATGAAAATTTCACTTTTATTCTATATTTTATTGCTAACTTTCATTAAAATAACAAAAATTAATTGAAATATATTTAAAACATAAAAATTTTTTAAAGGTTTTTTAATTTTCTATCATGACTGAAGAAAGTAGGAAAAGTGACTGTCACAGTCTTATTTGTTAGATTCCACAAAGAATATTTTTAATTTTAAAATAGAATGTCAACAGGGTTGATTGAAATAAAGAGAAATAAATTAATGCTAAGTAATTACTAAGGAAGTTTTGTTTATAGAAATGAATAATTCAGTGTTTTACAAAGTAAATTCAAACAGCAGCTGCTTTCCTGACTTTGAGCTAAAAAGAGCTTTCTCCAAATGTACCAACTTTAAAACTAGAGCATCATCATATTCTTTTGTGGAATAGAATTTATTTCCCAGGTCTCATGTTATTAGTATAAAATATTACAAAGTTACAATAATAACCAAGTAGCCAGTAAGAAGTCTCATCACTGATTTTCATGGGAGGTATCTGTCACTTTCTAGTTAATTGAATATATGCATAATTCCTGCCCTGTTAAGTCATAACAGCTGGGAGGAAAGATGAATTAAGATTTCTAACAATCTGTTCCCAACCCACTTGATCCTGAATATTATTCAGATCTCAGAATGGATCTTGTGGCTGCCTTTTAACTCCACTGCAGTTCCATTTCTGTCTCCTTAATTACTGGCTCCCATTGATAGATCCTCCCTTCCCCCAACTGGTGGGCGGGGTATGACATAACCTGCAGCCCAGAAATACCTGAGTGACTAACCAGGTACCTTTTTTTTTTTATACACTGGACCACCAATCTACACCTGCCAAACCGGTTTCAGCCAGGTACCTTTTATGGACTATACATTGGACCACCAATCCACACCTGCCAAATACCCTAAGCCCTTGTCCTATATGGACAATGCAGTAAGCCACCAATCAGTGTGCGCCGAGTACACTAAGCCCCCCATCCCTTCCCATTCCGCCCCTCAAAAGGCGTGCCCACCCCTGCCCGTGCTGCTGTCCTCCCCTTGTGAGGCAGCCGGGCAGGTGCTTCTCCGCTAATAAATCCTGTAGTCCTGGTTTTAGGCCTTTGTCTGATTTTTCACCCATATATCAGGAAGGAGCTCTTCCTCCATCAGTAAGAAATGAGCCCAAACTTAAAAAAACAAACACACTTGAGAGAAATTGCACATGTTACAAATTAAGTTCATTTCACTAAATAACTGATCCACAGATTTTGAAGAATCGGTTTCTCATCACAGCAGCTAATAGATAGAGAAACTTAAAAAACAAACGTTGTAAGTACTTGCAAATTAAATCTGAAATAAAACACCTCCAAACAGTCACATAAGACAAAGGGAAAATGGGTTCTATTTATATTTTAAAATTTTGTGGTTTATCTACTGCCTACTGTAAACTGAAGTCTGCAACTCTTTCATGGATCACCTACTAATATCAACTACTCCACCCAGCCTTAGCACCTATAGTGAATCACCATTTTCATACCTCAGATCACCAGAGACATTGAGAGGAAAACAGAACTGGATGAGATTAACAGGATGCAAAAATAATGAAACTACTGCATCCCACAAAATTCCTATTTCTATAAAAGACTTATAGGAAACCACTAAGGGCATAATTAGCATATACAAGTATAAAAGAAGATTGAGATTCAAAACAATCTCAACAATATGGACAACCAAGGCAAAAAAAAAATTAAAGGATAAATTTCTCAGGGACAAATGCAAATTTTTGCAATTAGGTTTTAAAAAAAACTTTTAAATTTTAGAACAGAATGACAGATGAAATCATATGTGATCTAACTATGTGAAACATGACAGAATACCTAAACCAATCTTAATATCAATGTCCCAATCACAATGGCAAGAAGATCACAGCATATCTGTGTTCTCCTCTGGGGGACACTTGTATGTTATAGATGGATCTTGACAAATGAGCAAGTTGCTACAGAAAGGTAATCAGGAGATTGAGAGGTATAAAAACCACTATGAATATATACCATATTATGTATTAACCATTATCTTGGAAATCTACCCATTGTGGGCTTAAGTAAAATCCTGGAACACATGAAATGTAAGAATTTAGATTTGAGCTTAGGCAGTGGGGAATGGCACGAACTAAACTGCACACTGCAGAAAGCTTTACCTAGCAACAACTTAAGGTAAAGTTAAGGAAGAAGAAAGAAAATAAATTTCTAGATTAGGGAAGCTAGTCTATATGCTAATAAAACAATTCAGGCAACAGATAATTTGGGTAAAAACTGAAGAATATTGCAGGCTCATAAACCTCTCCTCAATAAGCTAAACAAAATGAGTCTAACAACAAAAAAAAATTGGCCAACTACAACATATAGTCTCATATCATAAACTTCAAAAAGTAATAGTTAGGAAAGAAAAAAGGATTCTAGCAAAGTTCAGCATGGCAAGGCTCCTAGTCCCAATTCTTTCCCTTAGAACACACTGGGGAAAGGAAACGAGTTTAAAAACCCTGAGAATTCCCAATAATGGTACTTTTCATTCTTGAGAGAAGCAGACTGGGGGCATAAATAAGAATCCTAGAGAAAAGTAAAAAATAAAAACAAAACCTCTTCGAATAAAAGCCTCTACCCAACTTCAAAGGATAGATACCTCAGCAGAGGCAGAAAAGCCACTAGGGTATGCGTTTTTTAGGGTTCCACACTCAATACAGAGGATAAGCCAAAAGTAACCTCACAGGAAAAGATGAAACATTCTGGAGGCCATTTAGCAAAACAGTGCATTGGCCAATGTGCTCCTTTTCCCCCAGTTTCCAGGCTTCAGAAAAGTACATAGAAGAACACACTTCAGCTGTCAAACTACAGCCCACCAAGGAGGCCAATCATATCAGAAAAGAGTGGCAGGAGTGTTAAAGAGCATTCACCCACAATTTTTCAGAGATATAGAAAACAACTCTGAAAACACACTCTAAGGATAAGAAAATTCACCTCAAATGTCACATTATATAAGAATTTAATAAAAACATAAATATAAGAAAGGTTGACTTCAATAAATAGTTGATAAAATTGAGTGAGAAGAGAAGATAAAAATGGGAGTTGAAGACCAAAACAAATCCATTACAGTGCTAAGTAAATACATTAGAAATATATAAGAAATAGAAGAGACACAGCTATATGAGAGACTTTATAAGAATGACTTACGATAATCATAGTAAATACAGAGGAAATTTTTTAAAAAAAAGGTTAATGCAAACCAAGGCAACTGTTGTGGAAGGCAGCTTCTAGGATGGCCTCAAATAATCCCAGGCTCCTGGTATTCACACGCTTTGGTAAACCATTCCCTTTGAGTGTAGGCTAAACCTAGAGATTTCCTTCTAGTTCAAGAATATGAAAATGTAATCGCTTCTCGGCCTTTTGGCTAAGATTAAGTGTAAGAATATGAAAATGTGGATGGCATCTCGCTGCCATGATTAGGTTACAAAAGCCCATAACTTACAACTGGTTAGCAGATGCTCTCTATTGCCTTCCCAGTTTTCATGCTTTGATGAAGAAAACTGCCACATGTGGGAAAGACTCATCTGGTAAGAAATGGAGGGTGGCCTCTGGCTAACAGTCAGCAAGGAACTGAGACTGTCAGTACCACATCCCACGGGGGAACTGGATGCTGCCAACAAGCACTGAGTGATCTTGGAAGCAGATCCTTCCCCAGCCGAGAGTTCAGATGAGACTGCAGACCCTGAGCCAACACCTTAACTGAAGTCTTGTGAGAGACTAAAGAAGTGGACTCAGCTTCGTCATATTGGATTCCTGCCCCACTGAAATGGTAAAATAATAAATGTGTGTTGTTTATAGCCATTGAACTTTGGGATAATTTGTTATGTAGAAAATAACATCAAGTGTTAATCCCATTTCAAAGTTCCAAAGACGGCTGATACCTCTAAAGTAGAGAATTCAAAAAAGGAAAAGAAAAAATATTTTAAATGACAATTTAAGAAAAGTTTTGACATAAAGAACTGAATCTGCAAAGCAAAAGAATACAGTATGTTCCAGAAAAAGCTGATGAAGAATTATATGCTAGTTAAGTTCCCAAACTGGAGGACAAAGTCTTTTTCTAATATCCAAGCAGAAAAATCAAGTCACATATGGCAGAGTGGTTGCAAGGTGGGAAAGGGATGGAAATCTGGCTGGTCTAAGAATTCCCAGATCAACATTCAGTGTCATTAAAAATACTAATGCAATATGTACAAAGTTCTGAAGAAAGGAAAATATGACCTGACAATTTTATACCCACCCTATATGACATGCATGTACAAGGCAACAAGCAGTCATTTCCAAACATGATAAATTATCTAGGATTCTAGAACCCAAAGACTCTTCTTAAATAACCTACTTATTTGACAATACATCTAGCCAATCAAGGAATGGATCAAAACAAATAAATAGAGAAGATGTAGTAAAAAAAATAATTTATGGTTACATAAAGAATACGTATTAAAAATCTTGTTTTTAAAATATATTTTATTGATTTTTTTACAGAGAGGAAGGGAGAGGGAGAGAGAGTTAGAAACATCTATCAGCTGCCTCCTGCACACCCCCCACTGGGGATGTGCCCGCAACCAAGGCACATGCCCTTGACCGCAATCGAACCTGGGACCCTTCAGTCTGCAGGCCGACCCTCCATCCACTGAGCCAAACTGGTCAGGGCCGTATTAAAAATCACAATGTAAAAATACAACTTACAAAAACTTGGACCTTAAAGACAGGATGTAGAGAAAGAATAACAATATTATCAAAGGAGGGAATCAATCAGTACTGGCCAAAATTAGAATCTGAAGAATATGTTCCTTACAGTATATATAAATTAAATGTTTATGATTTCTATTAAAAGAATGATGTTGTCGAAAAACCTAACAATAAAATTCAGGGGGAAGTAAATGAAGAAAGCCTGAAATGCAGTAGAGGTCTCACATATTGGAAAGTTACTGAACTGAAACTACTTAACCACAACAGCTCCATTTAATATTAAGTTTCTAAGATCACTTATTTTCCCCTAAATAAAAATATTTCCTATAAGGAAATCCCTGTTTTCTATTGCATCAAGTACAGACTTCTTTGCTTGGCCTACAAGGAGCACCAAAATATGACCCTAAACAGCAACTAGTCTTACACAATTAGACTAATCTGCTCACTGTTCTGTTCCACAAACATCTTATACTATATTCAGCTTTCATGTTTAAACTCCTACTTGGGATATCTTCCAAATAAATAGGTAATTTAGATGCTACAAATTTAAAGGCTCTTTTTTCACCAAAACTTATTACTAAGATAAATAAACTGGTAATCAAATTACAAAATAAACCAATTTTTTTAAGGTTATCTAAATCTAATCTAGCTGGAAAATCTATTTGCTGCATAAAATTCTTCCTAAAATCTTAGAATTTAATGAAAATATTCTTTTAGATTCCCAAAGAAATCATAGAACTTTCTATATTAAATTGAACTCTAAATTAATATTGCTTTGTAAATTGTATTAGTGTTAACTCAAAAAACTAAAATAACATAACAGTTAAAAAAATATTAGGTCATGTATATTTCATTATAAAAAATTAAAAAATGTTTAATTACAAAGAAAATGAGAGATATATCTGATTTGAAATATGTTCTTAAAAATTTGATACATCACATTTTAAAAGAAAATTTTATGTATACAGAATGCTATAGTTTACTATTTTAATGCTAATTTTTTATTACAAAAAATAATTTTATAAATAGAATCATCCACAAAAGAATTGTGAGCACATTCAAAAACTAGAAACTATAAAAATGAAAATTATTGCCCAGCCGGTGTGGCTAGGTGGTTGAGCATCAACCCAATAATAAGAAGTTGCCAGGGGACTCTTCTCCCTCCTCACATGGGAATCTGTGCTTATTTCTCAATAAATTTCCACCTTTGCTATAACAACAACAAAAAAGAAGTTGCTGGTTCCATTCCCAGTCAGGGCACATACCCGGGTTGTGGGCTTGTTCTCTAGTACAGGGCGTGTAGGAGGCAGCCGATCGATGATTGATGTTTCTCTCTCATCAATATTTCTACCTCTCCCTCTCCCTTCCTCTCTCTCTAAAGTCAATAAAAACATAAAAAAAGAAAATTACTTTAAAAAACTATTATGTCAGTAAGAAACAATTTATGTAACTTCAATGATGTATGATAGAAACATATTCATCAAAGTCCTCTTTAACAACACATAACTACATTTGCAAGTAAGCAGCTTTCTTATTTGTTTTTCCTCTCAACCATGATTAAAATGTTTATATTCTTTATTTGGATATTCTGACTTATTCAGAATACCAGATGCAGGTCTGGATTTCCCCCTTAATAGTGATTACAAAGTCTAAAATTATTTTTAATTGACTCCTTGAGTAAGACCTAAAACTGTGTTAATAAACACTTAACATCTAATGTTACATTTACAGCAATGAGAAAGCATAGGATTTCCATATATTTCTACCACAAGATGGAGATAAAGTAGATGTTTTTTATATATTTCAAAACTGTATAATTTTTATTAAAACAATTGATAATGCTTAGCTCATAATCCAAAATACATGCTGATCCTTAAGATAAACAGGTAAAACTACTTAATATATAATCAGTTTCAATTACAGTTGTTTCCAAAAATATTCTTTTGATAAAATAGAAGAGAAAAGCATGTTTTAATGTTTCAGTTCATTTTACAGAGGGAACTACCAGTATTAAAATCTTTTTAAATATACACTTAAAAAGATGACTTGTGTCTCTGTACCAGTGTTGTCCAACAGTATATTTCGCAGTGATGGAAACGGTTAATATCTGCATTAT
The DNA here is from genome assembly GCF_000327345.1 of Myotis davidii. Taxonomy (NCBI): domain Eukaryota; kingdom Metazoa; phylum Chordata; class Mammalia; order Chiroptera; family Vespertilionidae; genus Myotis; species Myotis davidii. Next base: position 487,370 of record NW_006283656.1, read on the forward strand.
CCAATATTGTAGCCACAGACCACAAGTGGCTATCAAGCATTTGAAATGTGGCTAATGCCACTAAGAATATCAAATGGCTAATAAGACTAGTGACTACTGTGCAGGACAGCACAAATTTACATAATAGCCAACTTAATCCTATCTAATAAAAGACAAAAGGGTAATTAACCGTACCTCTGCTATGCTTCCCATTGGCTAATTAGGGTGATATGCAAATTAACTGCCAACAAAGATGGCGGTTAATTTGCATACATAGGCACAATGATGGGAGGCGAAAGGGGAAGGACGGAAGAAGAGTGATCAGAAACCCAGGCAGCAGGCAAGAGCGCCGGCGGTGCCGCCCAGCCTGCGTCCTGGTGGTCACCGTGGCGATCGGAGGGAGAGAGCGCCACATCGGGATCGGAGAGCCGGGGCCCAGGCGAGACGGCACCCCGGCACCCCAGCACCTGACATGCAGAGGTCAGGGATGAAATGACTTTTCCCAACCACAGCTGCAAATATCCTGGGGAAGGCATCACTGAAGAGTTCACAACAACTCTCTTACTTGGCAAGGAAGAAAACAGTTGGCAAGGGAAACAATCCCTTACATCAAAGTTAAGGTCCCTCTGAGTAAAAAAGAATATTGCCAACGTAAAGGAGGGAGCAGGCAAAAATAATAGGTTCTCATGACTTCCACTGAAGTTTGAGCATATGACAGAGTCAAAACGAACATACAAATTAGACAGTGGACATTCAAATGATCCGAATCAACTGTCACTGTTTGTCCCTATAGCAGCAATGCTTATGTGATAATATAGTTTAACAAACATACAAAACAAGTCACATAAGAGAGGTTCGACTTCTAAAGTAAATTGAATATGTCCTTTAAAAATTCTCATGTACTCCCCTCTGACTATCATTCTTAAT
>NW_006283656.1:489045-493209 GCF_000327345.1 Myotis davidii
TATCTCCTCTGCCACACACCCTCCCTCCCAGCCAGTGAACAAGATAATTACTCTCAAGTCAAGCCTAGTGCCCCCTAGTCACAGTGGCCCAACGCTGACATACAAAGCATACAAATAATTCTCACTCTGGCATAAAAGTGACAACTTTCTTGGAAGAAAAGCAGATACTGTAAATTTCTCAGTCTTCCTAAAACATTTTTTAAGTAATTTTTACTTCTTTAGAAAAAATGCATACATGGCAAACCATCTCTAATAAAAGGCCCATTCTATAAAATTTTACCTGGTCCTACTCATATCTGCAATCATAATCATATTTACAGACAAATATCTCTATACTAATAAAAGAGTAATATGCTAATTAGACTGGGAGACCTTTCAGGAGACCTTCCAGATGTTCTTCTGGACAAAGCCATGGTGGTGGGGCCAAGGTAGAGGCGGTTAAAGGTCAAGAGGGGAGGGCAGTTGTGGGTGATCATGCGGGGGGGGGGGGGGGAGTTTGCAGTGAGCAGGCCAGCAGGCGGAGTGGTTAGAGGCAAACAGGCAGCCAGGCAGGTGAGCGGTTAGGAGCCAGCAGTCCCAGATTGTGAGAGGGATGTCCGACTGCCGGTTTAGGCCCGATCCCTGTAAACTGGCAGTAGGACATCCTTCGAGGGGTCCCAAATTGGAGAGGGTGCAGGCCAGGCTGAGGAACACACCCTCCCCCGTGCACAAATTTCGTGCACTGGGCCACTAGTATTTTAATATATATCAAAATCCAATAGAAACTTTTGGATATTAAAATAATTAACAGATAAAATCTAAACTATAAAAATAAGATAATTATAAATTAATAATAAAAATGAGGTTCTGAGAATTTTAATAGAAATTTTTCCATAACCATGAGAAAATAAATGGGAAAGCTCAATATAACTAGGAGAAAAACATACATTGAAAGAAATAAAGCTTTATAGCATCCTTCAGAGGTAATAAAAGTGCATTATTAAAGTATATACACAAATCACACAAATCTTTTAAAAATATATCAATAAACGTGAATTTTCATATTTGATATTAAAATGTGCTCAAATATTCAAGACATTTAAATATCTGCACACAAAATAAACTCCATATTTACCATTTACTCAAGTCCAAGTTAAAGTTTTCGATAACGAAAAAGAAAAAATTTCCTCTCTCCAAACAGAAAGAGCCTAATGCTCTTACAAAGTATAGGACTTTGCACCACACACAGATTCCAACAGAAATCACCTAGACCTCAAGTGATGCAAAGCTGGGCACCATTTAGGCTAGAGAGCCAACAGTCAATGTGTTTCAAACTAGGAGAAGCGTTCTCACCAATCCAGACAAAAAAAGCCAATCAAAGATGCTAAACCTAAAAGAAAAAAATTTCAAGATCACATCCTCAAAGCATAAAGACTTTTTTAGTGTGATTTTTTTTCTTTTTCTCTTTTTTTTATTGTGTCCTTGTTCCCCCATTGCGCCCCCCCCACCTCCCTCATGCCCTCACCCCCTATGCCCCCCCCCACCTCCCTCATGCCCTCACCCCCTATTGTCTGTGTCCATTGGTTAGGCTTATATGCATTCATACAAGTCCTTTGGTTGATCTCTCCCCTTTACCCCCACCCTCCCCTACCTTCCCTCTGAGGTTTGACGGTCTGATCGATGCTTCTCTGTCTCTGGATCTGTTTCTGTTCATCAGCATAAATATTTTTATTGTAGAACCTCTTCTCTGTCACTGTAATTGGAGTTCACTTGTGTTCATCTCTCACACATAGGCTTGATCAGTGGTCCCTCAATCCTTGCTATACATCAGAATTACCTGATGTATAACTCAGGTTCCCTTCCACAAAGAAAGGTCTGTACTGAATTTTGGCAGAAGAGGGGAGGAATCTGACATAAAAGTACTATACAGCGATAACACTGAGGAGACAAAAGAGTACTAGAAAAGAATTTGTAGATTGGTTGCCAAGTAATTCTTGAGAATATGTTGATAGTTTGATTATTCTGCCAGGTACTCTGGCTTTAAAAACAAACCCTCAAAAGGATGTCTAATTAACCTGTATTTAGGTTACAAAAGTGAGATGTGCTCACTTGTAATAAATAGTCAAAATCAGCTTGCTCACACTGTACCAGAAAATGAAAAACAGAGCTCCTCTATTCAGATCCACTCCTCCCAGAAAAGATCTCATTAAATTTCTTTGACATGTGCTGTGTTAAAATGGAACCCCTAGAGGGCAACTGAGCTTCAATTTTTACTTCATGGTATACTTCAGTTCCTCAGTTTATAGACACCATGACCTATTTCCTTTTATCTTGGAACTTTTCCTTCAAAACAAAAAGGGAATAAATGAAAAGAAGAAAACTGATATATCCCACCCACTAATAAAAAATATTAAGGAATGTGTTCTTTAACAGTGACAATTCAAAGATCAAGATTATGGCATATTCTTTATAGGCATATTCCTGAATAACACACATAATAAATGAGTAATTGAAAATTAATACTCTCAGTGGGAACCATGTAGAAGATAGGAAAGACATACTTAACCAGTCTATTTAATATAAGTGCTTTGCATAACTTTACATTTATTAAATGGCATGTTAAAATGGGAAAAAAGGTGAAGAATCCAATCTCAGTAACAATTAACCCTACATAAACTACCCAATATAACCCACTATAGGAAAATCAATGTTCCATCAAGGTCAAAAATATGAAGAGGCATCTAAGTTAACTCTAAATCATGATGTACAAATGTTGATATTCATTTAGGCCCACTCAAAATACTTATATAGCAAAAAAAAAAAAAAAAAGAGTTGTTATATCAATGTTAGCAAGACCACTAACCTATACAACTCAACAACATCATATTTAAATCAGCATTTCCTTAGTGACACTCAAAAACTGAGCATATACAAGGCTAATATGTATATACTGCCAGAGTAACACAATAGAATGAGCTGGGAATTTACCTGGGTGATATGCAGGATTATTATGATGAACTGATAATTTGATAAATCATGAGGTTTTCTTTTCATCCAAATAAGATTTCTAAAAGATCCACTCTCATGTTTGTATACATATGGTACACTGTAATATGTACTCACTAACTGGGACAAAATCTTAACTGAACCCATAAAACAGTTTTGAAATAAATGTGTCACCACACAAGGCCTTCCTTCCCAATAGGGCATGTCACTGAGGCTCTTTATCTACTGTGCTCAGCACCAGAACCACCACCTTGGGGAGGGCAAAGAATACACTAATGTGCTGGTCAAAGACTTTTTCTCTGTCATAACTTTCTTCACTAAACTTGTAAACTAAGTACTCACATTACATCCTGTGGACTCAGGGATCGAAAATGACAACAAACCAATCTCTGATGATGATTAGAACCTATATATGAAATTTGACAACCCAAACCATGTGATGATAGAACACAGAAGAGAAAGGCTACTGAAGAGGATAAAGTTTGTGTGCCATGCACGAGGTTACTAATTTTCAGAACAGGAAAAGGGGAAATGAAGTAGACATATCATTTATAGGGGAACAAAGGATCAAGGTTTAATACTATAAGAGCATCCTTAAGTTCATTATTTCCTAAGAGTTTGCTAAGAATCTCTGGCCCACTGGGAAAAAACTTGAAGGCTGGCATAGATAATTGGGGGCTCAACTTCCAAGTTGAAAGTAAGGCAAATAAAGTTTCAGAAAATAGAAAACACTTAAAAACTAAAAATAGCACCAACAAAACAACCCAAAACTTAGAGTTTATATGAAAAAGAGTGCTCTAAGTAATGAAGTATATAACTTTAAAATATACAAACTTCAGCTTATAAAATAAATAAGTCCTGGGAATGTAATGTTCAGGACAGAGAATACAGTCAATAATATAATAACTTTGTATAGTGACAGATGGTTTCTAGATTTATCATCACTTCATAAACTGTATAAATGTCAAATCACTATACCTGAAACTAATATAAAAAGTATTGTCAACTACCTCAATTAAAAATCCTATCTAATAAAAGAGAAACATGGTAATTAGCCGTACCTCCGCTACCCTTCCTATTGGCTAATCAGGGCGATATGCAAATTAACTGCCAGCCAAGATGGCGGCCGGCAGCCAGGCAGCTTAAACTGAACATGAGGCTTGCTTGCTTCAGTGACGG
>NW_006283656.1:494077-507135 GCF_000327345.1 Myotis davidii
GCCCCCCCCCAACTGGCCCTGCTCTGCGTGTGACAGGGTAGAGCCATAACCTCCCCATCGACCCTGCCTTGAGTGTGACAGGGGAAGGCGCCCCACCTCCCCAATTGGCCCTGCTCTGAGCCAGACCAGGGGCTGCACCTAGGGCTCCCCCATCGGCCCTGCCATCCGGGAGCAGGCCTAAGCCAGCAGGTTGTTATCTCCCAGGGGTCCCAGACTACGAGAGGGCAAAGGCCGGGCTAAGGGACCCCCCTTCCCCCTCGAGTGCACAAATTTTTGTGCACCGGGCCTCTAGTATATATATAAAAGATGTGCTGGGGACAGGAGTAAAATCCATATGGCCTTTTACTGTGAGCTGCTTTAAGGGATAATTTTGTGCCTTTGGCTAATCCCTTGTTTCTCAAACCTTGGTGCATATTCAACTCACCTTGGGAGCTTATGGAAAAAACAAACAAACGAACGAAAATACCTTTCTTTGTGGAAGGGAGCCTGAATTATGCATCAGATAATTCTGATGTATAGCAAGGACTGAGGACCGCTGATCTAGCCTCTGTGTGAGAGATGAACATCAAATGCACTCCAATTATAATGACAGAGAAGAGGTTCTACAATAAAAATATGATTTGAATTTCATCATCTGAATAAATCTTACCAGGGGGAATGTGGAAGGAACAGGTAATGGAGAAGAAATTGCATGAATCCTTTGTCACTGAGCATTGAGTAATTATGTCCACTCTAAAAATCATGGGGACTAACAAAACTAAAGAGTTCCTTAATAAATCAACAATATGTATGTTGAACATATGGTCTCCTGAGGCCCAAATAAGAGAAAAACAAACTGTTTCAATTTTTCACACTAGCACATCAAAAAGTATGGTTAGTCAAACCTTCTATAGGATCATAAATTCAACTTTTCAAAAGTTTAAAGTTTATGAGCTAGGTATAAAATAAATCTATGGGAGATACACCAGGCACAGAATAGGATGCAACATATCTTAAACTTGAATTTGTACCCTGTACTGACTAATTTAGGGTTCAATGACTGTCTAGCTCCCTTGAAAGTGAGTATGAAATTTCCAAATACGGTCTTCACTCTTCTAGGATGGTCTAGGGTTCAGTTTGTATATTTGAGTGATGAGAAAAGTAATCAAAGGCTGTAGCTCCATTAATCTGCACTGAGCTGGAACAGAATTGCCACTACTAATCATAAAGGCATCCTCCAGCACAATAAAGGACTACTGTCAGAATGGAAATATCACCTGAGCTCAAGGATCCAATAGGCTTAGAAACACAACTGAAAGTGAGACAATATAGTTTTCAAAGAGAACTGGATTCTAGTCATGTGTTTGATATTAACCCATGGTTTGACCGGAGGCTAATCAATGAAGAATTTTGGGAAAGCAGACAGACTTTGGCAAGTTCTTTGGCAACCTCGCTGTCTAGGGAGGTGTAAGTGTGGGGATGAACTACAGAAATGCTTGGTAATAAAACATGGTGAAGTTCAGAAAGTTAAGAGGAAGCTAAACTTGTGTGTGACGACCTGGGAACCTTGTATAACGTTTATATGTCCTAGTAAGTCAAATTCAATAAGGTTTTCTCAAGCTTTGCTAGCAGAGATATTTAAAGTAAGCAAAGACATCTAATAATATGGATTCAGAGTTAAATTTGTGCTGTGGTTGAATTTAGACATCATTATAACCAGTTTTAGGGTTATGGTGAGGAATCAAAAGGATAAAAAGAATCATTGTAAACAGATTATTCATTAATGCCTTTTAAAGGTATGAGCACAGGTATTACATTAAAACTAGAGGCCCAGTGCATGAAATTTGTGCGGGGTGGGAGGTGATGCGGGGGGTGTCCCTCAGCCCAGCCTGTGCCCTCTAGCAGTCCGGGAGCCCTTGGGGGATGTCCAACTGACGGCTTAGGGGGATGTCTGCCAGCATGTTTCTTGCTCTGGAAATCTTCTCTCTCCTTCTCGCAGTCCAGGACCCCTCGCTCCTTACTGCTTAGGCTTTTATTTTAAAGATGCAGAATAAAACTACTGGTGTTGATTGGGGGGTGAGGGGAGGGAGAAGCACACTGACACTGAACTTCTGTGGGAGTGCACTGACCAGCAGGGGGCAGCTCCTGTGTTGAGCGTCTGCCCCCCGGTGGTCAGTGTACATCATAGCGACCGGTTGTTCTGGTTGTTCCACCGTAAGAGTTGCTTAGGCTTTTATTTTAAAGATGTAGAATAAAACTACTGGTGTTGATTGGGGGTTGAGGGGAGGGAGAAGCACACTGACACTGAACTTTCAGGTTATGTAAGCAGAAGTCAATTGCCATTTAAATTCAGAGAATAAACCATAAACTACTATTTAGCCATTCTTAGATCAAAGAGGTTTTGTTGTTCCACCGTAAGAGTTGCTTAGGCTTTTATTTTAAAGATGTAGAATAAAACTACTGGTGTTGATTGGGGGTTGAGGGGAGGGAGAAGCACACTGACACTGAACTTTCAGGTTATGTAAGCAGAAGTCAATTGCCATTTAAATTCAGAGAATAAACCATAAACTACTATTTAGCCATTCTTAGATCAAAGAGGTTTTTCTTCAGCTTTGGAAATGGAAAATCAAGTAAACTGTTAGATTTAAAAATCTGACAAATCCAGCTAATCAATTTCTCTAGAAAAGATAATCCTATATAATAAAAGGCTAATATGCAAATTGTCCCCTTGACCAGGAGTTCAACCGGGAGTTCAACCAGGAGTTCGACCAGGGGACAGGTCTGGCCAGCCAACCACCTGCAGCCCCTCGCCCTGACTGGCCACGACCCCTCCCCCGATCGGCCCCCTCACCCTGATCAAGGGCAGGGCTGGCTGGCCAACTGCCTGCAGCCCCTCCCCACAGCCAGCTCCACCCCTAACCAGCCCCCCCACCCCAAGCGGGGGTGGGGCCGGCCAGCCAACAGCCTGTGGCCCCTCCCTATGGCTGGCCTGGCCCGACTGGAGTGGGCCGGACAGTCCCCACCCACGCACGAATTCCTGCACTGGGCCTCTAGTGAATAATATATGCCTAAGGACACCTATAAGAATGAAAGAAAGACTGTCACAGTTAACTATGTAGAAATACTACACTACAGTTAATGCTCATCCTCACACAGCAGCATGACACTTCATAAATGCCAGAGGTTATGCCACTGCAGTCTGAAAAGTGTCCCGTCATCTCTGGCAAACACACATCATTGCCTGTCAAGTTCATGAACAGCTTCTAGTTTAAAAGAATGCCAACATTTAGAAATGAAAATAGTCCATTTGTTTTGTGTTCTATTTCAGAATTAATCTTTCAATTCTGCTTGTATAAAGTTTGAATTCTTTCTCCTCTTGAGAGATGTGTGGGCTATTTTCACTTTCTGAATATTATGAAAAAACTACTATATGTTGGCTCATTGGGTAGGTGTGTGTTTAGGGAATCCTGTCAGAGTTTTAATTGTAGCCATTCTGGTCGGTAGGCAATTCTAATTACATAAAAGTTACCTGTATGTTATTTTTCTATAGGTCCCTGAGATTCTGTTCATATTTTAAACCTTTTGGCCCCCGTTTTTTAGATTATTTCTATTGATCTTTCTTTAGGTTCATGACTCCTGTCGTTTTCATTCTGAAGTTTTTATGTCAGAATTTTTTTCCGTTCTAGAATTTCAATTTGGGTCTTTTTTATTGTTTTGAAATATCTGTTAAGATTTCTTGTCTTTTTATTCATTATAATCATACTTTCCCTTATATTCTTAAGCAATTATAACAGCTTATTTAAAATTCTTGTCTGCTAATACCAACATCTTTGTTATCTTGAGATTGGCATCCCTTGATTTCTATTGAAAATAGGTCATATTTTCCTGTTTCTGTACACACTGAATAAGTTAGCATTGCATCATGAATATTGTGAATAATATGTAAAAAGTTTGAATTCTGTTCAGTTTCTCTAAAAACATTTTTTTCTTTCATATTTATTTAAGCAGTGAATTTTCTTTGAACCGAAACTGCAGACCCATCTCCCTACAACAAGCATGTCAAACTTGTGGCCCACAACAAATATTTTTGTGGCCCAGCCAATATAACAGTATGTAAGAAACATTTTAATAAAAATTTTTGTAACTTAATTTTTACAATATCCTGTTACACATAATTATTATTAATGAACTACAACGTTCATTAATGACTGATTACTATAATTGTGTTGCATTCATTTCCCTTATGCGCCTTACACGCAGGTGCACCATTTCTTTCCACTAATACTTGCAGCGAATATTTTAGCAGCTGAATGCCATGTCATTAGTCTTGGACTGACTTGTTGTGTACACAGCAGGAAATATTTCGCTTTTGGAGAACAAGGAAAATTGGTTTATTTGCGTTACACTTATTAATTTGTGCAGTTCCTCAGTGTCTGGTAAGTTAAGGTTCAAGAAAAAAATATTAATTTTTATTAAAATGTTCTATTATTTTATGTTAACGATTACTCATTTATTTCAGCCCTTTGTATTCAGCAGGTCTCTATCAAAATAAAAGCATGTTTCTATGAAAATTGAAGTTTTTGTTTTTTTGCGGCCCAAATAAACTTAAACCTTGTTTATTTGGCCCGTGATAGCCTTTGAGTTTGACATGCTTGCCCTACAATGTACAGTGGGTAGCAGCTCAAATTTTGGTTCAGTTTCCAGCCTTAAATGAGCTGCTTGGGATTTGCCCCATATGGGATTTAGAACTGAGCCAGAGATACAGGATTTTATGCACAGAATTTGAGGCTCCTCTTTTCTGGCTGTCTCCTCGTTGGGATTTATGCTCTTCCCTTCCCCTCACCCCACCATACCACACATAAATACAAACTTCCCAGGGCCTGCAGTTATACAAACCGTGTGCCAGTTCTTCAAACTAGCAAGACCAAAGAGTTTTTGTCTTTGTTTTGATCAGAGTCTTAGCCACTCAATAGAACAAGTGTAATGAGAGCTATTAGGCCATGCCAGAAGTTGAAACTTTCCATTATGAATTTTAAATGCCATCAAGTTTATAGGTTACATATAGTAGTATATAGAGAGTGGCCTGCAATTAACCCACTGAAGTTAGAACAAATTTTTTCATTTTTAATAATATGTATTAAAAAGAAATTTTGTGTCCTTTGCTCATTTGCTAAACTGGATATTCATCAATTTCTTATTGATAATAAGTTTTTCTATACTAAGGATATCTCACTAACATTAGAAATATATTTTCCTAGTCTATAATCCTTCTTTCAATTATTTTATAGCATGTGACATACAGAAAAATTTCCTTTTCTATATTTAGTTTTTATATAATAAAATATAACATTTGATTCTTTATAGTTTTATTTTTTAAAGAAATATATGTTCATTAGGAAGAATTTTTAAAAATCTGTAAAAATCACTCATTATCCTTCTTCCTCCCATATTTCTTTATGGTTGTTTTAAAAACTCTAGTATACTTCCAATAATTTGAAGACTGTTTAATATTATCCACTGAAGTTGAGATTATATATATCATATGACCCAGAAATCCCATATGGCATATGGGTACCCAAGGACATAAACAAAAATGTTTGTATAAAAACCAAAAATGAACTAAAATTCATCCCAGTAGAATGGGTAAATAAAGAATAGCACATTCATATAGTGGTACTATATGACAATGAAAATGAAGTAACTATTATTACATGCAAAAACATGGATAAACCTAACAAACATAATGTTGAGTAAAGAAATCAGACCCAAAAGAGCACATACTGTATGATTCCATTAAAATTAAAAAACAGGCAAACTAATCTATGCAGTTTGCAATCAAAATGGTGGTTACTTTTGGGGAGAAAGAAAAGGACAGTGATTGGGAAAGAGCACAAAGAAGGCTGGCTTCTGGTAACTTCTATTTCTTGACTTCAATAGTGGTATAAATATATGTTTACTCTGTCATAATTCATCAACTCATCACTTATAATTTGTGCATGCAGAAATAAAAATGTTTATTTAAAGAAAGTGATGTTTTCATTTTGGCGAATATGAAAAAACTACACATAGGAAAAGAAATAACCTATGATTTACCTTTTTTCTTCCCATATTTCCGGATATTTATTATTAAATTTTGAAGGTGTTTATTTTTCCTACATATATCCATCACTTTGTTATCATTGGGATTATACCATGTACATAATTTTAAAGCATGCTTTTAAAAACAGCATATGAACATGTTCACATTTGTTAATGATCCTTCATAAAATCAAGTATTAATTACTACATATTTTATTGAATGACTTTTTTCATATGAAGATACAAGGTAATGAAAATTAAGAAAAGTAAATTTCGGTAAAAAGTAACATCAAAGTAGATATTGCTAATTACAAATTATAAAATTAAACATTTAATTTCAACACATAACTCAAATTATTATGCTATGTGGGTGTGACTGCACTTTTAATGAGTTAATGGTCTGTAGCTTGTTTATGTAGAGCCACAGACCCAAAATTTGGGGAGTGTTCCCCCTGCTCCCTATTTCAGAGAAGTGGCTTGCTGTGTCTAAACTGTTTGTGCAAACCATATGATTATACTGCACACCTGCTTTCCTTCTGGGATTCTGAAACTCTGGGACATGCTAGGCAGAGGCTGCCCATGTGACCAACTCCAGTAAAAACTCTGCGGACTGAGTCTGAGTTTCCCTAGTGGACAACATTTCATGCGTGTGATCACAACTCACTGCTGAAGAAAGAAGGGCATCCTCAGTGACTCTACTGGGAGAGGACTCTTGGAAGCCTGAGCTCATTTCCTCTGGACTTCATCCCATGTGCCTTTTCCCTTTGTTGGTTTTGCTTGTATCCTTTAGCTTAAATAAATCTTAGCCATGAGTCCTCCTAGCAAATCACCAAACCCAGAGCTGGTCTTGGGGACCCTGACACAGTCCAGTGTAGGTCCTAAGAAGAGGAAGTCTGCCATACACACACACACACACACACACACACCGACACACACACACACACCGACACACACACACACACCGACACACACACACACACCGACACACACACACACACCGACACACACACACACACACACACACATTTCTTAGAGTACATAACATACTCTGTATTTCTTAGAATACATACATAATATGTACTGTAACAGCTATCATCATATTTGGTAATTTTATATATTATCATAATATATCCAAACCAGTCTAAAGATATGTGACACCTCCACTTCAGTGTTGGTTAACATTGGTGAACTGGTTAAATGGCAAAAATATATGTGGTAATGACAGTATTCAAACAACAAATGAAATCTTCAGCAGGTTCAAGCAACACAGAGAGAAGATTACTTTGTTCATTTATAGCCTCCAATTGTTTTCATAATTTTTTGATAGTTCTCTGCCTGGAAACCTCTGAAAGACTGTCCTAAGCATTCTTAATTTTCTCTTCTTTTTTGTCTATTCATGTATGTTTGGAATTTAGCAAAATGTAACATACTTCAGTTGTATCTGACAGATAGAAAAGAGTAGGCATTTTATCAAGCTTCTGTGTTATTTAAGTATAGCTCTTTGATGTTTCAAAAAAAACAAATAATCCTTGCTTCCTTATATTATATATAATTCCTTTAGAATCAAGCCCCACCTATTGGTCAAATGATCAATAACATGGCAACAGAAGAAAATGATATAAAAGAAACATTAAAACAATGTAAGAAGCCCAAAGGAGGTAAGTAGGAGAATATGGCTAGGGTAAAGAATGTTCCAGGCTATCCCTGATGACAGTGTTCTTTTTTGGTCTTGAACTGTCATCACAAAAGAAAAAAAAAGGTTCTTATTATTTTTAATTCTACCGTTTTTATTATTTTTAAAACAAACTTCATTCTTCAGCATAGAGACAATATCAGATGCCAACTATGCAATCCAAAAAAGCAAATATAATGAGGAATTTTTAAAATACAGCAGTTCAATGACTCTCTTAATGGAGGCTCTATTTCCAGAAGTGAAATTTGTAATTATTAGAATGCATAATTTACCAATATACATGACAAAAATATTTTTAAAGTATTACTAACATAGAAAATATAAATCATTAAGTAAGCAAAGTGTCAAAACACCTGGGATCCATGACTGGTTTGGCTTAGTGGATAGGGCGTCGGCCTGAGGACTGGGGGGATTCCTGGTTCAATTCCAGTAGGGGGCACATGCCCAGGTTTTGGGCTCAATCCTGGTGTGGGGCGTGCAGGAGACAGCCGATCGATGATTCTCCCTCATCATTGATGTTTCAAACTCTCTCTCCCTCTCTGAAATCAATAAAAATATTTAAAAAAAACCACACACACATGGAAAAAGTCACAGAGTGGAAAGTAACCTCCAAAGGTCATCAACCACAAGTTGTTAACTCTCAGATCCAAGAAAAAATGATTCCACCATCATGCTTGGTGGAAGGGGACTTCTGTTTGGCTTTTGAGAGAGGAGACTATAAAAATTCAATGTAGAATTAGAATCATGTCATTGTAGATAAAAGTTAAATTTTATTGTACTGATGAGATATTCTAAATATTATCAGCTGCTAAAGATCAATTTTATGTTTAAAACATAAGGTGAAATGTGCAACTCAGACTAAATCAGTGTATAATGAAAAACAATAGTGTATATATAGATAATGAAGGTATCATGGAAGCTGGTTAAATTTTATAATGAAGAGAAAACTAGTAAGAATATAGCAAGCTGGCTGAAATTGATATTCATTAGGGTACTCTTCACATCAATAGAGAGCATTTGGACTCTGTGGTCTTTATCAGTGTCCCAGCTGGTAATGGTTGAAGGTTAATGCCTTACCCCATTCTGTTCAATTTTCTATCCTAATTAGCCCTCCAAATCTATAGCTGTGAGCACCAAGTGTCTGTGCTCAAAAGAAACTAATTAATGCTAGCAAATTAGATCAAGTCCAAAGATCCAACAGCCAAACTCTTAGTTAAATGCTCCTTGTTAATAGGAAGTGTAGCTGTCAATAACTGCTGTTGGTGACTATAATGAAGCATCTTGCTTTCATTGAAAGTGATTTCATTTCTCTTTGTCCCTCAAAAAGCTGTTCCATTCCCTTCACAAACCTAAGTTGCTGGCAGCCTGACCCAATTCTTATGATCAACTGGGTTGCAATGACATGAGAAAAAAAAAAAAATCTAACAGAAAAGCTTTCCTACATAATCATGTTTCAGGCATTTAGCAGAAAGTCAGATCACTTATTAAAATTCCTATATCTTTATCTAAGAAGTATACAATGCGTAATGCTTTTATATAAAATCCTGTAATTATTTAATAAAGCAAAGGTGATAAATAGTAAATAAATTACAGTGGAAGTATCCTGATTCTAATTTGCATCTTGTTTTTCAGTTTAAATGTAGCTGTTGCTCAGACGCTTAATATCAATGTATGTTCTTTCCTAATTCACAAGGTTTAAACTGGAAGAATACTAAGGATTATTCCTTTATAAAGTAATCAATTTTAGATTGTAAAACACTGTTTTGGACCATATGGCCTAAAAAAAATCAATATATGATTATCTATAAAATTTCAATTGTTAAAAAATCAATTGTTATAACATATTCTAATAATTACAAATGCATTGAAATAACCCAAGTTTTAAGATGCTTTCAATCATCAGAAGATTTTAAGTATGTTAATAAGAGAAACTGAACCATGTCAACACCCTAAACAACGTAATTTTTTTTGAAGAAGCAAAAATTAAACATTTTTTTTTCTGTACCATTACAAAGTGGTAGTTGTGGAACACAAATAATTTAAACTTATACTCTCCTACATTTCAAAAACAAAGTTTCATCATCTACAAGTAAGAAAAGACAGTTCTAAAACCCAAAGCCACAAAATCATTCTGCATTTTCATCTGAATCATGGGAGTAAAAAGTCAATCTATCACTCGAGGTATCAAATTAATGCGTTACAAGACTGCATAAATACAACTCATATTTATAACTTTAGGCCAGTTACTTATTAAATTTTCCTGGTAGTGAAAAGTTGACCCTAACACTATAACTTTATTATCCATTTTTAAGTTTTAACCTCCCCACCTGAATCAGGAGATGAGACTACCAGCATAACTGCCAGTGCCAGATGTGCACTGAACCCTGCCTGCAGGTGCCAATGAGTTAATTTTCCCTGACACATGGGAGGGGGGGTGTGTGTAAAAGGAAAGTGCTCTGATTAAACAACTAATTCATAATGAAAGCACGAGTAATACCATAGAATGACACTAATAAATTATTAGTAATTTATAAACAAATTTATTTATAAATTAGATGCCCAGTGCACGAAATTCGTGCATGGGTAGGGTCCCTAGGCCTGGCTGGTGATCAGGGTCAATTGGGGCCTCTGGCTGCCAGCTGGGGCCTCCCTTCCCCAGATGCCGGCCGGGGCCTCCCTTTGTTCTGCGTTGCCCCCTGGTGATCAGGGCACGTCATAGCAAGCAATAGAACTTCCGGTCTCCCAGTCTATCTCCCACAGGGACACTTTGCATATTAGCCTTTTATATATATATAGATGGATTTAATTTAAATCTAATTTATAAACGAAGTTAAACTGGAATATGTCCTAATAAGTCATGTAAGACAAAGAAATGACCATCATACAATGTCAGTTCTGAGGAACTATTCTTTTTTACTGCCTCCATCCATTAATCGCAAAGGTCATTCTCTAAGGAGAGACATTAGAGGAACAGAAATATTCCCAGCATCCAAAGTCCCAAAACTACAGTTGATACAGCCTGGCTTCCCTGTAGAGAAACCTGTAGTGAAGTGGCAGCACATCACTCTGCTAAGAATTACTGTGGTCCATCAATGAAGAAGACTACAGGGGAAAGTGAAGAAGGGGAGCCAGGAAAGTAGCCTACCTTAGCAAAATTTTACTACTATTTCTTTTAGCTGGCCATTCTAAGAGGTAGATTATTTTTAAAAGACATTTCTACAATAATACTGCCAACTGACTTTTTAATCATTTATAGCCTCATTTTTCACCTTCCACTGGTTTGCTTACATTTTTTACCATGTTACATATTAATCAACAATACATCTCTAGGTTTATAGAATATAGCAATATTCTATTAAAAGTATTTTAAAACATTCTCCAAAGAAAACATACGTATGTGGGTGCATAGTACATCCATTTTCAGGGGCGGGGAATGTCTGGCCCAAGGGCCATATAAGGCCAGTGAAATCATTTAGTTTGGCCCTGCCAAGGCATTGGGGGTGAGCTAATTAAATGTTTGACCAAATATAGCAGGCTAATGTTTAAGTTGATAATTTTGTATGGCCTGAGAATCTATAATAATAAAGGCATAATATGCTAATTAGACCAGACAGCCAAACATCCTTCCAGACAACCTTCTGGATGAAGCTAGGGCTGCGAGGGAAGCCCGGGTCCCTGGTGCCAGAGGAAAGCCGGAGCCGGCAGCTGGGGGAAGGAAGGCCTACTCTTGCACAAATTTCGTGCATCAGGCCTCTAGTAAAGTTATAAATATCCAAATGGCCCTAAGCAGAAAAGGTCCCACCCCCCTACTCCGATTTACATAAATAGCTTCTACTCGTCAAGATAAAACATTAAAAAAAAACACAACAGACTCATAATAAGTACTATGGAATTCCATTAACAATTTGGCAATAAACAATGACACCAAAGAAAATCATCTTGGAATATATTCCTGTATGAATATGTTGACAGATGAAAAACAGGTACATGTTTTATTTTATGTTTCTTCTTGCTCTATCAAAACCACCAGAATGACTTGTTTCTCCAAAATACTCATACTAAGTCTCTGTACGTAACTATACTTCTGGGAGGGAAAAAGCGTTTTTTACTAATAATTTGAGAGAATATTTTTAAATTGTAAATGAATTCAATATTATCTGGAAGTTCCAAAAGCTGAAACCCTGGTATCTCAGTGAAAGGTGAGAAACAATTCATACATATTAATTCATTGACTACTTGACTCTAAGGCTAAGGATTACATTCAGATCATATTATAAAAAATGTATTTGATCTTTATATGAATATTTGAATATTACCTTGAACTTGTTCAGAACATCTCTCTCGGGCCTTTTCTCTCATTATTTTAGGGATCAAAACATCTTTTTCAACATGCCTGAGATGCTGATCTGAAAAAAGAAGGAGATATTTCTTTAATATAGGAAAGTCTTAAGTAAATCACCTGTGTTGGGGGGAAATAAGCACTGTGGTTTACTTAAATAAAAGCCTATGCGAATACGTTAAAAACTGTTTTATAACTACATAAAATTGTGATTATTTCAGTCACTAAAAATCATTCCAAATAATTTTTATATACAGCAGAAAAAAATGTAAGACATAGGCAACATCTTTCTAAAATTTCCACAAACTATATTGTAGCACTTATAACATATTTCATGTAATCTTGACAAAATTAAGTCATAGACTAAAATATTACAATTTTTCTTATTAATATAATCCACAAGAGGAGTTTTATCAATACTAAGATCCAAGGATAGATGATGATGATGTTTATCGGTAGTGAGATCCAAGATTAAGAGACACACGAATAATGTATTTAGTAATAAGAGTGGTTTAAGAAAGCCAGAACTGGCAGAAGAAAAGGTGGAACTATTATGTGCATTAAAAAAAAAAGCCTGTGAGATTTCTGTGCATTTTAAACACAACTTCCACAATTAGACTAAAGTGGTAGACTGCGCACCTGCTACAGAGTCCCACTTGTTCCTTAAATTCCTAGAGTCCTGAAAAACAAATGGAAAGTGCCCTGGCCAGGTGTTTCGGTTGGCTGGAGCATTGTTCATACACTGAACAGTTGCCGAACTGTTGCTGCTTTGATGCCAGCCAGTGACAAAGATGGCCTTATTTTTGATCCAGAGATTCCCCCAGACCCAACCAGAGGCCCTCCCTGAAGGCCCTGCTCAGGCTTTACCTCGGAAACCTCCGCCCTGAAGGGGGCAGGCGCCCCCCTCCCCGGACACCCAGCAAACCAGATGCCCAGCTGCCTTTCCTGAGGTTTCATTGCATGAGAAAT
>NW_006283656.1:507258-515948 GCF_000327345.1 Myotis davidii
TAAAATAAATATCAAAAATAGAAGTCTTTGTTTTACTATGGTTGCAAATATCAAAAAATTTCTATATGTGACACGGCACCAGAGTTAAGTTAGGGTTTTTCAAAATGCTGACACGCCGAGCTCAAAAGGTTCGCCATCACTGCTCTATCCACTGAGCCAAACTAGCTAGAGCAAAGATTCTTAAAGTGACAAAATTAGTGATGGGAACAAATCCCTGGTTACCAGTAGTTAAGAGTTGAGGAAGTAGTATAACTTATGACTTATTGGTAACATGAAGGATTTCCTTTGTAATGATACAACAGTTCTGTATGCTGACTGTGATCATGGTTACTTGAATCTTCACATGTAATAAAATGTCATATAACTACACACACACACAAGTACACATAAAGAGTGGTAAAATTTGATGGTTGAGGATCGACACATGAATCAAGAGGTCACCAGTTCGATTCCAGTCAGGGCACATTCCCAGGTTACAGGCTCTATTCCCAGTAGGGGGATTGCAGGAAGCAGCCTATCAATGTTTCTCTCTCATTGATGTTTCTATCACTCTGTCCCTCTCCCTTCCCTTCTCTCTAAAATCAGTAAAAACATTTATTTTTTAAAAAGTGGTAAAATTCAACTCAGATATGTACCTGAGTTAACAGTATATTAATGTCAGTTCCTGGTTTCCTTAGTTACACTGAATTAATAGCAGTATATCCCAACCGTTTCACCATTGTGCCCGTAAAGAAGCTTTTTCAGACATTATTTCCTAATCCCCGGGAAATGTTACTATCACAGATACACTGTATATCTGTTCATGTACTGTATGCATAATAGTGCTTTTATACATTGAAAAGTGATTTTTAATGTATAATGATTTTTCTGCCCCAACATCAATCTTTGCTCCATTAAAAGCAGTATCATGCTTACTGAAGACATGTACTATGATTATTTAAGATAGTATCATTAAGGAAAGTTGGAGAATACAGACATTGAAATTGCAATAATTTGCAGCATGATTTGTTTAAATTATGTAAAAATTAAGTTATAAAAAAAGAGTTTTAAAATGTATAAGGAAAAGCATAGGACCTAGTATAACCAAAACAACATTAAAATAAAAGAACACATTTGGATGACTTCCACTACCTGATGAGAAAGTTGTATTAAAAGCTACAGCGATCACAGTAGTGGAATAGTGACGTAATTAGGATAAGCAAATAGATTAACAAAATAGAATCCAAAACTACTTCTACGTGTATATATAGCCAATTTAATTTGACCAATGCACTAGGACTAGTCAATGAAAAAATAAAAGTGTTGTCAACAAAGACCTGGGTAAACATGAAAAAAAATCTATCTGAACCCTCTGACCCCCAACATAATAGAATCCACAAAAATTAATTTGCCATGGTTCATAAATTAAAACTATTAAACAAGCCATGATCAGAAGAAAGTGTTCATTATCCATATATATGTGACAAATTGAATCAAATATACAGGGTGTCCGCTCGAAAATGTATACACACTACATCTGTAGATTCTATTGCATGTTTTTCTGTTGCATTTTGAAAATGAAATGTATTTTAATAAACACTGCCTTTATAATTATTCAAAGTGTGTATACATTTCTTGGGACACACTGTATAAAGAACACCTGCATATTAATAATAAATATACAAACAACCCAATAAAAAACAGGAGCAAAGGTTTTAATGGACACTTCAAAAAGAAGATATACAACTTGTAAATACGTACATGAAAAGATGTTTAAAATCATTAGTCATTAAGAAAATGCAAATGAAACCCATGATATCATTTACACCCACCAGAATGACTAAAATTAAAAACACCGAGAACCAAATGTTAGGGAAAATGTGGAGAAACTGGAACTTTCGTAAACTATTGCTGGTGGGAGTGTGAATTGATAAACTTCTTTGGAAAACTGCTTGTTAAGTTATGAAGTTAAATATACACCCAACCTATTTTCCACTGCTAGGTATTCATTTACCGAAGACAAATGAAAATATATGGCCAGAAAACAATCTGTACGAGTCTGTTTAAAAATTAGAAACAACCTAAATGCCCAATTGAATACTACTTAGCAATACCAAAGAATTAAGTACTGATACACTCAACAAGAGTGAATCCTTAAAATTTTGTTCAGGAAAAAGAAGCTAGACACAAAACTACATTACTACAGGATACAAGAACCTGCAGAATTAATCTATGGTGATAAAAATTAGAACATTGGTTATCTATGCCAGTTGAAAAAGGTACACTTCGAAGGATGTCTTAATTTGGACATTAAATCGGAAATAACACACTTTAAAATATATAAGTAAATTCTGCTAAAGAATTTGGTAGCACATCAACCATTAATTATGATTTTATACATATTTCAGAACTATGTTCCATCCTACAAATATTATAGATATAGCACTTTTACTCATAAAATTACAGTGATTCCCTCAATGTCAATGTGATACACGTATGTTATCCATTTGTACAAGAGCCTGCAAAAAAGAAAAATCAAATATTGAGTTTGCTACTATATAGTCACATGAATTTATACTGAGATAAAGAATCAGAATAATGCCACCAGGAAAAATTTCCAAAGCTCTAACTTCTCAACATTCTATCATCACCTGAAAGTCAATTTTCACCTTTTCCACTGGCTGAACTTGTGAGCTCAGATTTTGCTTTGGGGCTCACGTGTCCCTGCAAATATGGCAGCACTAGATTACAAGGCTACTGACAACAGTACTTGCTTATGAATCCACAAAGATAACAGTGAGGCAAGTCAGAATATTACAGAATCTTTTACTGGGAAGAATTAATACCTGAAGGGCAAGGTGTGCCTTTTCAATAAAAAAAAAATGTTTTCATTTAGCTAATTTGATTATTTAGATACTGCCACTTTTTAAAATTTTAACTTCCTAGTTAAAATTTACTTGCTCATGAAGACATTTCTATGATAGTTTACTCGAAAGAAAAAAGTGTAGTAAATTTACAAGTCTTCTCAGTAGAACGTTTTGATCTCTCAGTCCTCTTTTTTATTTCATACACAGTCTCAAATTGAAGAGCCCCAGGCAGATGGTATCAAGTATAGTACAAGGCCAGAACTCTCAATCACTACCTTCTCACCAGGAAGCTAGATTCCAATTCTCCTTAAAAGGACAAAGATATGTATGCTTCTGAGCAGATTTTCATGTTCTTGTCAGCACCTTAATACCTTCTTGCTATTATGACAGTAATAAAATGAGGAAGGGGGTGGGGTGGGCAGAGATCCTTAGGGAAAATTAAGACAGTGATAAGTGTTCCATTTACCTTCTTTCCTTTAAATGATACTTGAATTCACACACACACACACACACACACACTCAGAAAATCAGCAGTAAGAGAGATTACACCCCTATCCCCAATATTCCAGCCTCCCTGTCTATGAAATCTCAAGATGAGGGCAAGGAATGGCCTATAGTCTTCATAACAGCCCTTTCAGATAAGTATTTTGATTCCATTTCGCAGATGAAGTGGATGCTCACAAATGTGAAAAAACCCAAGCCTCTGATAAAATGGCAATGTCAAGATCATGGAAGACAGGTCCCACGTCTTCTTCAACAGCACTATTACACACCTGAGATGGTGGCCAGTTTAAGGGATTTTAGCAAACAAGGTTATGAGAGCTTCCAGTTATCCTGAAGCATGGAAATCCTTAGATCAGTGGTTCTCAACCTTGGCTGCACATTAGGATCACCTGGGAATCTTTTTAAAATCCTGATTTCTGGGCCTCATCCTCCAGAAATTCTGTTTCTTTGTTATGGGGTGGAGCCACAACATTAGTAACAAAGAAACAGAATTTCCAGAGGATGCGGCCCAGAGATCAGGATTTTAAAAAGATCCCCAGGTGATTCTAATGTGCAGCCAAGGTTGAGAACCACTGCCTTAGATGATAGAACTGTTTGTTTCAGAAGCATAATTTTGAACAAGCAAAATTCACAACTGCATACTTCTCAATTTTTTTAATCAGAAAATCAAGTTAAATGGAAATCTGATTCTCTGATTCATACCATGAAGAAAATCATTCTTTTTTTTAAAAAAAGCAAGAGGAATGATTTGTTGGCTGAAAAACATCTTCAAAGAATTAATGAGTAAGAATCTAATTTTTTTATAAGTTCAAACTCTTACAAAATATGAAAAGCAGATCAATGAAGTAGATGTGCTTATTTCTGCTCAACCTTTGGCTCAGATACCACATGTGTCCCACACTCATAAACTTCCTTTGAACTTCTTTGTCCTACCAGCTTTCACTGTTAATAAACACATAGTTGACACTAGATGTGCCCATTTCCCAAAAGCATCTATTTCTTGGACCTCAGATTTTGCAGATTGCTAGGTATGAAAACTTCCTCTCCCACCCACATTACTTTAACCAAGATGAGGCCAGAAAGAGACAACAAATCTAAAATTATACCAAAGCAGGAAATCAACTTATGCAAAAGTCATGCCAATTTTAGAAACATGCTGCAATATCCATTGAGGCTGTAATTTCTTCAAAAAAGGGTTTCACATTTATTTATTAGATAAAACCTCAAAACTATCGTTTCCTACAATCAGAGTTCCCCTTGATATCTAACAGAAAATCAGCAGTGTTATGGGAGACAAGTAAATATGTGAGAAAGCAGCAAAGGATAGCATGCCTATGCCTTCTCAGCAATAATAGCCTGGTTATTTTTTCACTAATGTACATCTACTACATGGTAGACTAGTCTCAAAACTATGAATGTTCCTCAATGCCTCTGGCTATCCTATCTCTACTGGTTCTTCTTCTTCATCTTACAATATTTCACTAAATTTTGTACTACTTTGATAACAGAATGGTGAAATTATTTTTCTATTAAGTTATTCACTTACTTCAAAGACTCAACCTTTGTTCAAGTCACTCACAATATCTTTCCTGGCATGGCCTTCAGAGCCAGTCTGAGTTAAAATGAAAACCAGTTCCGTAATATAACTTTATAGGGGAGTAGCATTTCCCAGGATGAGCCTCTACTACCTTCCCCAGACTGATTTTGCCTAACCTTGGCTCAAATTCAAGTTCACCTTCTGAACAAAAATTTGGCAAAAGGAGGACTCTAAGGCGAATGTACTACAGTTGCTAAAACAAATTTTAAAGGAGTTTCAAAAACATTCTGAACAATGGCAGTAATACCAGAAAAAGTGTAAACACTTCCAAGATAAAGATCTGCTCCTCTTCCTTTTGTGGCAATCCCACAAGGTTCTGCCTTTAAAGTTTGTGTTTATTATGCTGAGTTCTCAGTGCTTGTCTCTAGCTCCAAATCTAGCCTACCCACATTTTCGAGCATATATTGGTAATTTCCATGTCCCACCAACATTGCTGTTCCAATTTAACATTTCTACAATTTAGATCTTCATTCTGCCATCCCAGTGGTTATGTTATCCTCCTCACCTAAAAAAATCAGCTTACATTTACACAGTACACAGAAGAAGCACAATAAATACTTGCAGAATAAAGGAAGGAGCGGGAGGGAGAAGGAACTGTTTCACAAACATCATCACATGCACGAGCAGGTATTATGAAGAGGCTGAGGTTCATAAAGCTCCAAGCGCAATCTTGAATGATCTAGCAAATAACTGCTGAAGATAAACTCCAGCTCTATCATCTGTCTTTATTTTCTATCTTCTACCTCTTATTTTCTTATCAAAGTTTACTTATTTAAAATCAAAGCCAATACTTATACTTCCCTCCCAAAGTTCTCCCTCATCCCAGCACCTGAAAGTGACTTCTCCCTCCTCTAAACCTGAGATTGTGTGGTCACCAAAACTATTGGTTCTGGTCACATCTGGATTGACAATGTATCATACATCACACTATCTGCAAAATCTTCTCCTGAATGCTATGGACTGAACTGTGTTGAAGTCCTAAACTTCAATATGACTGTATTTGGACATAGGGTTTTTAGGAGGTTAATGTTAAATGAGGTCATATAGGTAGGGCCATAATTTGATATGAGGCCTTACAAGAAGGGGAAGACCCAGCAACAAAATTGGTCAGCACCTTAATCTTGGACTTTCCAGCCTCCCAAACTATGAAAAGAAATTTCTGTTGTTTAAGGTACCCAGTCTATGGTATATTGTTATGGCAGCCGAAGCAGACTAAGACAGATTCTGGTACCAGAGTTCTCAATTCTGGCTGCATCTAACAACCAGAGGGGCTTTATAAAATTCTGATGCCTATATCCTACCACAGACAAATTAAAATCAGAAATGCTGGGGTAAAACGCAGGCACTGGTATTTTTTAAATGCTCCCCAAATAATTCTAATATGAGGCTAGATTTATAACCACTGCATGAAACTTAAGTTTAATGAGTTAAGAGGCCATGTCTAATTCATCTCTATGACTTCCTCTAACTTCTAGCCTATGGTAACTATGACATATTTAAAAGAGTTTCAATATTTGATAATTACAGATATTCATTGTTATCAAGTATTTATTACTTACTATGTACCAATCAACATCCTAAGGTTTGTATATAAAATGATGAGTAAGATAAGCAAGGTTTCTTATTCTGCAGCATAATCATTTAAAATGATATGTTTCAATTAATCATGCTTAGTTAATGTTTTGTTAACCTATCTTTTGAGCTCTAAAAACCTCCCAGTAACAGTTTTTTGGTGAAGTGACCTGAGCAGTTATCTATCTCACTCTTCCTACCCCTCATCTTCAAACCTGAGATTACATCATCTAGAATAAGGGCCTGAGGTTAACGGCAAAGTCTGAAACAAGAAGTCAGTCCTGCTACCTCCCAAATTTAATTGGGTGCTGTTTCCATAAGAGTGCAGTGATTCCTTAGGGTTGGAGGGTAGAGGGATCTCTTACTGTGTAGGTGTAATTAACTGGCCTATGCTTTCTAATCACCTAGTCTTAATAGATTTAGTTAAAGTGAAATCATATGAAAAGTATTTACAGGTAGAAAACTCCCATTTTCCCATCATGATTTTCTTCATCGCAAATCATTTTATATAGACACATCCCATCTATAGTTTTCATTTTATTTCTCAAGAAAAACAAACAAATAAAATCTCTACATCTAGAATGAAAGAAACTCTATGCCCAGGTTATTTGATATCTTGGTGTGTTTTTTCTAAATTCCAAGTTATTGTTTTTTTGAAATATTGGGGGTGGTGACAATCAGAAAAATCTTCCCATGAAACTGATTTTAAAGTGAGGTATGAAAAATGAACAAGAATTAGGCAGATTTGGGGATGGAGAAGAGAAGGAAAATTTCACAAAGCAAAAACAGCATGTCAAATTGCCTAGAGGCAAAATAACAAAGCACAATTTGGCATGTTAAGTTTACCTTAAGCCAGTGTTAGTGATATTCAAACTTTTTTGGACAGAGAGAAACATAAATATGAGCGAGAAATATCCACTGGTTGCCTCCTGTCTGTGCCCTGACCTGGGATAGAACCTGCAACCTGGGTATGTGCTCTAACCAGAAATAGAACCAGCCACCTTTTGGTGCACAGGACAAAGCTCCAACCAACTGGGCCACACCAGCCAGGGCCATCTTCAAACTGTTTTACCACAACCCCACCATACTTTACACCGGGATGCTATACACCCACTTGTGTGAATGTATGTATTTGTGCAAGTACCACTTCCTACCTGACCTATCACTATCCAAACTCTCACTACCCAAAGTAAGGTACAGTTCCTAATAGATCAGATAAATTAGTTTTAGGGTAGAGCTGGTATTCCTCCTGTAGGAGAGAGTATAGAAGCATTCTGCACCCTTCTCAGGACTGCCTTTGCACATGGTACCACTGTGTAGTTTATCCTGACGCTGCCCCCTCTCCCACTTCCTGCCGTAGACAAGGACTGACAGATGGCACAAAACCCTGCTCCCTTGCCTCCAAAGCAGGACAAACCTGGGCCTTTCTTGTGCACCAAAGCAGTTTAGGCTGAGACAGGCTGGCTTTTCCTAAAATCACATCTTGCTCAGCTTCCTTCTTCCTTCCCTCTCCTGTTCCCCTCACTCACTCACATGATTTTTCCTCAGAGCACTCCACTAATAAATCACCTGCATGTGGTATCCAAGTGGTACCCAGATCTGGCACCCTGATCTTGTTCTCTAATATCTACATAAATAAAAGCCTAATATGCTAAGTGTCTGACCGATCACTATGACACGCACCGACCACCAGGGGGCAGACGCTCTAACTGGTAGGTTAGCTTGCTGCTGGGGTCTGGCCAATCGGGACTGGGTGAGACGGGCCAGACATACCTTGGAGCTCTCCCACAGTCCCTCCCTGGCTGGCCAACCTCCCATGGTCCCATGGGGACTGGGCGAGAAGGGCTGGACATGCACTGGAGTCCTCCTGTGGTTGCTCCCCAGCCTCGAAAATATTTCTTGTAATGAATTTCCTTTCAACGTGCACGAATTTGTGCACCGGGCCTCTAGTACCCAAATAAAATGAACCAGGGCTTGTCAGAGAAATGACGAGCCCTGGAGGGGCCAAGCCAGGGTAGGTGCAAGCTGAGATAGGGACATCTTGTATGAGAAAAAAAAGATGCTCAAAAATGCTCAAATAATAATAGTAATAATAATGGGAGCATATCACAAGGACCCAGAAGCTAGTTTGAAGGAATTCTCACTGGGAAAATGTGAGCATCAAAATAATT
>NW_006283656.1:516407-543371 GCF_000327345.1 Myotis davidii
ATGCCACAACCCTTTAATACAGTTCCTCATGTTGTGGTGACCCCCAACCATAAAATTATTTTCGTTGCTACTTCATAACTGTAATTTTGCTACTGTTATGAATCGTAATGTAAATATCTCATATGCAGGATGTATTTTCAGGGGTTGTGACCCACAGGTTGAGAACGCTGCTTAGAAGTTGTTAAATTAATCTAGTGAGAAAAACAATGTATTTTCTAGTACAAACATACTTTGAGTTTAGAAATTTACAAAATGTAGAAGTTAACCAGATTTTTAGTTTTATGAATACAATGTATGTCTAAGAAAATCCTGTGGATAGCAGCAATAATAAAATCAAAATTTTTCTAATCAATGATGTAACATATTAATCACATAATGCTCAAAAAAAATCTTCAAATCTGTTTAGATGTCTAACTCAAAAAATTTAAATTTCCAGTAAATATAAGTGCTGTACCCCTAATGCTAATCTACCCACATCCCCATTGGAACCACTGAAAGAACTCCTGCAATCCAGACTCCAAAAGCCTCCAGAATGACATCTTCTCAAGATACATATACGTTAAACATCTACTAATACAATGTCATAAAATCTCTGATCCCATGTCTACCCCCTGAGCGCTATCACTGTCCCATCCTCCTCCCCTGATTAGATTTCTGGGCTAAAACACCAATGGAAGGACAGGGAAGGACACACAGAGGAGGACATGGGAACACACACATACACACACGCACACGCACACACACATTGATTTAAGGAAACTTCTCATGCTGCCACTGCCCTACTGTGCAAAAGTAGAAAATAAATCCACATTAACTGAAGGGGCAAGGGAAACTTCTTACCCTAAAGGAGAGGTGGTAGGAAAAGGGAAGAAGGAGTCTCTTCTAGTTATTAAAGAAAGTCAGAAATCACAATTACCAGGCGGATTCCTGTGAGTTGTCATCTGGGTATATAATCATGTTAGAATATTTATCGGGAATCTGAAAAATAGCAAAGGCTTAACAGGATGGTCTTTCAGGACTAGCACTGGGCTTGACTTTCCATTACTGAGCTTTTTTACAACTTGTTAAGGGGCAGTTTAACTTCTAGATGTCAGAGATAGAAATAATTTTTGACCAGTGGAAGAGAAAGCCCCAAAGGATTATAGTTTATGATCCTGTTTTAGATAAACCAGTTTTCATCTAAGCCAGCAATCTATGAAATTGTCTATGTATCTAACTTCTCAAATACTTTTTGAACTGTTTTTTAGATTTTATTGGTTCCCTCACTAATTAACAAGTTGAAGAAAATCTTCAACACGTATTCATTTTGTATTTGCATGAGTAATAACTTTATCTTTTTGAAAATTCTACTTTAACAAGCACCACTCTTAATATTGTTTCTAGAGATTACCATGAGTTATACATTCAAAACAGACCACCTTTTAAATTTTCAATCACCTACATTTGACTAGATTTTTAAAAATATACAATATTTGTAGAAAGGGTTATAATTTGGTAAAGAAGCTATAACTTGGAATAAGATTTACTATGTTTAAGTCCTAGTACAGAATAAGTCATACTGTATATTTCTCAATTATTACTATGCAATCACAGGTCCAATTTATGGCTAAAGATGCAGAGAATTTCTTCTGGGAATCAGAAGATTAGACTGATAAAAAAAAAAAAAGCCAAAAGACTAGTCAATAAAATGGGGAGAGTTCAAAACAATGGTTCTCCTCTACTCTGCATATTATATTGTCTATGGAATATTTTTAAATGCCAGAGGCTTGGGCAAATTAAAATCTGAGTATCTGGGACAACCCAGGCACTAGTATTTTTCTCAAATGTATAGTCTTTCTACAGCCACTTTTCCTGAGTGTTTTGGACTCTCTCCAGCTTTTCCTCTCTGCAATCAGATAGTAAGAGAAAATAATGAACATAATTATAGATGATAAACTTACAAAGAGTGCTATTTTTACCTCTACGCTAACATAAAGGAAAACAGGTTAAATAAACTATGTATAAAAGTAAATATGCCACCTGCATTTATTTCATTATTGGGTTCAGAGTTTCTCGAAAAAAGTGGACCCTACAGTTACTTAAAAGCTACTGATAAGTGAATATCAAACTGATCTCAAAAAATGTAATATAAGCCAACAAGAAAACAAATTCGTTATATAAACCTCATTTAGCATAACTATCTACTCGGAATGGGCACATACCATTGTGGACTGTGAAGAAGCAAGGGAAATGCCAAAATGTGAGCCTATGCTTCAACTTCTGAACCAAATTAAAATAAAGTTTTTTTAAAAAAGCTGACTTCAATACATTTGTATTCTGGAACTTAAACAGATAAAGAATTTTTTTCTAGGATCTTTCTTCTTGCTGACTCCACTTTCTTAACTTTCCATGCCAATCTTGCTTCCATCCTCGCTTTGGTCTAAGTTTCCAGTGATCATGTCATTAATTGGCCATTACCATCCACCCAGTTGTTAACGTAAAAAGCCTGAGGAATTATCCTTAATACCTTCCTTCCCCTCACCACCCTTATTCAGAGCAACAGCAGGTCCTGTCAATTTCTAACATCTCTTAGTTGGTCTCCCAGCCTCTACTCAGCACCCCTCTACAATGCGTGTCCCTGCAGCCAGGGTAGTAAAGGCAACTGACACTTCCTCAGAGTTCTTTATTGACCACTATCTAAAATAGTCCTCTCTTCACCATCTACCACAGGACACTGCTTATCTTCTTCATAATGTTTATCACAGTCGGTACAAGTGTGTGTCTAAGGTGGGGAAGTGGTGGTTGTCTTAGTTCTTCTACCACCAGAATACAAGCTCTATATGAAACAGGGACCTTGTTTGTTCTATATACCAGATTTCTAGGGCCTAGACAACACATGACATATATTGGGCACTCAACAAGTAGTTGTTTAATCAATAAATACTCAAATGGGGGAGGGTCTCCATCTACAACACTCGGCTGGAAAGAAAACTGAGTTCTATCTAGATTTGGCTCTACCAGAAATTAGCTGCGTGGCCTTGAACAAGGCACAAGATTGGAGTGGGCTAAGAGTCTCTGGACCAGCGGTTCTCAACCTGTAGGTCGCGACTGCTCTGGCGGTCGAACGACCCTTTCACAGGGGTCGCCTAAGACCATCCTGCATATCAGATATGTACATTACGATTCATAACAGTAGCAACATCACAGTTATGAAGTAGCAACAAAAATAATCTTATGGTTGGGTCACAACATGAGGAACTGTATTTAAAGGGCCAGAAGGTTGAGGACCATTGCTCTGGACAGCAAGAATGTAGAGACAGCAGGTATGACGATTTTTTTTTCTAAATTTCCCTGCCTGTCTAAATTCAAAAATAAAGGCATACGAACGCCTTTAACCTCCGAGTCGCTCTCATCTGTGTGAGATTACTATGAATGTCACTTCCAGCTCAGAAATACTAGAACTGCATAGGCCTCCATCTGCTTTCCAATCTGAACTTTCCATACTCATTCCTCACTGACACCCCTCCTATCCCCACCAGCCATATCCAAGTGTTCACCCTGCAACCAAACATCACACGGTGCACTTTCCTGACTCACATCTGCTTATTCTGCCACATCTTCACCAACCCCGATCACTAGAAATTCTCTCTTTCAAAGCCCAGATCAATTGTTAGCTGCTTCATAAAGTCTGACCCAATCCCCTGGCCCAATATTGGTATGATCAGTATGTGTTCTTTTATGCTTCAAATTCTTTTATCCTCTCACCCTGTTTCCAAATCTGTAAAACAGAGATCATAGTATCTACCATACCACGCTATTGGTGGATAATTGAGAATGCATAGTTTGATAATAAAGTGGTCAATAAATCTATTGTCCGCAACACATATTTTTCATTCTCCTTGAGGTCCATCAAAGTGACTTCTTTTCATTTCTGAATCTCCAAAGGTTTGAATCCATTTCTCCTCCCAATGCCTTGTGTTTTCATGCCATTAAAATGAAGGTAATGAATTATACCAACCACTATTTCCTCCAAAAATCACGTTGCCTTTACTATATTCCTACATAAAGAGCCTAAAAGATACCACAGGTCAGCTTCTGTAAGGGCGGGAATTCGAGGGAAACGGAAATTACTGTTGCAAGTGGGAGCAGGGTGGAAGCATCTACGTTAAGATAACACTGATTGATGACTTTGGTAATTCTTTCCAAAGAAACTGCCTCTTCCCACAGGGATAGATGCTTTGTATTGATGAAGTTAGGCTACAGATATTGAAAGGAGACCGTGTCTCAAAGGGGCGAAAAAAGAGAATGAGGATGAAGAATCCAGTCGCGTTGAGGAGGAAAACGTTTGTAAGACAAAAGTGTACTAGAGGCTAGACCAGAACCCATTGCCTTCCCCTAACCCTAACCACGAGGAGCGGGAAGACGACCTGAAGCCGAAGGGAAGGAACGCGGGCTGACCGACCAGACTCCAAGCAGCCGGCTGGGCGGGCGGGGACGTCGGCGGAAGCGGGGCAACCTCAGAGCAGCAGCTTTCCTGGGCGGCCCCAGCCCGCCGGCCTGCGGTCACAGACCCAAGCCGACGCTTTAGCAACAACCCCCGCTTCCCGCCCGCGTACCTGCCGGGTCGAGCGCCATCTCGGCGACGGAGGAACGCAGCCGCGAGGCCACGCCCGGGAAGGGGGCGGGGAGGGGAGGAGCCTGGGCCAGGCCGCACGTGCAGCCTCCCCAGCTTCCCGGAGGAGGAGGAGGAGGACGGGAGGTTGTGCGCGTTGCCCTTCGCGAAGCGCCGCAGGTTCCTTTCCCTTTTCCAGGGTCCCTACTTCCGCCTCCCATTGCGCCTGCGCCCGCCTGGCCCCGCCCCTAACTTGGACAGTGTGGAACGCAGGTCGGGGTGGTGATGTGGCCAAAAATGATCACCCAACCCCCTCGCAGACCCGCGCCTCCGGGCTTTGGGCGGAGCTGGAGCTCCCGCGGGCGGACTTGGGTCTGCGGTGTCCGGGAGCAGAAGCTGTGGACCTATGGGACTGCGCCTTCCTTGGGGATACGGTCAGGCCCCAGTGTCCACAGCCGCTTTGGGAGAACCAAATAAATTATCCTCTTCCTTTATATTTTCTTGGTTAACGTTCATTCATTTATAAATGTCTATTTCATGCTTGTCAGGTTATACAACCAGCGTTTTGAACACGAGGAGAAAATAATTGAATAATAATAAGGTCTCCATTCTAGAGGTGCACCGTGTTGACAGGGGAGTGAGATGCAAGCAACACGCTGTTAATTGTGATAAAAGCCACACGTGCGAGATAGGCACAGTTTAGTATACCATAAAGGTAGTACAACGTGTGCAGTATCATTATTTCTTCCCCCAGTCAGTAGCCTGTGGCTCCCCTGGAGGTTAAAATTTTAAATTGGGCGCTAGGGGTACCTCTGTTTAATGAAATACTATCCTCAGGCCATACAAATCCCGACTCTTGATCATTAAAGCTGTATGTTTTGTGAGGAAAATGAAGTAAGGTGGTAACCATCCTCCTTAAGAACCCCAACTGCCCTCTTCCCAACAGAAGAAACTTCCTGGTGACAATTATGGTAATTTCCACATACCAACCGGCCTTCAGAAGTGCTTACTTGTCATCCCCACGTTT
Source organism: Myotis davidii (assembly GCF_000327345.1). NCBI lineage: Eukaryota > Metazoa > Chordata > Mammalia > Chiroptera > Vespertilionidae > Myotis > Myotis davidii. The sequence goes on from NW_006283656.1 coordinate 522,026, forward strand.
AGCTGGCTGGAGCCTCCAAAGGGTGCCCTGCAGCCAGGGACAGAGGGGACAGATGTTAGAGAAAGAAGGAGCAGCTGCTTCTTCCCTGCGAGGGATTTGGGGCTTTCAAAATGATCCCCTCCTCACCTACCTGCAGGCCCTCCTCCCCTGCTGCTGCTTCCGCCTGGTCAGTTGGCAGAAAAGCTGACGGCCATGGAGCAGGGCTGGGAAAGTGGGTCTCTGCTCAGCAGGTCTTCCGTTTAAGGGCCTATTTGGGCATAACGGTCCTTATCACAGCTGTAGGTTGAGGTGCCAAGGTGAAGAATTAATGTTTCACTCGGCCAGGCAGGAAATCGGCTCCTTTTCCTTGTATGTGTTATAAATGTGCTTAGAAACACACCACTTGCATTCTGATTCCCCTTTTATATTTCTGGAGGTGAAGGACTTAATTTAGAAAGCAAAACTTTCTGAGGAGATGATGTGGGGTGTAAAAGCACAAGTCAGACACACAGTTAAGTAATTACATGAAATCTTCCTATATGCAAAAAACCATCGTGGTAAAGGAGAAACTTGGAGAGCTTTTGTCAGAGACCTAGGTACCAACACCTGAACCTGCATCACGACCCATTAGCTTTCTGACTTAAGTAAGTTCCAATGTTTTTCTGGACTTTAGTTGCTAATTTGCAAGGTTGTTGTGAGAAATAAATGTGATATCATATAACACTGTTTTAGTAATTGAAGGACTACTTCTATAGGATTTGCCATAATTTTGTTATAACCATTATTAATATCCTATATGATAAAAGCCTACCCATCTGCCTACCCATCTTTCAAGGCCTAAGTGTCCGACCATTAGTTCAATCCTTCGACCAGTCACTATGACGTGAACTGACCACCAGGGGGAAGATGCTCCAACCAGAAGGTTAGCTTGCTGCTGGGGTCTGGCTGATCGGGACTGGACAAGATGGGACAGACATGCCCTGGAGCCCTGGAGCCCTCCTGTGGTCCCTCCCCTACTGGCCAACCTCCCATAGTCCCTCCTCAGCCCCGATCATGCACCGGTGGGGTCCCTCAGCCTGGCCTGCACCCTCTTGCAATCTGGGACCCTTCGGGGGATGCTGGAGAGCTGCAGGCCAGGCTGAGGGACCTGTGCACTAGGCCTCTAGTTTTTTATTAAAATCAACTCACTTTTAAAAAGATTTAAATAGAGACTATCCACTTTATTCTTATCCTAAGTAATATTATTTGTTAAATCATGAGTTTTGTGTGTCCCAGAAAATGGATGGCTAACCATGTCACACTATGAAGAAACATTAGCAAAAGTAGTACCTCATTGCCTGGTATGTAATGGTGTACCCCTCTCTCAAACTTAGATCATTTGGGGGCAAAGTCTTTACTATCTAACTGGGAAACATAAATCATTTCTTAAAAAGTTAAATCAGAAATTAATTGGCAATTCAAAACAATTAATTTCCTAATATATACATTGTTAACAGACAATTCTTTGGGCATTAACTGCAATAGGCATATGAAGAAGGAGAACACCTTGTCCTGGAAATGAGGAGCTATGTATGTTTTATCAACCATGATCCCTAGGGCTCAGACAATATCCCCTAAATGCCCCACAGTAGCCTTTCACAAAGGATTAATTGCAAGGATGGTTAGGAGAGATTTCAAGATGTGGTAGAAATTATGGTAGGCCTTGAAAGATGGGTAGGCAGAGAAGAGGATGTCACACTAAGAGTAAAACAAGATCAAAAGCATCTGGGATTTGAGATGTTCTTAGAGGATAGGAAGGGCACAGAAAAGGGGGTAGGTAAGAGGTGGAACCATATGAACAGTATGGGGGTGGAAAGCACAGGGCTGCATGGAGGCATGTAGAGGGCAATGCCTGAAAACACTTTAATGCATTTGAAGATTTGGAAAACTAGGATAGATGAAAATGCAATAGAAATATGTTAGAGGGGGCCAGATTCCCAAAGCCTTAAACATTAGACTGAGGAGTGTTGACATTTGTCGCTATACACAATCAGGAGCGGTTGGAGGTTAACAGATAGAAAAATGGCATTGCGGTCAAAGTGATGTTTTCTAAAGATTTTCTGCAGGATAGATTTAGGTGGTGAGGAGAGACCCAGGAGATAAGCAGGACAGTAAAGAGCTATTGCAGTAGTTCAGGCAGGACTGGGAAGCAGCCTAAACTGGGATATGTAGAAATGTAAAAAGAAAGGATGGATGTAAAAGTAATTGCAAAGGAAGAATCTAAACTTTATCATTGAACTTAGGAAACTAGAACAAGAAGTTAAGAATAATTTATAGGCGATTCCATTTCTAGACAAATGTATACAGACAAATGAGAATATCATGGCAGTGCATCTACTCATGCCTCATGATCTACCTTGATCCTCATTTCTGGGGAGCAATACTGAAACAGACCAGTTAGGAGGAAGCTGCAATAATACAAGCAAGCAAGGATAATGGCTGATCCACTGAAGAGGATATGAAATGAAGGTAAAGTGAGGTATGTAGTATGTTGACTAAACATTAGTACACATATATTTGTATGGATTTCTTAGTCTAATATCCAAGTAATGTGCAAGTACAAATATCTAAATTGTTTATCAAGTCTATCTTGACCATACCTACCATTTAGTTTTGCTCTATGTTGACATCCAGTTGGTTATTTTAAAATATTGAGATGATCAGTCAACCCCTGCTTGCTTCTAACTCTGCTCAGCATCAGAATTAAAGACTTTCCACTTATAGCTCTTTTCTGCCTTATCTTTGAGCCAATGAGAATTAAATTTGGGAAAATATTAGAAGCTCCCATCTCTACAGTAGATAGAGTTTGGAATTAATTCCTGGCTAGAAGATCACTATCCAAAGGGCTCTATTGGCCCTGCTTTCTGAGCTACATAATTTAGCCCCTACACCCATACACCCTCTCTGATTTGAATGGGCTTAAGTGGACACATGTTAGTTTGCTAGGTCTGCCATAATGAAGTACCACAGACTTGTTTGCTTAAACCACAGAAATTTACCTTCTCACAATTGGAGGCTACAAGTCCAAGATCAAGGTGTCTGTAGGTTTGGTTTCTTCTGAGGTTCTCTCTCCTTGACATGTAGATAGCCATCTTCTCCCTGTCTCTTCATATGGTCTTCTTTCTGTCTGTCTATGTCCAAATTTCCCTTTTTCTTAAAAAAAGGAGACAACTCATATTGGATTAGGGGCCTACCTTCATGACCTCATTTGAACTTAATTACCTCTTTAAAGACACTATCTCCAATAGTCACAATCCCAGGCAGTAGGCTCAGATCTTCAACATATGAATTTTCTGGGACACAATTCAGCCTATAACAACATTCTAATTTTTTTTTAAAAGGACTAGAAACCTTCCCTGAATCCCAAATCACTTGGCTAGAATCCTGATACCCTACCTAACATTAGTTTCTCCCCAGAGCAATATACTTTGTCCCTGTTTTCCTGGTGTTTGAATAGGACCTGTTCAATATGTATGAGTTCACCCGGCCACTGCAGTCAACTTCCTATCTGTCCCTCATCACCCACATACAATTGACCACAAAGACTTATTCAGTTCTGCCTTAATATATTTTTATTCATCTACCAGCCACACTGTCATAATTAATCCAAGACCTATCAGCAACAGCCTCCTAACTTTCTCTTTGTTCCTCCCTTTATTCTTTTCTAATCCATTTTTTAAAATATTTCTTTGTTGATTTTAGAGAGGAAGGAAGGAGAGATAGAAACATCAATGATGAGAGAGAATCATTGATCAGCTGCCTCCTGCACACCCTCTACTGGGGATCGAGCCCACAACCCAGGCATGTACCCTTGACCAGAATCGAACCTGGGACTCATCGGTCCGCAGGTTGACACTCTATCCACTGAGCCAAGCCAGTTAGGGCTTCTAATCCATTTTACCCACAACAGCTAATATGGTTATAAAATTTTTAATATAAAACCTTCAAATATTCCCCACATAAATAAAATCCATACCCTTTGCTTTTAAGAGATTCATAAAACTCTTTATAACTTAGTCCCAACTTACTACTTATCATTTCATGACCAGCCTGCTATACTCTGCAATTTCCACTATATGAATTTACTTGCAATAGTTTATTATGAACTTTTTTTGTGCAAAAATGGGTAAAATTGTGTGTTTAAAAAAACTGGAGAAATTGCAGAAAGTCTGTGTAGTGGAATGAAAGGATCTTTGGAAGTAAACAGCTAAATTCAAAATTTCCTTCCCCTTGTCTACTTTTTAACTTTTTTATTGAGATATAACTTATATACAGAAAGGGGCACAAATTTTTGTGCAGCTGAATGAGTTTTTACATATGTATACATTTTTTAGCTACCATCCGTGTCAAGGTATAGAACATTTCTAGTCATACAGAATGTTCCTTGATACACCCTTAGTCAAACCGCAGCCAACAAAAGTAACTACTCTCTTGACATCTATGAGAATTGGTTAGTTTTGTTTGCATTGGAACTTTATATAAATGAAATCATACATATTTGGCTTCTTTGGTCCAACTTAATAGCTATGAGACTCACCCATTCATGTATCTACGTAGCTATGAGACTCATTCATGTATCTACAGATCTGCTCTCCACTTCTTACACTTGGTAAATCATTTCTCCTCCTCAGCCTCGTTTCCTCAATAACACCACCCTGCATGATTGAGATAGACAAACACTGAGAGTGGTTTCTGGTAAATGGTAGGCTGTTCATAAATTCTACCTATTGTTATTGTGATAAATATCTTTTGCTTTAAAAAAACTGTCCTTTTGAACTATTATTGCCCTATGTTCAGTTTTTGGTTTTTTTGATGTGATAGATAGTTCAGAGCTATTCTGCCTTCAAGACTGAAATGTATGTTTAAATCAGGATTATGTGAAACACCCTTCAAATGAACAAAGGAGATTTAACAGTGTGCCCTATCACTTATCAGATGAGAAAAAAAAGTGTGAAAAAATCACCTCTCACCTCTGCAGAAGGCTTTCTATATTTCATGTTTTGTTTTTACTGTGTATTGTTTCTGGGTGGCCTCCTTTGAGACAGACCACAATTTTCTCTGGGGTCAGAGACTTATTTCTAAAAACATGAAATAATAATAAAGATAATGATAATACTATGACATGGTTTTCATAGAGTTCTGTTACCTTGGTCTTGTGCAGATGCTGTGACCCTTTGTAGAATTTCTCACAGGAGCTGAAACACTTGACAAACAGAAACAGCAGTATTTTCTATTGTGTGCTGAATCTGAAATATCAGTGATATCCCAGTTAGATGACCAGCTGCACTGAAAGAATCTCCAGGAGCTTTTGCTTATTTAGAGGAAATAAAGGCAGTGAAAACATTTAGTGCCCAAGTGTTTCTGCACTGTTCATCTGACAGAGAGAAAACTTTCTGAATTCATGATCCACATGGAAAGCCTACTAGGTGCCATGCATTGTGCTGAATCCTAGGGAAACAAAGATAAAATTAAAACTCTATCCTTAAGGAACTCAGAACCTAAAGAAAGAGAGACAATGTGTGAACAAATAATTACAGTCCAACATGATAGAAAATGATGTGGGACCCTAAAGGAAGGAAAAATCCATTCAAATTTCAGAAGACTTTATATAAATGCTTGTATTTGAAGTAAGTTTTACAGGATGATTAAGTATTCAACAAGAGAAAGACAAATGGAGACCTAATTGACAGCATTATATGTATAGAATAAGTGTAGGACAAGGGCCAAGAACCACAAATACGGTTAAAATAGCTAGATTGGCTACTATTATTGGCAGCCATATAGACAAGACCCAAGAGGGGGGAAAGTCAAATGTTGAGAATCGCTGATCAAGTTTCAGTGCTTTCTCACTAGTGCTATGCCCAATGACAAAATAACCCCATGTCATTGATTGTGGTGCCTTTACCACAGATATGAAGCAATAAGTCCAAACGAAGCAATACTACAAGCTCAGGCCTTGACCTTCTGTAAAGAAGAATGCTTACACTAATATATTCCATTAATCAGATTCTGTGTCATGGATTCAGTGACCCCAAGGTGTGGAAGAAAAGTTTCCTACAGAAATGAGGTAGTATGTTGCCAAGTCACAGGACTCTGCTCATGAGGGGAGATGCTTTGTCTTATGCGCGTTTGCACCTTCGGCATCTGTCACAGGACTTCGCGTCTGGCCATATAAATGTTGGTTTCCTAAGTTCCTGTTAATGTAGAATGCAAGGGCATCATGGGAAACTAATATGTGTCACATAGTCCATTGATTATTTTTCCTTTGAATCACTTCTGTCTTCCTCCTTGTTTCTAGCTCTGCCTTAATTTTGTCTTTTCTGGTTTTGGCTAAAGATACATCCAGACTCTACATGCTTTAAGAGATGTTTTCTGGTCTGGGCACTGTCTTATGTAGAACACGAGACACACATTTCTGGCATAACCTGCTTGGCATCTGGCTCTTCTTTAGGAAACTGCTCCTCTCCTACTTTATTATATGGTTTCTACCAGTGTCCTCATGTCTGTACATGACTCCTCTTTTTAACCACACTCATTTGTCCGAGAATGGATGTCTGACCTAAAACTGGCCAATAGAGCTTTGCCCTGGGAAATAGTAGATGTGGGTCTAAGTATACCAGCAAGTTTGTCTTCTGAGGCAGAAATTATAAAATACAAAATGTAAAAACTATTAAGAGACAAGTTTTGTGCCATGTAGAGAAAGCCATCTCTAAGGAGAAAGAAAGGGTGATATGCGCTACCAAAGAGAAACAGAAATTCAGGACTCGGGGGTGAGGCCATGTGCCGGAGGGTAGGAGAGGCTGGGGCAGGGGGGAGGTCAATGGGGGAAAAAGGAAACATATGTAGTACTATTTGTAATACTTTAAGCAATAAAAAAAGAAAAGAAAATCCAGATGGAGCTTGAACCTCTGGTCATAGTTGCTCTCAGGCTCAGCTCCATTCCTCCCTTTCTGTTTTTTTGCTCTTCTTTGGGTCACGAAAGACTTGTATGTAGGTCATGTCTTGTAAACTACTCCAAATCCTCTCAGCCACAATTCCTGTATGTGGCCACGAGTTCTTTGAAGACTTCAATCATCATCATGTAGGTGCATCTGGCGGAACCTTGTATCTCTTTCTTGCTTCTCTGACACTGCTACATGGAACACCCTCAGGGACGCTCTCAGCTGTCACACATACACAACCCAGAAGTGCAGGGAAATTAAATAATGCCTGTGGGGCCAGCTGGATCAACACTAAATGGAATCCAATGGATAAATGAGTCCCGCTTTTTATTTCCTGGGAAGGCAGTTCTGAAGCACATTTTGTAAAATACCTCCAAAGGTCCCAAGGTATTCAGCACCAGTCATCTGCAAAGAGAAAAACTTAATAAAACAACTATGTATTTACCTTTCCCTCCTCTCCTGTTTCACTCTTCCCGATCCTTCACTCCTGCTCCCTGGGATTATATTCCAAGACAATCCACTTGCACATAATCTTGGCTAAAAGTACTTGCTCACTGATTCTTACTTTTTTGTTTGTTTGTTTAAACTGATTCAAGTTGGTTCTTGCTCCTTGCTACTCAAAGACATTGTCCTAATTAATACAAAGACCTATAATGGGTCCTTCACTGCCCATAGAATAAAATCATACAAGCAACAGAACTGAATGGGAACACATGGAAATCTGATCCAAAGTTTATGTTCTTAGCCTCTCCAGTGCTATGTAAATGTCTGTCCCCTTCTCCCTAACTATCAAGTTCTCTCTATGCACCATGCCTTTGGGAATACATAAAAAACCAGGCATGCGCGCGCGCGCGCGCACGCGCGCGCACACACACACACACACACACACGCAAAAGGATGCCTACTGTCTCCAGTACCATATGCCAGTCTACTATTTGCCTGTTCTTGTCCTGTTGTGAACTGTGTCTAGATACCACATTTCACTTGTTTATCATTCAATTTTGAGGCTGTTTCTAAAATTTTTCTTTTAAAATTAACACTGAGATAAAAATGTTAAAAATAAAACTTTTATCTCTAGATGTTTCTTTCTGAAGGATGATTTGTTGAAGTGGAATTATTGTGCTAATTACTATGGATTGTCAATTTAGGTAAAGTTGTTTTAAATACAATTGCTAAATTAATATAAACAGGCACATGGATACAACTTTTTATTAGTAGTGATAAATATTTTGCATGCTTGACACACTGTTTATTGTCTCTCTATGAACTTATTCTATCCCATTTTGAATTAGACTATTTTCTTACTAGTTTATATATTGTCATTCAATATAAAACATTTTTCTATTCTGTTTGTGACATTTATTGTAATTATTTTCTTTTACTTTTATTAATAACTAGTGGCCCGGTCCATGAAATTCATGCACATTAAAAGGGGATTAATTATAGGGAATATTTAATATTGTTATTTGCCCTTTATAATAAAAGTGTTAGAAAGAAAATTAGTAAAATGTATATAAAAATCTTCCTCCTGTCAGAGTCTGGGGCACGCCGCGGGACCCAGAGTCAAGTCCCCATCCATCCGCGCATGCCTCGAAATCTCCCAAGACCCAAACCCAGCCAGACCCACCCCCGTCAATCCTCGCAGGGCCTTGCCGACCCTCGTGCACCTCAAAATCGCATGAGACCCAGACCCGGCTGGCCCCCCTCCCATTGGGCTAGATCCAGACCTGGCCAGTCTCACCCTTGTCAAGCCCCGCTGGGGGTGGGGGGTGGGGCGCAGCCTCAGGTCCCCTGGCCCAGCAATGGGGTGGGAGGCGTGGCCTGAGGTCCCCTGTCAAGCTCCATGGAGGCAGGGGTGGGGCACAGCCTCAGGTCCCTGCTGATTGCTCATTAAGGCTCATTACAAGAACTTGCCCTCTGCTGTGGTTGTAGGCGCAGCCATCTTGTGTTACAGACCACCCCCCCCCAAAACCTCTGCTACGGGCACCGCCATTTTCATGGTGGAGTGATGGTCAATTTGCATGTCCCAGCTTTATTATATAGGATAATTTGATAGTCTTATATACATATGGATTCTTTATTATTTATTCCATTATTTAATTCTTAGTAAGTGATGATACATCCTATCCTCTATATTTCTTCTCTTTTCTATCTTTTTTAAAAAATTGATTGCTATTTTACATCTATTTTCTTTTCTTGCTCTTCCTTTCATTTTAGTATTGTGGGAATTGAATATCTAACTTTATTTTTTCCAAATAACTAACCAATTTTTCTAATACTTTATTCCCAGAAGGATTTAATAAATAACCTACCTTTTCCTTTTCAGTTTTGTTTTGTTTTTAATCTTGGATCTATTTCCAGGCTATTTCTCCTGTCCTTCCCCCTGCCCATTTCTGTGACTGTATCATAGTTTTGTCATTTCCAACTAACTCTTAAGCTCTGGATAGGTAAAGTGAAGGTACAAATGATATTTTCTTCTCCTTCAATTTCAGACCATATCTCAATACATTCATCCATTGGATTTACTGACAGCTCAAGACACTGTGATTGGTCAGTGTCAGAACAATAAGCAATGTCAACTTTTCTGTCCTTCCTGGTTCTGTGCCTGCGGGCTCCTAATCTGTGAGCAGACAGATGAGGGATGGGTTGTGGGAACTCATATTCCACTCTTCAGGTTCAGCTAGGGAATATTGATTTCCCACCCTTGGTTGCTGAACATGTTTATATTTACTCAATACAAACCTGTTGCATTTCTGGGAAGCAGACTTTGAGGTGGAGATTAGCACACAGGAAGTTTATTAGGGAGTATTCCTGTGATGGTCAATACTCTTTCCACTGTGATAGTATCTTAGTCAGTTCAGGCCATCAAAACAAAATACCATAGACTGGATGGCTTAGACAAAAGAAATTTACATTCTCATAGTCCAGGAAGCTGGAAGTCTAAGGTCAAGATGCCATCAGGGCCACTCTAGCTGGTTTGGCTCAGTGGATAGAGCATCTGCCTGTGGACTAAAGGTTCCTGGGTTTGATTACAGTCAAGGGCACTTACCTTGGTTGCAAGCTTTTCCCTGGCCCGAGCCTGGTTGGGGCACATGCAGGAAGGCAACCAAATGATGTGCTACATGAATATTTCTCTTTGTCTCTCTCTTCTACTCTCTCTGAAAATCAATAGAAAAATCGAGTGAGGATTAAAAAAAAAAGATGCCATCAGGATTAATTTCTGGTGAAATCTCTCTTCCTCCCTTGTAGAGATGCCTTCTCACTTTGTCCACACAGGGCCTCTTCAAGAGAAAGAGGGAGAGAGAGAGAGAGAGAGAAAGAGAGAGAGAGAGAGAGATCTGGTGTCTCTTCCTCTTCTTATAAGGACACCAGTTCTATCAGATTAAGGTCTCACCTTTGTGATCTCATTTAACCTTTATTACTCCCTTATAGGCCCTAACTCCAGATGCAGACACGTTGGGGGCTAGGGCTTCAAAATATGAATTTGGGGGGACACAATGCAGTCTGCAAGAGAAATATTTCCAGGGTTTATTAGAAAGACACAAAGATTTAGAGGAATCTACCCGAGACAGTATTGCAGGGCTCTCCAAGGCCTTTTGTACTCCTGCTATTAAATGCTTCCATTTGTGCCCCATTATAAGAAACTAGAGACCCAGTGCACAGATTTATGCACCAGTGGGGTCCCTTGGCCTGGCCTGTACCCTCTCACAATTCGGGACCCCTTGGGGAATGTAGGAGAGCTGGTGTCAGCCTGATCCCCGCAGACCAGGCTGAGGGACCCCACTGGTGCATTAATCTGTGCACCGGGCCTCTAGTATGCATATAAGATCCTTGGTTAATCTCTTCCTGCCCTCCCCTCTCCCCACTTCCCTTTGAGATTTATCAGTCTGTTCCATGTTTCCATGCCTGTGGTTTTCGTTCCTGCCTTGAGTGTCTGCCCCTTGGTGGTCAGTGCTCATCATAGCTACCGGAGGGTTGGCTGGTGGGATGGTTTGCTGGTCGCTTAGGCTTTTATATATGTAGATAAGAGAAGAATAGAAAAATGTTGAAATGAAAGGTATGAGAAACTTTAAAAATAGACAGTAGTACTTCAATATTGGGGTTTGGTCCTCTCCTAATTAGCGACTCTAAATTGCTGCCAGACCATGAAACATTTTCTTCAACACTTTTAAAAAATCAAATTCTGACCCATATGTTCTTATTAAAGATATTTGGCTCTCAGCCTCTCTATCTTGTACTTTGAAACAGCCATGGTCTTTAGCCATTAGTCTAGTCTAGTGATGGTGAACCTTTTGAGCTCGGCGTGTCAGCATTTTGAAAAATCCTAACTTAACTCTGGTGCTGTGTCACATATAGAAATCTTTTGATACTTGCAACCATAGTAAAACAAAGATTTATATTTTTGATATTTATTTCATATATTTAAATGCCATTTAACAAAGAAAAATCAACCAAAAAAATGAGTTCATGTGTCACCTCTGACACACGTGTCATAGGTTGGCCATCACTGGTCTAGTCCATCCTCCATACTTGGGCCAGTTTTTATTCTAAGAGGAAAATAGGACCTTGTCAATTCCTTTATGAATGATTTCCTATAATCTCACTTTTTCCTGAAGCAGTGGTTCTAAAACTTCATTGTGCATCAGAATAAAATCACAGCTTGCTGAGCCCTGTGCCCACCCTCCACCCCCCAGTTTCTGATTCTAGGTGAGGCCTGAAAATTTGCATTTCAAACTCATTCCCAGGTGATGCTAATGCAACTGATCCTGGGACCACACCTTGAGAATCACCACCCTACAGGTAAGGCTTATCATAGTTCTTGTCTCTATCTACCTCCAGTTTGCTTATTCCTCTCCCTGTCATCTTTCTGCACCCCTCCTCCTAACCCCTGTATATCTTATGATCTACTCATATATTTTCACCATACCTGGAATACTTTAGGCACTGTCATAATTCATGTCCCTATATCCTGGCAAAGTTGATGTCCTACCCAGGTCACATCTCTCCTCTCTCCAGCCTTTCTTTACTCTCTCAGTATTGTAATGATGATTCCACACACTGTTCATATCTCCTTTTTATATTAATGCTTCCTTTTGATTGTTTCCAATCCTTTCTCCTTAAGTAGACTATGTGGTTTGGCTTTACTTTTTTTGTATTTTGAATGATTCACACCATGTCTGGAAAGTATAGCTGCTTTGCATATGTTGAATTTGTGCTTAATTAAAAGTTAATTCCATTTAGTTATTCATAAAACTTTGTGGGACGTAACTCTAACATTTCGTAAGATTCCTTTTATTCTATTAGGATCTGAGACCCTTCCAGGAAGCATTTCAATTTCTTTTAGCAACTGCCCATAGCTTATTCATTAGTTCTTACATTCAACATGTATGTGCATGTAGCTGACCTCTATTCCAGGTTTGATGACTGCTCTTGTCTGGCACCCTCCATCATTCGCTTTTGCTTACACATTCTCTTCTTAAAGTTCAGACTAGGTTCTCTCTCAACTCACTGGTCTCCCTGGCCTCTACTTCCTATTAGAATAGCTTAGCCAATTCACTTGATCCAAATTGGCTCACTGAAACTGGCTATTCAACTGCACTTACTATAACATGGAGAGAGGATCCTGATTTAATCTCCCTCCTTACTTTCCCTAGTGCCCACTCATCAACACTTTCCATTAACCTGATTAACTATATATATAAAAGCCTAAGTAACTGGCCAACCAGCTGGTAGCTATGACATGCACTGACCACCAGGCTATGACATGCACTGACCACCAGGGGGCAGATGCTCAACGCAGGAGCTGCCGAGTGACAGCAATTTTGCAGAGTGTTCTCTTGCACTCTGGGACCCCTCAGGGGATGTCAGACTGCCAGTTTTGGCCCAATCCCTGCAGGCCAGGCTGAGAGACCCCACCTGCCAGAGGGACTCTGCTCACTCCACAGACACTGCCCCAGGTGCACCAGCTGGGGAGGGACTATGGGAGGTTGGCTCCAGGGCGTGTCCAGCTCATCTTGCCCAGTTCCTCCCTGCCAACCACCTTCCAATTAATTTCCTAGTCACTAGTTTAACTATAATTTAACACATTCTACTAATAATTCTTTGACTCAGGGCTTGCATAAGACAAGGGGTTTGACATCATCTACTATACTTCTGCTTCAAACTATTTATTATTATACTCTGAAATCATAAAGGAGGAAAAAACTCTGGGCTGAAAAAGAAAAAAAATTCAACCTCAACCCACCTGTGAAATATTATTAATGACAGCTTCTTCAATTTATCATTAAGAGGGCAACTTAAGCTGGATTTTCAGAACATATAGATAACCCAACTCTTCATTAATTATACTAGAAGTATATAGTATCCCAATTATAAGAATCATTAGCCATGAAAAATTGCATACTTTATTTACTTTCAGGGTGAAATAAGCCTTCTCAAATTTGTAGATTATTTTTACTTTGTAGGTTGGGTTTAAGTATAAATGATAGTATATTTCCCCCACCCTTTGTAATAATTTATTCTTATAGTGAATAATTTTATGTCAACTTAACAATGTGTAAGAGGGTAAATATATATTTTTAAATTTCTGAAGGGATTTTGTAAGCAAAAAGAAATGTAATGACTACTGTTGGGTACAGTATGAGAAGGAACAGGAGGAGGCAAGACAGGATGCAAGAAGACTAGCTGGTAGAGTATTGTGATATATGAGATAGGATAATGGTTGTTGCCTAGAATGGGGTAGGGCAGTGATGACAGATAGAAGTAGATGAACCAGAGAAATATCTGGGAGATAGAATTAATAGGATGTGGTGAGAGGTTAGATGAGGGGGAGGGGGGAGGGTTGTCAGAAGGAAGTATGCACCACTTAGATAACTAAATGAAAAGCTCCTCAGTCACTGAGAGGGGAAACAGAGTGAAGGAGCAGGCTTGGGGGACAGAGAGTGGTGCCCCAAGTGTGTGAGTGTGTGTGTGCATATGCATACATTCATATACGTATATGAAACTAAAGGTGAGAAGAGAGGTTTGGTCTAGACTAGAGGTTTAAACCTGGCAGTCACAAGAATATATACAAAGAAACTATATCCAAGGAGTAAATGAGATCTCCCAAGAAAAGATACAGGAGGAAAATTATGTGTGGTGGCATAGAAACCTAAAGACGGTAACGTTTCAAAAAGAAAGGAGTATGCAGTGGTAGCAAATGTTATTGAGAAGTCAAGGTAAAGAAAGATGGGAAAGACCTTGACCAGAGTGGTTTTAAAGCCATGGCATATTTTTAAAGCCATGAAGACAGAAGCCAGTGTGTGTGTGTGGAAGGGTGAATAGGTGTGTATATACACCTACACTCACATAAACATTCAAGGTGGGGCAATAGCAGCTATAATGTTGAATAGTTGACATCATTATCACTTGGTGCTGATAAACTATTGCTAATAGGATTTTTATTTTCTATAGAAATATGTGACTAATTTATAAATTGAATCTCTCTCCTTACTTTCCCTAGTGCCCACTCATCAACATTTTCCAAAATCAAGGTTTTTATAATTTAAGGAATAAGGATTTTCCATGAAAAGGCAACTTTATAACAACTTGTTTCATCATTTAGTATTTAGCACTGATTCAATAGACAAGGTTGTCTAGTATAAAGCATTGGGCTAGTTTGGGGTTTGGTAATGAATCAGATATGTAGCCAGATTTTAAGGTATTATGGGGAGGTTAATATGTCTTTAAAACACTACACTATAAGGCAATAAGTAATGAAGTGCCACAAATATACCCTTTGACAATAAAATATAAATACAGATAAATGTTTTTATCTAAAGGCTTTTAATAAAATGTATATAGAATACTGCTTTTAAAGCTTCAGTTATTAGATTTGCAGTTTTCCAATGGTATCATTGCCTTTTCCCAATTATCATTGCTTAAAGAGAACATACCAGTAAACTTAGAAAATTAACTAAATAATGAAGATGGGGCCTATCTCCCAATTTGGACTTTTAAACCAAAAAAGAACTTGCTGTGATAGACTGGATATTCAATTATGCAGTTGGATTAGTATGCATTTTAAATGGAAATGACAAAGTCCAGAGGAAAGAAATGACTGTTTCACTCAAATGCAATTCTCCTTTCTTGGCTCCTCCCTGCCAATGGTCCTGAACTATACTCTTACCTTCTTAACCTCTTGCATTTGAAAATGCTTAATTAGGGGATAATCTGAAATTTTCTTCATTCCTGTCTGAAAAGTCAATTCAATTAAAAAGTTGAGAATCTGCTTAGATATTTGAGGAGCACAGATTACATCGAACAATCCATCCTTAAAAATTAAATAGAATGCTATAATCATAAATAGCTCTGCCTTGCAGTCATTTCTGTAATTCTGTCTAACATTCATATTGTCATTTGATTAGTTAATCATCCATTTTCAAAGGTGTGAATGTGTTTTCACACTTCTGCTAAGACAGTGTTAACTATGAAACTATAGATAGCAATAGAGATTAATTATCTATTGCACAAGTTTCCACACCTTGTGCTTACCAGATAGAGGAAGAGAGTACATATCTTAACACAGGTGTGATTTCAAAAAATGGGAAAAAAAATACTTGGTCAAATGAGTTCAAGGAGTACTTTCAATTGACATATTTTTAAAATGTTAACTGCATTTACACTTCTAATTTTATTTCATAAAACAATATTTGAATAACATGAATAACAAGATTTGTTTCCTGAGTAAATTGGTGCATATCTTAGTTATAAACAAATTAATAAAGTGGAGGCATTTTACAAATGAATTAGTCTTTCATGGAATTGAAAAAGGGAGCAGACACTATAAGATTTTAACAGTAGCTGTAACTTCAGAAGGACAAAGCCAGACATTTTAGATTTGCCCTCTGAATAGTTAGCTCAATACACTGAGTTGCCTGAGGACTTTAGTAACTCAAAATAATAATTGTAACTATTATTATAACTATAATAGCAATAAGCACTCCAGCTGGCTTTTGGTTTTGCTGCTGCTTTCTGACCCTAATGATGAAATCTGTTAATTTATAACCTGGCTTTTTGGGCACTTGATTTTTCTATCTCAATAAGTTACTTTTTGATGTATAGGGTATCATGATCGAAAAGAGGGACTAAAGGATAGAAGTTTATCTGTGACCCCCATTCTTTGTTGTAATAAAAATATGCTAAAATTTTAACCGATTGTGATATGTAATAATTCCTCAGTCCTACATCAGTGTTAGCTTTGGTCCTACACTACCAACCAGGTACAATTGATCATTAATGTCCTAATAGTCTTCTTTAGGATGTAAACCAAGTACTGAGATGAACAAAAATTCACTTCTCTCATTCAGAAAATATCTCTTCTACCTCATATGCTTTCTTTCTTTAGACATGTGGATGAAAGCATTCTCCCAGGCATGGTTGTGTGTAGACACACAAGCTAGCAGACCTCTGAGCAACAACCTTGTTCTTTAAGTGCCTCCCATTATAAAAACATAGCCCCAAATTGCTTCTCCTTTCTTGGTTTGGATATGACATCAGGCAAGCAAATGGCAAGCCATTAGAGTATTTGATAGCAGAAAAAATGAGATAAAAACATAACATTCCTATATTCCTAGTCAGTTTACTAGTAGCACACTATTTTGCATCACTGCAAATGGGCTGGCTGACTTATATTTAGTTTCGCTTCCCTAACCTAAATTCCCAGCTTCATGGTAGTGCACTCTCCATTCAGTGAATCAGAATGGCCATCACTTATCACTAGGGTCCCACCTAGATTTAGGATACTTTAGTTCTCAGGCATATATTGACTGGGAATCAAACTGTGACCTACTGGCTCATAGGTCAATGCTCAATCACTGAGCCATGTCAGCCAGGCTCATTTTGACCTTCTTGGAAGATCCAAGTTAACAGACACTTCCTAAGAAAGCTTAGCCCAAGCAACATTGACTAGTTTGCAATGTTACAACAGCAACATCTGGGAGATAATTGGTTAAAGAGAGTGAAATAGCATTAAGGTCAAATATTTGACTTACAGAGTTCAGAAAAGTAACTTTCATCTTTGCTGAGCATGCCTCTTGGAAAAGAGTGTCAGGCCTCCATGGACTTATTCCAACCCTCCTACTTGCCCTCCTGCAGACCTAAGAGAGAGAAAACACAAATGGGTTGAAAGAGAGGGAGTGTTTGGGGTCTGGGGAATTAAGAAGTCTTTCCCTGGAAACCTCAGATCTTAAGGTTCAAGATTTTGAATGCTTTGACTGGTCCCAAAAGTAGAGCATGCTTCCCTATCAGCACCACACGTTTTAAAAAGTGTTCATTAGAACCACATATTGACTGGCCTTATTGTCTACAGGTACTCTAATTTGAGGCAAAAAACAAACAAACAGTGATGCTGAAGTTTCCCTTAAATTCAGAGTTGGTTCTGAAACAGGGCATGAAGCAGACGACCTCTCCATTCTTTGGAGAATTCTAAGCCAGCGAGGTTCCTATACGATATTAATCTCCTCTCCATCTTCAGGGACAATTTAAGGTATACAAAGTGTTAGGAGTGTAAGTCAGTATAGACATGTGTCAATGCCCTTTCAGTTTTCTGCTCACCATTTATAAATACCATTAGATAGTGGGGTGAAGGCCTGGTGGGTGCTGGGTGGATGGGGGTCAATGGGAAAAAAGGGGACATCTATAATACTTTCAACAATAAAGATAAATCTTTAAAAATACCATTAAATTCTGGCTTAGCATCTTTATATTTGTATTTATAAAATACCATTTATAAATATCTAAGGCTCAAAAATAAAATGATTTCAGTTAATAGATCATAAAACTTTCTCATGTGAGTCTGCTTTTTGTTTATTCTATGTTACAAATAATTCCTTTGCAGTAGGGTTTTTATCAGAAAAGACACTAATAATATTAAATATTTATATTGTATGTCTAATATTTACTATGTGATAGCCATTCAACTAAGCACTTTATCATCTCAATGAAATAATCACAACAAATTTATGAAGTGTAACAAGTAAGAAAAATAAAGCATAGAATTATTAAATAATTTACCCAAGATTACATAACACAGAAAAGGTTGGACATGGAATAGTTACATTGCAATGTTTCTCATTAGTCTTCAAATGACATACTACTTTTGTCCCATATATGCTGTCAAGTGTCCAACAATGATCCCTCAAGTGAACCATCCTCTTGGCTCCTTTCCAGGTCTTGTGACTTCCTCATAGCTATTAGAATGTGGCAGAAGTGACACACTGTGTGTCTTCCAAGACTAGGTCAGAAAAAAGCTTAGTAGCTTCTGCGCTGATCCCTTGGAACACACTCTCTGAGAACGCTGATGTGCTGATGTTAGAAGTCTGATACCCTGAGACCATCCTGCTGGAGAGGCCATGGGTAGGCACTCCAGTTAATCCCAGACTTGCAGCCATCCCCACCAAAGTGCTTCAGACATATGTGAAGGCTATCTTGGACTGTCTAAACTGAGCAATTTGTCACAGCTGAACACCATGGAGTGATCTCAGTCAATGTCACATGGAACAGAGAACACTCTGATAAATCCCGCCCAAACTCCTGGCCTACGAAATAATCAGATATAATTCAATGGCTATTGTTTGAAGCCATTACATTTTGATGCAATTTCTTGTCCAGCAAATGGTGCTTCATAACAAACATTTTATTTATTTATTTAATATATTTTATTGATTTTTTTACAGAGAGGAAGGGAGAGGGATAGAGAGCCAGAAACATCAATGAGAGAGAAACATAGATCAGTTGCCTACCGGGGATGTGCCCGCAACCAAGGTACATGCCCTTGACTGGAACTGAACCCGGGATCCTTCAGTCTGCAGGCCGATGCTCTATCTACTGAGCCAAACCGGTTAGGGCACATAATAAATATTTTAAATATGTGACATTGGCTTTGCGACTGGGCAGTGGATGGATACTGGTAGGGCTTCAACAATATTGTAAATCTAAGTTCCAAGGGCCTCAAGGGGCCTTGGCTGAGGGCTCTTATGATAATGAAGAAAGTGTTATTTGAAGGTGGGGAAAAAGGGATCCTTGTTATGTAGTGGCATATAGTTACCTATGGCGACTGGGACAAGAGAAAGGGTACTTAAAGCACTCATGGGCTTGACTGTGGAGATTTCAGGCAAAAAGAACAAGAAAGTGCCAACTGCCTAATTCTCCTGGTTATGATAAATTACAAGAAAAACGAAATAAAGAAGAAACTGTTATGTTTTAAATCAAATTTAGAGGAATTATATTCAGGACTTGCTAGGCTTGAAAATAAAACTGTTTTCTATCCCCCATTTCTCCCAGTAAAAGATTTTCAAAGTCATAAATGGCAAGATCAAATCCAGAGCCAACAGTAGACAGAATAGACTTCAGGGTAAATATCTCAAGTATGTAGTTGTAAGACCCACTGTTAGGATCTTAGAAAGGCTGAAAGAGACTTTTATAGACCCTCTCTGTTAAACATTAAGGTGCTTAAGAATTTTAAGTGTATTGTCCCATAGCAGCCTTACCCATGACCCAGATATAAAAGAACTTATCTCAGAAAGAAATGTGGGTGTGGCTTTATTTGTTAGAGTTTATTATAAATTGACTTAAGAAACCCACAAAGTTGTTAAAGGAATAAAAACAGTTTGGAATGAAAGAGACAGGATAGTATATAATTATTTCTATGGCCAGGAAGCAGGAAGAAACCTATCTTGCTGTAAACAGATATTTTTTTTATTGGAAAAAATAAATGATTCAGAGGGAAGAGCCAACAGCTAAGTCAAAGCCAAGAGTCAAGAATAATCTATTCACAGGGTGAAGAATTGGGCCTAATGAAGGGATTGGTGACATGTGCCTGAGTGGATTTCAATGGACCTATGATTGCTATGTACCTTTTGCTCCTTCCCTTTAATTCATAGGCCTTAAAATCAATATGAACCATATTTGATGACCTATGCTCAGATGAAAACATATCCACACAAAGACTTTTAAAAATACTCATAGTAGTTTCATTCATTATGATTTAAAGATGGAACCAATGTCATTCAGCAATGAAAGAAGCCAGACACAAAAGAGTACATACTGTATGATTTCATTTACATTAAGTTGACAAACATGTAAATTCAGCTAGTATGAAAGGGGTTGAAGGAGTGTCTGGCTCTATTTAGGAGAAGAGGAATGGACTGAAATGGGTTATAACAAAAACTTCTAAGGTGATGGAATATTTTAAATCTTGATCTGGGTGATGGTTACATGGATGACTGCATTTGTAAAAATTAATTGTGCTATACCATTAAGGTTTGTGAATTTTTGCTGTATCCATTATATCACAATTATAAACAAATAGGCATGTACTAAGTTGCAGTCTAAACAATCAGGGTGTGGCTATCCTCCCCACTGGTAGGTAGGCATACACATGCACTAAAAAATTCTCTTAGTGTTTATTGTCTCCAGTCAGTCATTAGGAGGGTCTAATAGGGCTTCCATCTCTTCCATATATTAGCTATTAAAAAACTTTTAGTATCGGTGAATCCTTATAGCAATCAATCTATTGTATTTTTTTTAGATAGAATATCTTTCCATTTCTTATCATTCTATTTGGAGATTTTGCATTAATTTTGCTCATGATATTTCACTTTTGACTTACCCTTTTTGTAATCTATCACTTTTCATCATTACTTCTATAATCTTTCAAGGTCAGCATTTCCCAAGTCAAACTTCAAATCACAGTCTAACAATTCACAAACAATTAGAGCTATTTTTATTTATGGCAGTCATTGGCATCATGCAAATTAATTCCATGTATAGCACAATAGCTTTTATAACTAGAAAAATAACATTATATATTAAATTACTTTGTTTTCAGATGGGTAATCTGAACTTTGGTTTCTTCCCCTTTTTTTCTTCCTTTGTCTGAGATAAATTCACTGCATATTGCATGTTCCAAATTTAAACCTGACACCTAGATAGAAAACTGACAAACAGGAAACTACTAAAAGAAGAGGCTCTTCCTACCATTTGATACCATCAAAACAGACACTTTTTGTAAAATCTTTTTCTTTTCTTTTTTTGGGGGTACAAAGGGGTGGGACAGTAACAATGTCAGTTTGTATACTTATCCCTTTGTGCCTGTTAATAGAAAAAAGTGATGGTACAATTCTTGTATTTGCTTTATAATTTGATCTGGTCCAAGATTTGGTTCAAATTATTTAGCATTTTCATCCTTTGCCTGAAGAGTTATAAACCAAAAATGATCAATTTGTTTTTTGGGGAGACCAGGTCTCTCCGTTTAGGTGCACCAATCCCATCATAAGGTCCCCACCCTCATAACCTTACTTCCCAAAGGCCCCCATCCCCAAAATACCATCACATTAACTGTTAGGGCT
>NW_006283656.1:543918-547434 GCF_000327345.1 Myotis davidii
TAAATACTATCACATTGATGTGACAGAGAATGACACTCAGGCATAGATATGGGGCTATGTTAGTCAAGATAAATACTCTGCTGTGTTATAGTCTGCAAATCTGCTAAGGCATATAGACCTTATTTGTAGTCTGGAATGACAACTTTTCTACGCAACTTGAAAGAAGAACTGTACTACTAACTAGTAGGTAGGCTTTAGTCAAAATTATTCTAATTTAAACTGCCTTGTGTTGGGTTTCCTCAGAATAGACATTGGGACGAGGATTTGAGTGTAAGTAGTTCAGTTGGGTGGTGATCCCAGCAAGTCCTAGCACTGTAGGGAAGGAGAAAATAAGACAGGGAAGGGAAATCAGCCAGGTGAGCTAATGAACAGATTACTGCTGTGGGCAACTGAGGTCTAATTCCACCAAAGACTTTTAGGAGTTGGCATAGAAATTTTCACCAAGGGTGAAGAAGCCATGGTACTTATATCTATGATTGGCTGAAGACTGCTTGGAGGAGGAGAGGCCAACAGATCTTTGGACCAAGCCTGCTCTTCCACTCTTCCAGTCAGTCTCATGCTGTGCTTGAGATAAAAGCTGTAAGCATGTACAAAACAGAAAGTGACAAGATGACATGGGCATCTGCTATATCTATTTCAAATTTAACATTCTTGGCATCTACAAAATATATTGAAATGTACATAACATGACTCCAATGTCATGATCAATTCTCTCTTGCTCACCCAAGCAAGGATACTGCTTCAATAATTTTCTCTTCTCTCTTCGGCATCATCAAAATTTTCCCGAGCTGGATTTGTTTTGCATCATTATAAATACATACTCTGCCATTTTTTTTTCCATTGTGATTTCACTTCTCCATCTAGTTGACCCCTATTTTTTTCTCTTTCACTTTATAGGAAGCTCATGGAAAATATTTTTTGTACTCCGTGTCTATAATTATTTTCCTTCTTTTATTTTTGAAATCAATTAGAAGCATATTTTTGCCCTAGTCTATAAATAGGTAATGTCAAAGTCATCAATAACTTCCATAATAATAAACCAAATGATCCAATCTCAGCCATTTTAATTGACTTATAGTGACACAGTTGTATACACCCTCTTTTTTTTTTTTTTACAAACTTTTTTTTTTCACATGGACATCACATTCTCTTGATTTTCCTCCCACCTGACTATTCCTTGCATGTTTTGTTGTTGTTCAAACGTTATTGGTTCCTTCTTGTCAAGTAACAAGAACAGGCAACTGAAGATGAATCCAGCTGGAGAATGTTGGGAGTCAGTGTAGACATTTCTCTGGATTTTCCCAATCAAGTTGTGAGGCAGCTGAAGCACCAGCTATCAACTCCTATCTGCCATTGGCTGAAGGTTCCTTCAGTGGTGTTACCTAACACCCTGGCACTTCCAGCTTACACTTCCTGCAGGCTAAAGAAAGCCCCCTGGCAGTCACAGGTGCTTTTGGTAGGACAAGTCCTATAGGATATGGGCAGAGCACTGGCAGCATCTGCCACAACAAACAGCAGGCTTTACTACTAATGTGAACTGTTTAAATTTGTAATTTCATCTTCAGGCTTTTAGAACAATGGCAGCCCCCAGACTAATCTAAAATAAATGTAATCTGCATCATACCGTGTGCCTTATAAACACAAACAGTTGTTCCAACTGAGCAGTGGATATTTTCAGAACGAATTCCATGTTCTTGATTACCCTTGAGACTCAAATGTCAACTTTGAGAACAAGTGGTGGCAGAGGTGGGCCTGTGGGGAGATCTGCATGAAATTCTCCATTTTTAATTCCTTGTCATAATGCTGTATATGTTTTTAACAAGGCATAATATTTTCAAAGAAATACCTTTTTTAGAAAGAATGACAAATAGCTCCAAGATCTTTTTAAAAGAGTCACATTTTTAAAAATTAAGACTTTTTTAAAGCAGTTTAAGGTTCACAACAAAAATTATGTACAGAGATTTCCCATATACTCCTGCTCCACACATGCATAGACCCCTCACCCCCATTATCAAACACCCCATTCCAGAGTGATTAATACATGTGTTATAACTGATGACATATATTGACACATCATAATCATACAAAGTTCAGAGTTTACATTATTGTACACTGTTAGTGTTGTACATTCTATGAGTTTGGACAAATGTATAATGAGGATTCATATCCATTATTATGGTATCATACAGAGTACTTTTATTGCCCTAAAAATATTCTGTTCATCTCCCTCCCCGCAACCTTGCCAAGCCTTGGCAAACACTAATCTTTTTAAAAATATATTTTTATTGATTTTTTACAGAGAGGAAGGGAGAGGGATAGAGAGTTAGAAACATCGATGAGAGAGAAACATCGATCAGCTGCCTCCTGCACACCCCCTATTGGGGATGTGCCCGCAACCAAGGTATATGCCCTTGACCAGAATCGAACCTGGGACCCTTCAGTCCGCAGGCCGATGCTCTATTTACTGAGCCAAACCAGTTAGGGCAGCAAACACTAATCTTTTACTCTCTCCATAGTTTTGCCTTTCCTACCAAGTCATATAGTTTGGATCATATATATATGCTAGAGGCCCAGTGCATGGATTCATGCACCAGTGGGTCCCTCAGCATAGCCTGTGGGTACCAGGCCAAAACGGGCAGTACAACACTGTCTGCTGCTCCTGCTCATCCAGGCCCCGCCGCGCCTGCCAATGCTGAAGCTCAGTAGGCTCACTGCCACTCTACTACGGTCTCCAGGAGCACAATGACCACCAGGGGGAAGCTCCTGCATTGAGCATCTGCCCCCTGGTGCTCAGTGCGCATCATAGTGACCAGTCAACCGGTCATTTGGTCGTGCAGTTGCTTAGGCTTTTATATACATAGATATATATATTTTTCAGATTGGCTTCTTTCACTTACAGTTTTATGCATTTATGGTTCCTCCACGTATTTTCATGGTGTAATAGCTCATTTCTTTTTATTGTATAGGCATGGGGCCTATACCCTTTCACAGCTTTCAGAAAGAACAACTTTGCCAATACCTTGATCTAAGACTTCTGGCCACTGGCACTGTGAGACAAAGTCCTGTTGTTTATGCAACGCAGTTTGTGGCAGCTCTCGAATTCTAATGCAAGTGTCTGTGATAGATTTATTATGACTCCTTCTAGAGCTACTCTAATTGCATACTACTTAAGATATCTGAGAAAGGCTGTTCTTTCAGGTGTTGATATGTGTTTGTGGTCCTTAGTACCAGTGATAAATCACAAAGATTTGGGTCACCTTATCCTAGTTACGGGAGTGAAGGAGACAATGAAAGTGTATATTTTAGGAATAGTCAGACTTGTCCTGATTTTTTAGGACAAAAATCAATAAAGGAAAACATTGCTGTAGTGATTACTGGAGGCCTTTGATAGTTTTCGTCTTTCTTTATTATTATACTGCTTTCCTTTTGTGTGTCTGATAGTCCCTTGAAACCTATCTATTTGCTTAGTGAGGTCAGATAGACTAAGGTAGAGAGGAATATAAGCAACATGGGGGA
>NW_006283656.1:547445-551666 GCF_000327345.1 Myotis davidii
AGTAAAGTCACTCCCAAGAAAGTTGGAATATGGAGGATAGGGCTTACATAGAATTACAGTTCTGTGACTGTCAGCTCAGTTTCTGTTTTAAAAGGCCCACCAACAGTTTTGCAAAAATTGTTTCAGAGCATGCAGCAAATAAGTGTTTGTAAGATTTCATGTGCATATCAGTGTGTCCATTAGTTTGAGGAGAGAATGGATTGCTTTAAACAAAGGTTCAAAGTGAACTAGGAAAAGTGATGTCTTCAATCATTTGAAAATCACTTTGTCAGGTAGAGCTGGCATTTTGAAATATCATTGAAGAATCTTATTGTTTAATTTCTTTTTATAATATTAAATTACTATTCACCAGGCAGTGCTTTACATACCTTATTTTTAATACTTAATGGCAGCCATGTGGTTATTATTATTTCTATTTTTCAGATGGCAAATCAAAGGCTCAGAGAGAGAGTAAGTGATTTGTCCAAGGTCACAAACCTTGTAAAGGGTCAGGACTCATATCTGGCTCTGTCTTGCTCCAAAAACTGTGTTTTTATTCTGTGTCCCACCTCTTTATTTGATGACAGTCTTCTCTTTAAAACCTGACATTTGTTTCCATTTCATTAAGGCCAGTTGTAAGCATCACTTACTGTAGAGGGCATTCTTCCATGATATAGGAGTAGAGACAAAGTCAACTTCAAGATTCTTTGCACAATCCAAGATTCTGGAGCATCGTGAAAAAACCAGGAAGTTCTTAGGGTATTGGGCCATTAGCCAAATAAATGGAAATGTAAGGCCTCCTATTTTTCCCCTCACAGAACTTCTTTAAATTGCAGCCAGAGCAACTTCCTAAAGCATGAATCAGATTGTGTCTTTCTCTTGCTTAAAAGTTCCCAAAGGCTTTTAGCTGAACTGCAAAATCTTAGCTCTGCGTTATACTCTATAACAGTGATGGCGAACCTTTTGAGCTCGGCGTGTCAGCATTTTGAAAAACCCTAACTTAACTCTGGTGCCGTGTCACATACAGAAATTTTTTGATATTTGCAACCATAGTAAAACAAAGATTTATATTTTTGATATTTATTTTATATATTTAAATGCCATTTAACAAAGAAAAATCAACCAAAAAAATGTGTTCGCATGTCACCTCTGACACATGTGTCATAGGTTCGCCATCATTGCTCTATAAGCTTTAGAGAGTTAAGCAAACAGGGCATTATTAATAATTAGAGGCCCAGTGCATGAAATTTGTGCGGGGGGTGGGGGGGAATACCTCAGCCCAGCCTGCACCCTCTCGCAGTCCAGGAGCCCTTGGGGGGTGTCCAACTGACGGCTTAGGCCCGCTCCCCGTCAGTTGGACATCCTTAGTGCTGCCGTGGAAGCTGGAGAAGCTCCTGCCATTGCTGCTGCACTCGCCAGCCGTGAGCTGAGTGGCGCTCCCCCTGTGTGAGTGCACTGACCACTAGGGGGCAGCTCCTGCATTGAGCATCTGCCCTTTGGTGGTCAGTGCGCATTATAGCAACTGGTCGTTTGCGGTTTGATTTGCACATTAGCCTTTTATTATATAGGAGTTTATTATTATAAACTGCATACAGTTGGGGAATACCTCAGCCCAGCCTGCACCCTCTCGCAGTCCAGGAGCCCTTTGGGGGTGTCCAACTGACGGCTTAGGCCCGCTCCCCGTAAGTTGGACATCCTTAGTGCTGCCGTGGAAGCTGGAGAAGCTCCTGCCATTGCTGCTGCACTCGCCAGCCGTGAGCTGAGTGGCGCTCCCCCTGTGTGAGTGCACTGACCACCAGGGGGCAGCTCCTGCATTGAGCATCTGCCCTTTGGTGGTCAGTGCGCATTATAGCAACTGGTCGTTTGCGGTTTGATTTGCACATTAGCCTTTTATTATATAGGATTAAACTGGACTAAAGAGCAATAACTGGGGATATCTTGGGTCAAGTGCAACATTTGATCATTTTTCCTTTAAGACTTTACCTAATCTGTCCACTACTCACCTCTCTGATATCATTTTCCTTAAACCTCCCTTTATTCTATCTTTTTTGCCCAAATTGGACTAATTCCTGGGCCTTGACACACACACCTGCTTGCTTCTAGTGCAAGGTATTTGCTGATCCTTCTGCTTGGCATGCTGTCCTCAAACTTTCACATGCCTCCGCTCTTCTCAACATTCAGACCTCAATTCAAATATTTCCTCCCCAACAGAGGTAATTCTTGACCCCCACAGGTGAAGTGTCCCCTGCCCCTTTGCTCCCACTCTCCCCTAGCCCCTTACTTCATCTTTTTCCTTAGCAACCAGTAGGTATTTATTTTTATTTATTCTTCTATGGGTTTCTTATCTGAATCCCTCCACTAACAGATAAGCTCCTTGATGGCTTGTTCAGGGCATAACATAGAGCTGTTTCTCAAAATATGAATGTTTCTTAGCTGCCTGCTTTTTTTTAAAAGGTGGCTATTAAAAGAAATTTTCTTTGTAAGAATAGAGATGTTTTTGTATAGAGTATAAACATTGACCCCTGTCCACCTCTCCATCCTCGCTGGTCACCCCCAGCACTTGCCATCTCTGACCTTCTTACATACTCATGCCCCTGTTTATGAGACTTCCCTCCCTATTCACGTTACTCCTTCTTGTCCTGGGCCTGCACCTCCACTGAAATTTCTTCACATCTATAGACCATGGCCCTCATAGTATCCTACCTATATTTCTAGGATCCCAACACTCATCACACTTTATAATCTTTATCTGGTTCATTGTTTCTTTTCTGTGAGATTATTATAAACTCCATCAGGAAAAAGCCACCTCTTTCTTGTTAACTTCTGTATTCTGAAATCTGGGACACTACCTATCACATCGTACTCGCTTAGTGAATGAGGGAATATACAAACACACAGATCTCTCAGCACATTTGCTTCACTCCGGCACGCTCTTGGATTTTTACATCTTTGCCTTTATCCTAAAAATATAACAGTTCCACACCCCAGGCATCAACACAGGATTTATCACCACCTCCTGATTCATTCTCAATTTCTAGATGTTAGGATATCCTGCTGTCCACAGCATCAGTGCTAAGCTAAAAATCTTCAACCTCTTATTAGCTCTCAACATCTAATGAGTCACCACATGTGGTACTTGTTTAAAATTGTCTTGCTTTTTTTCCAGTGCCCGATGCCAGATATCTGCTCTCTTGTCCCCTTTAACAGAAAGTCTCCTTACTGCCGTCATTATGGTCAAAATTGGTGAGTACACCTGCTGTCAGATTTTAGTGGATCTCATGGTGTGCAATCAGCTGTTGTTTGAGCTCTCTAATTTCAGCATTAGAATATTGGTGGATCTGATTCTGCCTGGCACAGAAAGACTGATATGTGGTTCTAGGCGCAAGCTAGATACCCTGACTATCTCTGAAATAGTGCAATGCCAAAATCAAGATCATGGGCATAAATGTATGCTTAACCCCAGCTAGTTGTACCCCACATGATAACGGAAAATGGGTTTTAAATAGTGAAAACTTTTAGTTATCACTCTTTCTTATTTTCATTAGGATAGGGCCTCTGATACTTTAAGGGTGTTTGTATCTATCATTACTCCTGTGGAGAAGCAGTACAATAAGGACCTCTGGACTGGGACTGCATGAGGACAAATCTCAGTTCCCACAATATATGACCTAGCATGTCAGTTTCCTCTATTGCAAATGCAGATGATAGAAGTAGATAACTTATAGGATTGTTGTACATGTGATGTGCTTTAAACACAGCACTTGACATGTACTATGCATTATATCATCATCATCATCATCATTCCCATACTGCTTATTACCCAATCAACAAAAAAGAAAAGAAAAATTTATCTGGTAAACCTTTTGTGTGTGTGGCAAAACAGATATAATTATTACCAAAATCACGCTTGCATTTTGCCTAGGACAAGTCACATTCAGAGGAGAAATTATGAAAGCACCTTTTCATGCTTTAAAGCTGTTTTCATGCTTTAAAGATTGTCCTGCCACACTTCATGCCCTCATATTATTTACCTTGCTTGTCACCCTTCCTCAATATAGTGTTTTGGCAAACCGCACTCAAGATTTGCTTAATTGAAACTGTTCATAGGTATGTACAATGAACTTAAGAAGATTTCTGAATACTTTTTCTTTTTTAAAAAAATCGCAGAGGGAACACATGCTAGTTATAACAAAGTTAAAGACTATGAAAGAGAAAATAAAAATTATGGTTCAAACTAAACAA
>NW_006283656.1:551774-583988 GCF_000327345.1 Myotis davidii
TTTTTTTAATTTTTATTAAAACAAATAAGATCAGACTGAGAATACTGTTTTTAACCTGCTTTTTCTCTTCAAAATCCTGGACAGATTCGATCAAGAAATATAAAGAAAATGACCAGTGGGTGTGTCATTTTCTGTTGCCTGTTCAGGAGACTGTTGCATTGGTGGTCCCTTGTTGGGGAGTACACGAGACTTGGATGGAAATTTGTAAGGAGGATATTCTGATAAACAGGGCAGGTGGCCTTCCACACACTTTCCTTTTCTCGGAATATCCTCCTTACAAGCTTTCCAACAAGTCTCCTGTGCGCCCCACAGTCCCTAAAGGACTACATCTTCTTGTACACATGCCTTTGTGCAATTCTTTCCCACATTGACACTGAGCTTGGCCACATGATTTGCTTTCACCAATGGGACAGCAGAAGCTCGATAGGTGTTTCCAAAATGGGGCTTGTCCTCTTGGAATGTTGTCTCTTAAAAACCATCTACCATGTAAGAAGTCTGACTCCTGTGCGACCACCATGCTGTGGGAAGGTCCTGGTTGGCCATGGGAAAAACAGAGAGGCCATGTGAGGAGTGCTGAGGCACCAAACAGGGGTGAAACCTTTTGAAACATCCAGCCTGGACCAGCGCCCAGCTGTTGAAGCATGGGATTGGCCACAGTCAAAACCACATAGATCAGAACTGCTTATATTCCCACTGTACACAGTTGTGAGAAGTAATAAATTGTTGTGTTAAGCAATAAGGTTTGGGGTGGTTTCTTATATTGTACAGATGACTGAAACACGTAGATACACTATAATTGATTTTTCTAGTGTGCTTTTAATAACTATAGATTAGTACTGATTTTTTTTGTTATTTTAAACAAAGTTAAATAATCTTTCTTTTATAGACATGCTTGCACACTCATGCCAGTATTTCCAGATGATAATCTCTTGCTGGGTCAAAGAATATGTGGATTTAATTTATTTATATAAAGCCTATATAAATTTACACTTTCACCAACAGTGAAGTACATAGCCTGTTTCTCTACATCCTTGCTAATACTGTTATTAAGCTTCTAAATGTTTGCTACTACATGTCATTGTGATTTTACTGAGCACTTCTTTATTACTGTGATTAACTTCTTTGAGTTTAACACCTACATTTGTCCCTTCTGGGGCCATTTTTAATTGGATTGTTTGCTTTCCTTATTATTGATTTATAAGAACTATTTATATATTAAAGATATGAGTCCTTTTTCTTAGCTAAGTGTTCAAATTATTTTTTCTAATATATTAATTCAAATTACACACGTTTGTGTTTGAAATCTTTCAGTTTACAAAGGCAATGAAGTTGTAGGTCTTACAAATTTTCCTTCATAGTTTCTACATTTCTTAGTAAACATTTTAATGATCTACCTCATAGTACGATCATAAAACTCCTACTATATTTCCTTCTATAACATCTGCAGTTAAAAATAGATTTCAGTATTTATTTGCTTACCAGGAATTTCATAGTGTGAAGGATATAATTTTTTTCCAAGTAGTAGCCAATTGCCTCCAAACTAGTTATTGAATAGTTTTCCCTTTGCCTGCTGACTTAAACTGCTATTAATTCCTTCATGGTAACCTGGGTTTGTTCTGGACACTATTTTTCCATTGATTTTTTTCCTATTCATACAGTAGCATAGTTCTTAAAATTATCGTGAGGTGCAGTGTGTGTGTGTGTTTTTTAAATAGCATAGCGAACTCTTCAGTCCACTCAAAATTGAAATGAGTACATCCTATTCATTAAAGATTAGAATCATTGTAATAGATAAAGTCATAGCTTAAGAAAAACAAAGTAATTCATTGTCTCAGAACACTGACAAGTCTAATGGGCTTCAGGCATGGCTGGGTCCAGAAGCTCAGCTCTGCTTATCTCACTTGGCTTTATCCTTCTCATAGGCTCTTTTTTCACATCCTTTTCACTAAACAATGTCTTCTGAAAGAGTACCTCTTTCTTGATAAATATAGCATAGAAGCCCCCAAATAAGGCTCTTATGAGTCTATCTTAGATCATTTATCTGTCCTGAACCTATCACACAAGCCAGATGAAAAAAACATGTTGATTGGCAGGGCTGGGTCACATGTCCCATCTTGGGACTGAATATGAGTAATAGAAGAAAGCAGAGAGGAATGCAGGAAATTCAGAGATATATGCTAGTTATGGGATCCTTATTTGATTGGCTTTGGGGCCCTTTATGGTTCTTAGTTGGTGCCTTGCATACGGTAAGTACTCAATAAATATTTGGTGAATGAAATAACCATATCTATTAATCACTTTTTACCCAGTAGGAAGTGAAGGGAGGTGCATTAACATTTATTTGGGTATTTTGGGTTTTTGAGATCTGTTAAGATAATTAAGAGGACCAATCTTGTTGTTTAGAATTGTTTCCTAAAAGAGTTCCATTAAATTGATTTTATATAAAAGTAAAAGAAAGTTTAAGGAGAATAGATGTCTGTCTTTGCAGTAAAAAGTGGGGAGAAAAAGAGTTACTTATGTAGGATTTTTAAAAAATGGATAGCTTCCATTTGCCTTGTCTGATTTCCTGTCCACCTGCTCTGTGCCTGGGGAGGCTGAGCTGGAGGATGCCATCAACAGCTCTCCTCTCCTTTGGTTTTCAGCTGGATGTAGCTAATGGGGGCATCTGCAGAAAGAGAGGAGAGTGTTTGTTTCTCTAACTTCTACTTTACCTGGTCATTGTGGGTTGGCTAAAAATCTCTTCATAAAGCCAGAGTTCAGCCCAGCCAGTATTGCTCAGTGGTTGAACATCGACCTATGAACCAGAAGGTGACGTTTCGAAGCCCAGTCAGGGCACATGCCTGGGTTATGGGCTCGATACCCAGTTTGGGGCATTCAAAAGACAGCTGATGAATGATTCTCTCTCATCATTGATGTTTCTAACTGTCTCTTCTTCTCCCTTCCTCTCTGAAATAAATTAAACACACACACACACAAACAAACCAAAAACACACCACAGTTTATGTCACACAACTACCTCTCTAGTGTGCTTTTAATAACTAGATTTTGATAATGGTTCATTCTTTTTGCCACTTCATGCCTAGGGATGGTAGTGGCTACCAACAATACATACACCTTGCTGCCTTTCTAAACCCCTTTCATACCTTTTTTATAAACAGTCTATTTATTGAACTCTCCTTAAATTACCCAGTTAGAGTATGCTCTGCATTTCCTGTTGGGTCGTTGATACTTGGCCAATCAAAATGGAAGACAAAATAAATCTACACTAATAAAAGACAAACATGCAAACTGACCATACCTTCAATACGCCTTAAGCCATGCCCACCAGCCAATCAGAGCGACTATATGCAAATTAACCCAACCAAGATGGCAGCTAGCAACCACAGAGCTGGAGCAAGCAGGAGGCTTGCTTGCCCCAATGATGGAGGAAGCCAAGCTGCTGCGGCGGCTCTGAGCTCCACTCAAAGCAACAAAGTTTCAATTATAGAAGGTAAATAAAGCCCAGAATTAAAAAAAAGAAAAAAAGGAGAGGCTGGGAGCTTCGGTCGCTGGAGGGGTTTGGCCAACCAGAAAATGGCCCTCAGCCCCTCACCCAGGCTGGCCCAGCACCCCAGCGAGACCCCCACCCTGATCTGGGACACCCTTCAGGCCCCCACCCATGCACCAGGCCTTTATCCCATATAATAAAAGGGTAATATGCAAATTGACCCTAACAGCAGAACAACTGGGAATGACTGGTCACTATGACACACACTGACCACCAGGGGGCAGATGCGTAATGCGCTCTCACAGGGGGAGCTCTGCTCAGCCACAAGCCAGGCTGATGGCTGCCAGCACAGCAGTGGTGGTGGGAGCCTCTCTTGCCTCCTCAGCAGCACTAAGGATGTCCGACTGCGGCTTAGGCCTACTCCCTGTTGGTAAGTGGACATCTCCCGAGGGCTGTCGGGCTGCCAGAGGGATGTCTGACTGCCAGCTTGGGCCTGATCCCCCAGGGAGCGGGCCTAAGCCAGCAGGTGGACATCCTCCGAGGGGTCCCAGACTACAAGAGGGCATAGGTCAGGCTCAGGGACCCCCCCCAAGTGCACAAATTTTTGTGCATCGGGCCTCTAGTATATAAATAAAGCCCAGATTCTGATAAACTTAACACATTGTATGCGGGAAATCTATTTATACATTTTACATTGACTGGTGGTAGTAGAGTGCGGGACACGTATTATTATGTTTTGTATAGACTAGCGGTAGAATGTGGGTAACGTATAAATATGTAAACTAAAGTTATCGTAATTTTACTGAACGTTGCCATTTGCGCAAAAAATTAGCAAAAATGGCCCGCGCCACCTGTTAGCGTGTGATAAAATCTACCTGCAAACAATGTGTTAAAATGTTTACTTTATGGGGTGGAGTAGGGAGGAAGACAGGTTAGTTTCTTGAAAACTATGTCTTTGGAACCCTCAGCCTTCCTATTTTGTAACATTTGCCAACATTGAAGCTGCCCTTGATGGTCAATCTCATGGAATTTCATTGATACAAAATATATTTTTTTAAGAGTATTGTGCCCTATTCCAGGCACAATAGCCAGGTGATATTTATGAATGTTAATATTTTGAATACTAGAGTTCTGCTTCTAGGGACAAGGATAGCATAAATTCGTCAGCCCTTTACTTAGACAGAGGCTTTAATTAATGAACTAAGAAAAAAGAAGTCAGAAAAAATATTACATTGATCATCACGGCATCAGAACATTTCTAATGAACCCATTTTAAAGAAAAGAGCTGAGATATTTCACTTGGCGGTGGCTCAGAACTTGAAAAAAGAAAAGTGTTTCATTCCAATTAAAGCCAATTATGCAAGGATCTTAATATTAAGCTATTTCAAGTGGCTATCTGCCAGCATTGTTAGCATGTGTGTAGTTTCATGATGTTCTTTGGTTTTCAAGAGAATTACTTTTGCAATGAAGGGAAAATGTATTATTCTCCTTTCATTGTGACATTTACTGCCTGTGTGTTTATACCAATGCAGCTGCCGTGTAAGTCAGAGCTTTCTCCTTTTCTTTTCATTTGAAGGCATATATGAGAGTCATCTGACCCAGGTTGTGCATGAGCTATACAGCATATGGTTGGGGTAAAGAACATCGTATCTTTTGTTCAACAGTTTTTGTATTTCTTTCCAGTCTTTTGCTTTTCTGGTCCTCAAATAAGGCTAATTACAAAGTAGGGAGAAAAGGTGGGACTGGTGGAGAGAGAGCCTTTAAAACCACTCTTTTTGCAGCATGGAACAAAAGAGAGTACCAAGGGCATGGCGAGGCCTCCACAAAAAAGAAAAGAGAAAAATCACCTAATGAGGATGTCAAGATAAGTGCTTGTGAAGAAAACTGGCAAAAAAAGAGCTTTTAATCTAAAATCCATAAATAAGTGTGCATCAGATGGGGACTGGAACATTTTTAACAAGACAGGCCACGAAAACTATGTCCTTCTATGCAAGAGCTGCACACCTGAAAAAAAAATCTTCTTTCTTTACAAGATATTTTTCTTTCAAAATTAATTTAAAAAGAAATACTTGAAAATTAAGATGTTTTATTCATGTGTCTGAATCCATTATAGAGTGGATACCATATAAAGAGTTGTTTTTGAGACATAATTATCAGTGCTGCTGGTTTCTTGCGGGTCAAAGGTTTTTCATGAGTATATGAAGAAGTTGTTCATAGAGAAGAGCCAAACAGAGGAGGTCTTGACCTTGTAGACGTCTGTTGCATTTTTACTTTTAAAATGGGAGAAGCAGCAGATATATCTGAAGTCTGTTAATTCTACACAGCTCTTCTTTCTGTCTTTCCTGATATGTTTGAGCATGGGCGCTGAAGAAATAGAGGTCAGAGATTTGAGCCTAAATTAATTATAAAAATAACAAAGAATCATAGATTTTTTTTTAGAGTTAGAAGAAACCTTAAAGTACCTATGTCTATAAAATATAAGGGTGAATAAAAAGGAGTCCAAAGAAAAAGAAACTCTTGACCTTAAGAAAAATTTAATTTTGTTGTGTATCTGTTCTGAATGTGTCTACCTTTTGTTTACATGAAGAAAATTATAGAAATCTGGCATGGTAACCTTAATATAATGCTGCCATATGTATAGTGCTGTCTTTACTAATTTGAGGACTTAATTAGTTGATCTAAAGATTTTCTCTCTTTTTTTATGTTGCCACTTGGTCACATATGCTATTATGTATGTGAAAGTTTATTTCTCCTTTTTCTCACTAATCATCTCTCAAATATGGTCATAATCAAAGATCATAATCAATCCTATTTTATATTTTTCATGCCCCATGATTTTAATAGAGAAATGATGTTTTTATCTTTTATAGATTACTAGGGCCCAGTGCACAAATTCGTGCACCTTGAAAGGAACTGTGGGCTGCAAGGCTGTGGTGGGCACAGGGATGGGTCTTGACCCATCCTCCACGCCCCCGCCTGGCTCCTACTGCTGCAGCCCGGCAGCCCTGCTCCCGCCACCACCATTACCATGTGCTGATGGCGCTGGCCCCACTCACACCTGCTTATGGTGCGGAGTGATTGGGGCCGGCTCCAGCAGTGGGTGGGAGCGGGGCTGGTGCGGGCTGTGGGTGTGAGCAGGACCATTGCTGGCAGCGAGTGCGAGAGGCGGCTGCTGGCCCCGATTGCCCCTTAGGAGGAGAGGGAGGTAGAGAAGCCCTGAGGGGTGATGGGGGCCGGCAGGCACCACTCGCACCTGCTGACAGTGCTGAATGATTGGGGCCAGAGCTGGGCACTGGTAGAAGGTATGAGTGGTGGCTCCTGAGCCAGCAGTGGGTGTGAGCGGGGCTGGTGCTGGCAGCAGGTGTAAGCGCCAGGAGGGACCGTGACACACGTGAGCAAAGACTTTTCAGTAACCATCAGAGGCTTGCCCTGATGACAGCGACCAGTGCCCCGCCTTGGTCAGGCACCCCCGCTCACCTGCTCTACCATCCCACCATGGCCAACACCCGCCATGTTCCATGCTCTACCACCTGCTGCCAACACCCTCCATGTTCCGTGTGTGCCCCTTGGTGGTCAGCACACATCAATGACTGGTTGTTCGGTTATTCTGTTGTTCCACTGGTTGGTCTATTTGCATATTAGGGTTTTACATATATAGATTATAAAGACTTTACACTCTTCCATGAGTTTATTAACCTCAAAGTCTAACTTCTGTTGTTCAGTGTACTAGGTTGTTTTTATTTGCTCAATATTGCAACTATTCTTGCTGCTCCTCTAATCAGGACCCTACAATGGCTCCACATGACACCCAGAGTGAAAACCAAGATGATCCCTGCCTTCTCCCTCGCCCTAATGCTGACCCACCTTGCCCTTCTCTGTTTATTTTTTCTACAGCACCAATCACATTCTAACATCTATCAAATGTTCTTATTGCATTTCTTTTTCATTGACTGATTCCCTTACAGAGAAGGGCAGAGATCTTCATCTTTTTCATTCCCTGATGTGCCCAGGCACCTACATGATGCCTCATACACAGATCACAGAAGGCATTCCATAAACATTTGTTAAACTTAATTAAGCCTAGGTAAACTTGTGTGTGTGTGTTTGAGAATTGTATTCTCAGGGTAAATCCTTTGGTACTATAAATAGCCTAGTATAAGAGGGATTTTTGATCATAGAATATAAACATTTCATAATTTTAAAAATTATCATATTATCTGACATAATGATCACATTTTTTTATAGTTTAACCATAAGTCTATATTTATATAAAGGCCTAAGCGACTGTTCAACCGTTTGACCGTCCAACCAGTAGCTATGATGTGCACTGACCACCAGGGAGCAGACACTCAACGCAGGAGCCCCGAGCTGTGGTGAGTTGGCAGTTGCGGTTTTCGGGTGATGCACCTGGAACCAGACAGAAGAGAGTCCAATCCCAGGGTGTGTCACCCAAGAACCGCCCTCACACAGTCCATGACCCCTTGGGGGATGTGAGAGAGCCGGTTTCAACACGATCCCCACATGCCAGGCCAAGGGGCCCCGCCTATGCATGAATCCGTGCACTGGGCCTCTATATTTCCCCCCACAAATTAGCTTTATATTAAAACTAGAGGCCTGGTGCACAAAATTTGTGCACTCAGGGGAGGGGGGGTCCCTCAGCCTGGATTGTGAGAGGGTGCAGGCCAGGCCAAGGGACCCCACTGGTGCATGATCGGGGCCGGGGAGGGACCATGGGAGGGCTCCAGAGCATGTCCAGCCCATCTCGCTCAGTCCTGATCGGCCGGACACCAGCAGCAAGCTAACCTCTCGGTCAGAGCATCTGCCCCCTGGTGGTCAGTGCACGTCATAATGGGTGGTTGAGCGGCCTTAGCATATCATTAGCATATTATGCTTTGATTGGATGAATGGCCAACCAGATGACCAGATACTTAGCATATTAGGTTTTTATTATATAGGACATTGGGAACAAAATTATGGTTAATTACTTGTTTTTAAAAGTGTTTTCACTCTAGCTCATTTGGCTCAGTGGGTAGAGCATCAGCCTGCGGAATGAAGGTTCCCAAGTTGGATTCTGGTCAGGGGCACAGGCCCAGAGTACAGGCTCCATCCCCTGAAGGGAGCATGCAGGAGGCAGCCTATCAATGGTTCTCTTTCATCATTGATGTTTCTATTTCTCTCTCCCTCTCTTTTTCTCTCTGAAATCAATAAAAGTATATTTTTTAAAAAGTTTTTTCAATAAATAATCTATATAAAACCCTATTATGCAAATTGACCAAATGGCAGAATGACCAGCAAAACGACCAGTCGCTATGACGCACACTGACCAACAGGGACAGACGCTCAATGCAGGAGCTGCCCCCAGCCTGCATGCTCCGACCAGTGGCAGCACTAGGGGGCAGGGCTGGCAAGCAGGTGGTGCCAGGCCAGCCAAGGTGGGTGCGAGTGGGGGCCCAATCAC
This sequence comes from Myotis davidii, assembly GCF_000327345.1. Taxonomy (NCBI): domain Eukaryota; kingdom Metazoa; phylum Chordata; class Mammalia; order Chiroptera; family Vespertilionidae; genus Myotis; species Myotis davidii. The sequence goes on from NW_006283656.1 coordinate 560,720, forward strand.
CCTGCTGGTCGCCCGATAGATTGGCACTGATTGCTGGCCAGGCCTAGGGACCCTACCCGTGCATGAATTTCATGCACCAGGACTCAAGTATTTAATATATTTACAGTTAATCAGTTATATATTTTACAATTTCATTACGTATGTAATAGTATATTGGCTAAGTTTAATATTTTATTATTTACATTTTTCCATGTAAAATATCCATATATTTCCAGAGCTTATTATATTTTTTGGAATTTTGGTGAGGTTCCTAGTTGTGCATACCAGTTCTATGTTATATTTACTAACCTCTCTTATTTTTTCTAGTATTTTCTCATATTTTTCTTTTACATCATAATAATGCAGATTTTAATTTATGGAAAAATTGAAAATGTTGCTTATTTTTTTGCTTTTCCTAATGCTTCAATTGTATGAAAATTAACAATTTTCTATACTCAGGATTCATTAATATCTATAAATTACTTTTAGGTCTTTGCTTCCTAAAAAGTGGTCTCTAAACAAAGAGCAACCTACAAATCAGAGTCTGCATTTTAATAAGATCCCCAGGTGAGTATGTACATTAAAGTTCAAGAAGCACTATTTTAGGCAGCCTCGCTTCTATCCTGAAAGTAAGAAACTGGTTTTGCTGTACTGGAAGCAAGGATGGTTAGGACATAGAGCTATCACCTACTTTTGGTAGTTTCCTCAGCCAATGCAGCAATTTTTTCTGGGTAGTAGGCACCCTGGCTTTGAGCTCAGGTAGGCTTGGGTTCAAATGATGTGCTGTTATTTTCTAACTGCATTGGCCAATTCAGTAAACCTCTATATGCTTACTTATAAAATAGAGATAAAAATCGCACCCACCTGAAAGTTGTACTGTGAGAACCAACTGAGAATATATTTTTAAAGTGATTAGCACACTGCATGGTGCATGGTAAGCAATCGATAAATGGTAGCTATCATTATAATTGGATCTCACTGTAATCCTGGAACCCTCTGCTGTGCCAAACAATGGTTCTCAAGCCTCTCAGACTCAATGACACAAAGGTTTTGTGAGTCTCCTGATATTCATAGATTTTATATATTTAAAGACACATTCACTAATATATATATGTGTGTGTATACAAATTCTTACCTAGAAATAAGAGAGAAAAAGAATGTAGGTTAGCCCTAACCGGTTTGGCTCAGTGGATAGAGCGTAGGCCTGCGGACTGAAAGGTTTCAGGTTCGATTCCGGTCAGGGGCATGTACCTTGGTTGCGGGCACATCCCCAGTAGGGGGTGTGCAGGAGACAGCTGGTCGATGTTTCTCTCTCATCGATGTTTCTAACTCTCTATCCCTCTCCCTTCCTCTCTGTAAAAATAAATCAATTAAATATATTTTAAAAAGAGAATGTAGTTTATAATAAAAACAATTATGAAAGTTCCATCATGACTATGCAAGAAAACATAAAATGTGGCCATGTTCACCTAAAATTAGAATGCACACAAATGGGCAAGTTATCATGCCGACCGGTATTGGTGGTTCAAATACCATAACCAGCACTGCATTTAGGAACACTATTTTTTGAAATGGTGAACATGTCTTTGTAAAATTCTGAACAAAACAGAGGACACACTTCCATGAATTTATGTGGTAGCAACATTTCTGGAAATGTCAGTGAATCTAAAAATTATGCAGAATATACTTTGTGGTAGTACATAAAACAGATAACAAAGACATTTCCTCTTCATGACTGTCAGCATGATGCTGAAGCTGTGTTCACTGCTGAACAATTCTTCATTCCGTGAATCTGTTCTAGAATCCATGGACACTGCCCACTAAGTGACAGCAATGCCATCCAATAATTGGGACAACCAAATATGCCCTCACAAGTTTTCAAAGGACCCTCAAGGAACAGGATTGCTACGTTGAGCACACTGTCCTCCAATAAATGGAGTGTTCTTTTCTAACTATAGTATCTTTTTGTCTTTCATCATTGTTGCTGACAAGTAACATGACATATGAGGGTACATCAAAGAAATAGTTACACACTTGTAATTTTAGGTAAAAACAGAACTACTACACAATTAAGTTATGCCCGGACCTAAATGCCTTTTAGACTAAGTGACCCACAGTGGAAAGATGAAAACTTTCTCAATTTAACTCTGGAGCCACTGTGACACAACAAATTCTAATTGACTTTCAGAGAACAGTCTTCAGCTTGTCAATGCCCCAAGGTATGTGATCTTACATTAATACACACTTTGTCGAATCTGATTGCTTAATTAGGACCCAGAGTTCCTGTGATAGTTGGAAACTTCTGGGTTTTGTTTTTTTTATCCCTGGCAAAAAATTTCATAATACAATACGATCCACACAATTTCATGATAAATAGTTCAAGACTGCAAAAGCCATTAATGCTTTCTTTATGGTTGCTGTTAACATATAATTAAACACCATGACAGATGTTCATCAAGCAAGTTTCCAACAGCATATTTATTTATTTATCCATCCTCCTCTGAGATTATAGTAACAAATTCAGGAAGGGAAAGTGTTGAGAAAACAATTAAATGATCTAATAAAAGTGGTACAATAAAGTTACACTAAAAAAACTATATTGAAGTTCATTTTGTGCATCTCTGTACTTTTCTACTTTTGCTTTGAAAGCTCCTATGGGTTATATTTAGAGGGTTCTATACAGCTCACTAAAATTTACCAGTGACCCTTTTTGTGACAGAAAATGTGACTATCTATGTACAACTTGACCTGCTTACTTTTTCAGAACTTGCTCAAATATTTAAGCATGCAATTGTTAATGGGGTCTCACCTTTATAGGGAAGTGTTACCGAATGAGCAAATGTTTGGCATAAGTTTATGCTCCCCTTTAATAGCATAAAATTATTACAGAAACAGGTTTCTAGCCACAGACACTATTGCAAAATGTGACTATCTATGTACAACTTGACCTGCTTACTTTTTCAGAACTTGCTCAAATATTTAAGCATGCAATTGTTAATGGGGTCTCACCTTTATAGGGAAGTGTTACCGAATGAGCAAATGTTTGGCATAAGTTTATGCTCCCCTTTAATAGCATAAAATTATTACAGAAACAGGTTTCTAGCCACAGACACTATTGCTCCAATGGAATGTGGGTGTAAGTGAGGAATAGATCTTCTAGCCCTGGCCCATAACATCCTTGGCCCATCCTCCATGCTCTCTTATCCCTCATCTGCTAACTCAGGACCTTTTGGAAAGCCATGTATAGCAGCCTCCATCATCCTAGTCCCTGAATCACTACATGGAGCGGGGTGCCCCTCCCTGTCCCCATATATTGGATTTTACAGAAACCTAAGACACATTTATTGCTTTAAACCAATGAGATTTAGATGTCTGGCCAGTGTGACTCAGTGGTTGGAGCACTGTCTTGTGCACTGAAGTGTCACAGGTTTGATTCCCTGTCAGGAACATACTCAGGTTGCAGGTTTGATTCCCAGTTGTGGTGTGTGTATGGGAGATAACTGATCCGTGTTTCTCTCTCACATTGATGTTTCTCTCTTTCTCTCTCTCTCTCTCTCTCTCTCTCTCTCTCTCTCTCTCTCCCTCTCCCCCCTTCCCCTCTCTCTAAGATCAATGAAAAAGAACATATCCTCAGGTGGGGATTTTAAAAATTAATTAATTAATTGAACCAATTAGACTTGGAATTGTATTAATTATATCAGCATTACCTTAAGAAGTACTAATGTTCACTACTGTGCATTCAAATCCTAGAAGAATGTCTGGCACATAGTAATCCCTTAATAAACAAATGAACACATGCTCCTCATAGAAGGGCAAAATTCCTTGGCCTTTTAGAGAAGTCACTGTCAAACAGACCAGATCAGAAATTATCTTAAAATAAGAGTAGGAAAAGACCATGGAGCTGGTAATGCTACCTGCTTGTCTAATTCCAGAGGGCCAGTATTTTCTTACGTGACTGTGGAGATTAGGAGAGACTCTGAGAGTAATTCCAGGTTGTTGAGAGCCATAAAAATGATGGTTAAATAAAAAATACTAGTACAGTTTCACAGAAAGGCTATCATGGAAATTAGTACTACATTTTTTTTAAAGTCAAGTTGTGCCTGTGAGATAACTCTGGGTTATCTCACCTGCTACATATAAGAAAAAAAATGCAATATTTTACTGTAAGAATAATCACTACTATTTATGGAGAGCTTACTTTGCCAATAGCCATGATTATGATAAAACCCTTTATGATAGATTATAGTATTCTGTTCAACCTAGTCAAAGAGATGTTTATTGATTATGCCAAACACTTTCAGATATATTTTCTTATTTAAGTTTTTACATATTATTATTCCCCATCTCACAGGTAGGGGTAATGGAGGCCCAAAGTTGTTTGTGACCTAAATTGCCCAAAGGCACCCAGCTGTGCACTCTCCACACTTTTCATTCTCTGCTCATCACTTCCTAATATCTCTGGATCTCACACTTCAATTATGGCCCTGAGCATCAACCACCCTGTCACCAAAAAATGACTAGTTTAACATGAGAAACAAACTCTAAGATAATTCTTTCGGGTGTAGCAAGCCTGGCTATGATCTGGGATTGCAATAATATCCTCTGGATACTTGCCTCACGAGTTCACTCAAACTGAACATCGCTGTTGTTACTAGTAATAGACTGTTTCCCTTCAGGCATGCATGTTTACCTTGTGACACTACACCTTGATTTCTTTCCTCCTCATCTGGAGGTTCACCTGACATTGCCAAGTGTTTACTAGAGATGTCTTTCTGACCCTGGGCAGGGGATGGCAGCGGGGGAATCACAAATCTTTCCTGCATCTTCCTGTAAAATCCAGGCACTGGATTTTTTTTACCAAGCACCAGCAACTATTTCTGTAAAGGAACAGATAGTATTTTAGGCTTTGTGGACCACATGGTCTCTGTCACTTTGTCCTTGTGTGAAAGCAGCCAAAAACAATATGTAAATAAATGAGAATGGCTGCGTTTCAATAAAACTTTACAAAAATAGTCTGCAGGCTAGATTTGGTCCATGGGCTGCAGTTTGCCAATGCCTATTTTGTACATATATCATTTTCATTATCCCCGTTTATTTATTGTACAATGTTCCTATTTTAGAGTTTTGATATGGGTATGTAAGGGAAAGCAGATATTGGGATATTTTAGGATTATGAGAGTTTGTGCATACTCTGAAAATAATTTGTGTAAGGGGAATTTGGTTTTAAGAAGAAAAAAAAATTAATGAGGAAAGAAAAGGATAATTCCTAACCTGGAATGAAGGGTGCACCACAGAAGAAGGAAAGAAAATTACTATTGCCTAACTGATATTAGATAATTAACACTGCATATACATGAAGGTCTGAGAGATTTGCTGCATTTATTCATTCGCTGAAAAGTGTTTGTCCCTTTGCTCTTGGCCCTGGGATAACAATGTGAAAAAGACATGTGTGGTTCCTGCCATCCAGAATTTATGGTTTACATTTAACAAGTAATTATTACAAAGGGTCAAGAATATATGGACCCAACAAATAGAGGGTGAAATGGAATTTGCCTAGAAAGGATCTGGCAGGTGTAAAGGGTATAAGGAAAGTGATGGTGTGAGTGGGAGGAAACTGGCAGATGGCTTTGGAATTTGAAGAAGAATGCTGAATGTGTATCTACTTGACTGAAAGGTTAATGGCAGACACTGAGAACAGGAAGTTAAGGGGTTGGGAGATTTAAAAAAATTTTTTTTTAATTTTTAATGATCTTTCAGATTAACTAGGGGTGGGGTCGGGAAAGTAAGGGCTGGAAGCATAGGAGAAAGTAGGTGGCAATGCTAAATGAGGAGTTTAGGTGCATTCAGGAAACAGTAAGTAGCCAATTTGCCTGGAACATGGAATGCAGGAAGGAGTAGCTGGAGCTAGGGCCAGAAACAAAGGTTAGAGCCAGATGGTGGAAGGCTTTGAATGCCAGAATAAGGACTGGGATTGACTTGAACAGACTGCAGGGGACCTGAGTAGCCAGGAGCAGGGTCTGAGCTGGGCAAGTTTTAGGAAAATATGAATTAGAGAGGGAAAGACTGCAGCCAAGGAAAACAGGTAAGGGACACTCTATGAATAGTCCAAGTAATAAAGGGCCAGGAGATGAAAGGGAGGGGGTTATATTGTATTGTGGAATTGCTTCCCTCCTCTATTAACTCCTTTGAGTCAAACGCAGCATCTGTTCAGCTGCCTGTGGCACCGTTTTTTACTGGATGAAGAACAGCACTGTATTCACTGGCTGCTGACAATGTCTTTCCTTGTGCTCGGCTATGTTTTAATTACGTTTGACATTCACAGCACACTATTATCCAGTGGCAATGAATTGAAGAAATACAGCTTCATTTGAAGTCAAACAAAAGTGAGGACACGTCATTATATAATAATATATTATGACTTAGAAGCTTGGAGATTTTTAGGTTTGATACACCTGTGGCTTCCTACCTACCACTCCACTCTCATATCTTGCTTTGATTCCATTGTAAGAAGTCTCATCCCAGGATTTAATTATAAATATCCACCCTAACTTCAAAAAGAACAAAGAATCAAAAAACAACAACACACAAACAAACCAACTCCCCCCCCAAAAAAAAAACACACAAAAACCATGAGACTAAGAGTCAAGAGAAGGTGGTACCTTTACTTTCTTTTTTAAAAATAAATTTTATTGAATTTTTACAGAGAGGAAGAGTTAGAAACATCAATAAGAGAGAAATATGAATCAGATCAGCTGCCTCCTTCAAACCTCCTACTGGGGATGTGCCTGCTACATGCCCTTGACTGGAATCAAACCTGGGACCTTTTCGTCTGCAGGCCAATGCTCTATCCACTGAGCCAAAGCGGTTAGGGCCTTATTTAACACTCTAAGATGAGGTGATATCTCAAGGTAGTTTTAATTTACATTTCCCTGATGATTGAAGCTGCTATGTTACCTCGTGATATTGTGGGGAGTCCTATGAGATCGTCTCAACTATGTAACCTCAAAAATTAGTGTCATTTTTTATTGCAAAAGGAAAGCATGTCATTTGGAAAAATTAAAAACAATAATAAATAACAAATAAACAAAATAAAATTAGCTCCAATACTTAAGAATTGATTTTTGCTGTTAATATTTGGTATATATCTTTCCAAATTTATTTTTTAAAGTTTTAAGTCTTTATTACCTTAGTTTTAATAACACAATCAATACATGAGTGCCATTTTCTTCCTATTAGTCACAGTAAGGTACGTTGGTTAAGATGACAGATCTAAGATTACTTAATCAGCATCTAGGACAGTGGTTCTCAACCTTGGCTGCACATTAGAATCACCTGAGAATCTTTCTAAAATCCTGATTTCTGGGCCTCATCCTCCGGAAATTCTGTTTCTTTGTTACTAATGTTGTGGCCCCACCCCATAACAAAGAAACAGAATTTCTGGAGGATGAGGCCCAGAAATCAGGATTTTAGGAAGATTCCCAGGTGATTCTAATGTGCAGCCAAGGTTGAGAACCACTGATCTAGGATCTGCCAGTTATTAGTCACCTGACACTGAATAAATTAATTGGCCCATGCCTCAGTTTCCTCATTTATAAAATAGGGATAATTTTACTGCTTACCTTCTAGGGTTGTTGCCAGATTTAAATGAATTAATATATGTAAAGTATTTGAAGAAAATTTGATACTTATTATCATTATTATAATAGCATCATCACTATAAACTAATTTAATCAATATACATTCCTTGAATGTTTCTCTTGCCTACTACCTCTCTCGCCAATTACAATTCCCTCTATAGAGATCACCCACCTACATTATGTATGCAACAAAAAACCCAACTGTCCCAGTGGCATGAATAAATTTGTGGTAGTGTTTTGGCTTCTGCTAGATTTAAGAGGATTAAGAGCAGGAAACACTTCAGGTATCTTGAATAAGCTTTCTGAATGGAGTGAAATTGGGACAGGAATTACTGGGCACATGCTAAAAGATTTCCCCTACTATGGGAAAAAAGTAGCTAACTATAAAACAGCCCAGCTTCTTTCACAGGTTTAGCTAGAGGGAAGCAAATGATCTAGGACTAGGTGATGCTCTGGCCAGTCTTGACTGCGCCTGCCAAGGTTGAATAGTACAGTTTACACCTTTACCTGCCTAAGTGGGGAGAGATAGAAACAGTTATGTCTGAGTTCCATTTCTCTTTCATTTCACAGATTTTTTTAATCCTCTGAAATTCAACCTCAGATATCGTCCGTCTGCTTCTCACTTCGTGTTGGTGTTATTTGTTTTCCTCTCTAACTATACACTAGTTTTCTCCTCTTGGCTGGAAACATCACTACTGATAGCTCATGGGTTTTCATCTGGTATTTCTCACCACTACTGGAGAAGGACTCTCTCTTTTGACTTAGTTCAAATTCTGGGCAAAATCAGTTTAGTCTGGGTCAGGTGCTGACCTCCTGAAACAATCAACTATGGCCAGGGAGATTAGGATTCTGGAAAAACATGACAGCCCCTGCTAGAACCACTTGCTGGGAATGGTGGGAGAACATTTCCCATAAGAAGGAAGTAGGAATGGGTGGGATGTGCAGCTCTTGTAATGATGCCGTAGTTCAAATTCTGGGCAAAATCAGTTCAGTCTGGGTCAGGTGCTGACCTCCTGAAACAATCAACTATGGCCAGGGAGATTAGGATTCTGGAAAAACATGACAGCCCCTGCTAGAACCACTTGCTGGGAATGGTGGGAGAACATTTCCCATAAGAAGGAAGTAGGAATGGGTGGGATGTGCAGCTCTTGTAATGATGGTGGGAGCTAAGCAGTCCAAAGCACCACCATGACCCTTTCTTAATTTCCTTCTGCTCTCTGCCTGTGTATCACCTCACTTTCATTACTCAGCAGCATGCTGTGGGTGTGACTTTTGCTCTTGTATGCCATTGGTGCCATCTGCTCCTGCCTTGTCTCCTTTGATGTCATTATACAGATGGCAAGGGCACAATGGGAAGTGGCACTTAGTTCAATATGGTAGCTCTGTATACATCAAGCCTGCCCTTGAATAAATGCTGCTACTCAGTAATCCAGCTCAGGTGTAAATCTAATAATGGAATCATTATTACATTTTGATTTGGCCTCTAAAATCTCATTATAAATTACTGGAACTCCTTGCATCCATTCCAAAATACCCATCTTCTTCAGTATGGGAGTTTATACACATGATGGTTTTAAAGGTAATCTGGTAGATTTCTAAGAAATGATGACAACTCGCTATTAACAACCTACCAAAGTTCAGAAATATTTCTGAGATTATAAACAATGAAAACTGTCTTACAAATGTGTTTGTTAATTTGACCATGTAGGTGTCAGAGCTAATCAGTCAACAGCTACAGCTAATGCAGAAACAAAGAAAAATTAATATTCATTAGATTCTTGTTTACACTTTTGTTGTCAAGGTTAATCCGTTTGCTTTAAGCACAACAACATTTCACTCTTATTAAAGTCATTTGTATTCTTAAGTACACGGAGAACACTTGGGTTTCACAAATTTGTTTCATGTACATATTGCACAGGGACCAGGCTTAGGCCATATTTTGCTGAGATTTAGACATAAATCTTTATACCAACTAGTTATTACTCTTCACAATAGAATGATAGTTTAATTATTCAGATATCAGATAATATTTCTCAGTTGCAGGAACTAACAAGTTTTCAAACTTTCAGCTTTAACACACACATATCGACTAATCAAAACACTCAGGCTCTAATGATGCCAAAGGATTTGGGCAATTTTTATTTACTTTTGTGCCAAAAATGACAATTGTGAACAACGGAACTGTGATTAGAAATTTTTACTGAAGAAGTGTGTTTGCACCTAGTATTCCATGGATATGATCTATCAGAGAATCAGTTTTTCCTATTACCAACAGAAGACTAACTTTTCATGCCCCTCCAGGTGTGGAACTACCAGTTTGATGGAAATCCTAGCTCAACACTATTCCAATTCACTCCGCAACACACTGCAAGTCTGGGTTTCTCGGGCCAGTGGTTCACGTATGGAAAGCAGCCTCTGAAATGGCTCTCTCACTGCTGATCACTCTCCCACCCTCGATCATTCCATGGAGAAATCTGATAGGAATAACAGAATATGATTTTCAACTTCTACCTGTGTTTCCTTGGAGTTTAGTTCCAGAGACAAGAACAAAACTGAGGACACATTTGTAATACCTTAACCAATAAAGAAATTTTAAAAAAAAAGAACAAAACTGAGTTACAGTAGACTGTATACGGACTCTACTCTGAAACTATTCAGTAACTGGAGAGTTAGAATTCACAAAAATAGTCTGTTCTGTTGAGCTTAAAAAGGAGCTGTGTTGATTTTCCCTTAAAAATTTTTTTTAATTACAGTGGCTACACAATATTACATTAATTTCAAGTGTACAACACAGTGATTAGACATTATGAAGTGATCACTCCGATTGTTTTCCCTTTTCTTTTTCTAAAAATATATTTTTATTGATTTCAGAGAGGGAGGAGAGGGAGAGAGAGATAGAAACATTAATTGTGAGAGAGAATCATTGACTGGCTGCCTCCTGCAGGCCCCCCAATGGGGATATAGCCCGTAACCTGGGCATGATCCTTTGACCAGAACTGAAACAGGGACCCTTCAGTCCACAGTTCGATGCTCTATCCACTGAGCAAAACCATCTAGGGCTTCTTTTTTAAAAAAATATTTTTTTAAAATTGATTTCAGAAAGGAAGGGAGAGGGAGAAAGAGACATCAATAATGAGGGAGAGAAGCAAGATGGCGGCATAGGTTAACGCCAGAGTTTGCTGCCTTCTGAAATTTAATTAATACACTCATAAGTAGGAGAGTTCATTTATACTTTGGTGGGGTGAGGAAATCTCCCCAAAAATGAACAAAAAGAAAAAGAAATAACAATTGGTGAAAAAAAATTGATCTGAACATTAGGGACAAAAAAGATCTGAAGAAAGATGGGTCACATTAAAAAGAACAAGAATTAGCCCTCGCTGGTTTGGCTCAGTGGATATAGCATTAGCCTGTGGACTCAAGAGTCCCAGATTCCATTCTGGTCAAGGGTATATGCTCAAGTTGTGGGCTTGATCCCCAGTGCAGAGTGTGCAAGAGGCAGCTGATCAATGATTCTCACTCATCATTAATGTTTCTATCTCTCTCACTTCCTCTCTGAAATCAATAAAAATATATTTTTAAAAAAGACAAGAATTAGAATGACATTGATCTGTTCAACAGTGACTCTGTCTGGTTTCTAGACAGAATGGGGAGAAAACGGTTATATATGTTATTTAAAAATATTGATGTAAATGCCAGAGGAGAAAACAAAAATGATGAAAATGATTTATTCTCGGCACAGGAGTAAGGAATGGGGAGAGAGGCATCAAGAGACTGCTGGATTTTTATCAGAAGCCTTTAAGCATTATTTGATATCTGAAATTATTTGTATGTAATATACGGTAAAAGTAAATAAAAAAACAAAACTAGTTTCAAAAAAATAATCTCAAATTTTATTAACATCCCAAATTAGAGAATAAACAAATAACTAAAACTTGTGTACCCAAATCTGAGAAATATCAAATTATAAGGTGTGTCTAACGGTTATGGTATGAAGTGAATTAAGTATGTAATGAATGAGTATATGGGCCCTTTTTCATAAGAGGATTTGAAGACATAACATATATAGCTATTATTCATACAATACAACTGGAATTTTAAAAAGCAACTGTAACCACACTTCTAATCTTTCCCTCAGAATTCATAATAAGGACTTCTGAATCATTTCAGCAAGTAGAGAAAATATCTTAATTGACTAAGAATAATTTCTCATGTTCAGTTTGTCAAAAAATGGCATTAATACAAGCCTAACATCTTGACCATGACATTTTAGTATGTTAATGGTTATATAAAAATTCTAACAATACTCTTTTTGAGAATTACTTTTAGGGAAACTGAGATTTGCAAAGTAGGCTAACAAATATCCAAATATATTATGGAAATCTTGAAACTCCTGTGTTTTCTACCAAGTCATCCATCCGAGAACTGGTACTACTTTAAGAGTTTAATAGGGCAGATGTTATTAATAAGGGCAGACTTTGAAAAGAAAGTCTGAGAGTGTGATTTTAAGTGTACTTCTTCTCCATATCAAAGTAGTAAAATGGAATTCTGTCCATCACCTGCAAAAGAATCTCTGGTGGCTTCCATTTGCCTAGTATGTAAAATTTCAACTACGTACTCTTTTATTGAATAATCTACATCAATTTCCTTTTCCTTCCTCACTCTGTTTAATATTTTGTGTCAGTTCAAGCCTGATGACTCTACCTGCTTTTTCCAAGTCTGGGTTTTTGGTGTTGGTTTTTTTTTAAATTCCATTTTTGTGCTTTCATCCATTGTGTCTGCCTTGGATGTTTTAATTTTTGTCCATCTTAAAGCTTTGGTTCAAAGTTCTACTCCAAGAGGTTCTACATGATTGATGCTAACAGTGGCTGTTTTGTTGTCATTATTTGTTTGTTTGACTGGGTTTCTTTTTACTATTATTATTCTGGGCCCTTGTAAGAACTATTAGAAAATTTATTAATATTTTTATTTTCATCATGGACTGACTTATAGCAAATTACTCATCTCTCTTTTTTTAATCCGAGGATATGCTTTGTTTTTATATACAAAATTCTTCTCTTAGCAGAAAATGGATTTAATTTGTAGTTGGGCTAAATTGCAATATTCTGGCTAGATACAGAATTTCTAAAATGAGAATATCAAAAGTCTAACCATTACAACTCCACAATGGCAATGAGAGGCAATGCATTCATTATTATCAGAGAAGAGAAGAATTGCTTAGATACCGAAAGATGCAAAATAATAGCATCTTTTTCCTGTTTAGAAGTACAGAATTCTTTTTATTTTTAGGTCTTGAAATTCTAAATACCGTTACCTCCTCGAGTTAAAAATGATTATTGGGTCAGTAGCTCTCCCACAACTTCTTGATTGGATTATATATCCTTAAAAGGACTGCATAGTTCTCATTTTATAAATGTCTGTATTGCATGAGCATTCTCTCTCCCTTCATTAGGATTTGGTAAGAGTGCTATGAATGTGTTAGAACGGTGTAAATGATACTTGCCTTGTATGATTTGTTTCTCCTCCCCAAGCCTGCCAGGGGAGGGAGGTGTTATATCTCAGAAGACTCTTTTACCCGTTCCAAGTTTTAAATAAATGAAACTTGTACAGATTCCAACACACCATCTTGAGATAACCTCAGGCCCTGAAGTGCACTGACAGGCAGAATGATCATAGCCAAGTTGTAAAACTGCTTTTTGAAAAGAATAGCTGGATGAAAAACATTGGTAGTGACTGAACCAAGGGAAAGGTTGACATCTTCAAATTGAAAGGGATCCTAACGGTAAGGCAAACTGTGTAACCATATTCCACAAATTCATATTTTTTGAGTCCAAGGAGTTCAAAGCAGATATGTAAAGCTGCTTACTGAGAAGCTCAGTGAATCCCTGCACAGGCCATCACCACATTTTCTCCTCACATTTTCTCTTCAAACTCTTTCCATTTGGCTTCCATTGCACCATCCAACCAAAACCATTCTGTTCAGGTTACCAGGGACCTACAGTGTGCAAAACCGTAGGGCTGTTTTTTTAGACTCACCTCATCTTCTCTGCAACATTTAACAAATTTAACAGCTTCTTTTACTTAGATGGCTTCTCATTCTCCTTGTGTTCTTTTTCTTTCATTCCAGCTACTGGCTCCTTCTGGGAAATTTATTTTATTTTTGCTGGCTTTTCCTGCTTTACTGCAACTCATATTGTTCGAGTATCACTGATTTTGGATTGGGGCCCTCCTTCTCTTTTCTGTCTACATTCCCTAACTAAGGCTTGAAATCCCATCTTTAGCCAATGCTAATCTATGTCTCCAGTCTAAAATTCTCCACTGAGAATTTTAAGCAAAATATTAAGCAGAGTGAGGAAGGAAAAGGAAATTGATGTAGAATCCCATTTTTGTGAGTGGGTAATAGATTTCAAACTGAACATGCCCAGACTGAGTCATGGCACTCTCTTCTCCAGCTAATCACCACACAACCTCATCCCTCCCAGGCTCCCCATGGTAAACGGTACCATCATGCACTCAGTTAATAACCTGAAACCTGGGAGTCATCCCTGAGTACTCCTTTTATCCACCACTCCTTCACATTCAGCAAACAGCAATTCCTGTTCATTTACTCTCCAAAACATGTCAAATTCACCCACTTTTTCTACCTCCACTGTCACCTCTCATCCTGTATGCTGCAGCAGCCTCCTAGCAGTTCTCCTAGCCTCCTTTATTCAGTTCCCTTCAATTCATTCTTTGCACAGCAGCCAAAACTGGAATCAAATAAATCACTCTCCTTCCCAAAACTCTTCAAGGGATCTTACTGAAAGTTAAATGAAATCCAGATTCTTTGGCATGGTCTATTAGGTGCTTCATGTTCCAAATCATGGCCATGTTTTCAACATCACAACAGTTCTTAATCCTTTTCACTAAACCTCAGGCACATCAACCTAATACACCAAGCTCTTCCCTGCCCCAGGTCCTTTGTACTTGCTGTTACTTCTCTTAGGAGATTCTTTTTTTAAAAAAAAAAAATTATTGATTTCAGAAAGGAAGGGAGACGGAGAGAGAGATAGAAACAGCAATGATGAGAGAGAATCATTGATCAGCTGCCTTCTGCATGCCCCCTGCTGGGGATCGAGTCCACAGCCTGGGCAGTGTCCTTGACCAGAATTGAACCTGGGACCCTTCAGTCTGCAGGCTGACGCTCTATCCACTGAGACAAACCAGCCAGGGCTCTTAGGAGATTCTTTTCTGGCTCTTTGCATAGGACCCTCCTCACCCTCCTCCTCCCCTCTCCCGCCTCCTCCTCCTCCTCCTCCTTTAAGCTTTGTTTCGTAGTAAATGCCACATAACCAGAGATGTTGTTCTCAACACTTTCCTGTAGGACTATTTTTTAATTATTTATTTATTTACACTGGTAGGAAGATAGTTCTTGTCTTACTTTTAGAATCAAACCTGGAAAAGCAGAAGCAAAACTAGTATTTCAGACAAAATAAATTATAAGATCCCCATTTGATCACCTTTCCTAGACTTTTAACTTTCTAACATGAATTGTAAATTCTAAAACCAGTAGGGGTCTTGCAGGTAACTGAAAGGGATGTAATGGGCTATGTGTATGAGAGTGGGGAGAGGTGCACCAGTCAGCACATACCTATGTAAAGGTACTCAAGGCAGAAATTTTAAAATGCTGTCCTTATGAAACTAGGCCTGGTGGAAGGCCAATTTAAGATCTACATCTAGATCAGCGGTTCTCAACCTGTGGGTCGCGACCCCTTTGAGGGTCGAACAACCCTTTCACAGGGGTCGCCTAAGATAATCCTGCATATCAGTTATTTACATTATGATTCATAACAGTAGCAACATTACAGTTATGAAGTAGCAACGAAAATAATTTTATGGTTGGGTTACAACATGAGGAACTGTATTTAAAGGGCCAAAAGTTTGAGAACCACTGATCTATGTTTATTTTTTGTAAATAATAGAATTCCTAGATACATAAGTATCATGCTTTTGTGCTTCTATATGTGCATACTAAAAAAAAAATAATCATACAGCAGTCATGGAGAAGCAGGAAATAAAAGCTGTGAATCCATAATAATTATCTAGTAAAATATTGTACACTAGTTAGGAGCAAATCTTTCTTAAACTCCAAGAGGACCTTGTAAAAATCATTGGCTACAAAGGATACTCTGCATACATGTGGCCATATTTTATCTCAGCCTCTGATGAAAGGCCAGGGTAAAATCTTAATTCATGAGTCAATAAAGCATGTCTTTAAGAAGCTAAAAGAATATTCTATAGACATGTTATTTTCTTATGACTTAACTGTCATGGAGAAAGAACTTAAAAAATCTAGGAGATAATTCAACAGCATATTTCTTAAATCTACGTTTTCAAAATTGCATATTATAACTTTTTAAGGGTTGTAAAATCCACATAGTAAGTCATGAATAGCACTTTAAAAAATGAAACAATAGATTTAAATAGGAGATAGAATCTTTGTATTTAGTAAGGGCAAGTGCTGTACCATAGAACTTGTGTGAGTGTGTGACTTTGCATGTACATGTGGCCCAGTACATTTCTTACTGGAGGTCTTGGTAAAAATAAGTTTGAAATGTTCTTTTTCAGATAACTTTTCAGTATGAGATCTCTGTAGAGTATTGATGGGTGAAGGATCTCTGGACTCTTGTTTAAAAGAAGAATTTGCAATTAATTATCCTTAGGTATGTGATAAGAAAACCGATGCCCTCCTGGTTCTACTAGCATCTAAAGATATCCCCAGATAGAACCAGCTCCTCTGAAAATCTACCCAGGACATCAGGCAGGCCAACTCCCTGGATCTGTCCAAATGCTGAAACAAGCCCTTGGTTGAAGATACTAAGTTCTGTTGCTTAAGACTTAATGTAGCTAACAAAAAGCATTATTTTGAGTAGTAGCATATCTCAAGTGACATGTCAGAATGTAATAGTTATGAGATATATGGTGTTTTAAGGAAACAGTTCTCTGTTTTTTCCTTCTCGTACACTAAGAACACGATACTCACAGAATACTTCACTTCTTATCAACAAATGTGTATGGGTTTTCGCTCCACACCAACTAATTCTCAGATGCCAGTGTGTGTCCTACAATTCAACAAAATTTATCTAATAGAGATAGTGTCATATCCCACAGATTAAGGGCTCAGTCCCACAAGACTAACTGAATGTCACAAGTCCAGACTGTCATCTGTGCTTCTGACTGATTGGCCACAAACTAGAGGTTCCCACAACCTCCTCCTCAGGTTCAATCATTTACTAGAGTACCTTACAAAACTCATGAAAACAGTTTACTTATGAGACCATTGGTTTATTATAAAAGAATACAGCTTGGGAACAGCCAGATGGAAGAGATGCATAGGGCAAGTTGTGGGGGAAGCAACATGGAGCTTCCATGCCTTCTACAGGTACACCAATCACCCAGCACCTCCATGTGTTTGCTCTCTTAAAACTCTCTGAACACTACTATCCTTTGGGGTTTTTATGAAGGCTTCATTACATAGGCATGATTGATTAAATCACTGGCCATTGGTGATTGACTAAACTTTCAGCCCCTCCCACTTCCCAGGAGGTAAGGGGAAGGTAGAGGTGAAAGTTATTACCCTGTAATCACAATGTCATTTTCCCTAGCAAACAGCCCCTATCATGTGGTTATCTGGGTGATTTCCAAAACAATCAATCCATTAACATAAACTCAGGTGTGGTTGGAAAGAGCTTGTCATGAATAAGACACCTATTTCACATTTATTGATCTGGAGCTGTTTTAGGAACTGGGAACAAAAACTGATTACAAGGAAAGATGTCCCGAGGACTTGTATCTCATTGGAAATTACAAGAATTAAAGAGACTAAAAGCCAGAAAATGTGGGGCTGGAATCTAGTCTTTTATATTCTAAGGTTCTGTTTTAGTTTTTCTATATATCTCTATCCAAATCACACAGTAGTAAAAAACTATTCATTAAAAACCGCGCAGACATTTGATTCAAGATAGCTTTGACCAAAGCCATAATGACACCAGATATTTTGCTACGGAACAGATTTTGGTTTAAACAGATTTTAGATATAACTTTTGCATAAAATCAGTTGACAGCCACTGAGGGAGGCAGACCAGCCTGCTGAATATAGGTGTAGTGAAGAAAGTATTCAAAAATGTGGGTTATTTGCTTAATACATTTCAAATTCTTGATACAAATTTCATAGCTTCTCTGGCCTTTCCAACCTGCTTGCCATTCACTCAATAAGGTGGCAAGAGTGGAAATCAACATACAAAGAAATATTATGTATGTCTATCCTTCAACAATATATTCCACACAATTTATTCCAGAACTATCGTTTACCTGCTTTCCTGAGCACAAACTCGCTCAAAAAGAATGCAGCTTTGGAACAGAGATAATCTATCAAAATGTTCTCTTTCTTTCCTTGCCTCCTGTCCACAATTCCCTTTTCGCTAACTTCTATTGAACTTTTGACCTTGGGTAAAGATGCAGCTTTGCTTGAATATCTGAAAGTGACTTTTGGTGATTTAGCTGCTAAATGTGTATGATAGAAATCCAGCTTACCTTGGAGGCTCTCAGGGTTTTTAACTTACCTAAGTGCCAGAAAGCAGCCAATGTGGGGAATCCGGCAAAAGTCTCCCAGCTGTGCAGGGAAGGTGTGAACAGCTCTGTCAGAAGCACTGCCTCTTCCTCTTCTTTTCCAGACAGGGCCGTACACTCAACCATCACTTCTCATTTGGACGACGGTAATGGAACTGCTGCTTTATTGCCCCCGGAGAGACCACATGAGGAGTCTGGGGCTGGCCTTGCAGTTTTCCTGGACAAGAAGAGTTTCGGGCTCAGGCCTGTTCCTAAGTCCACACACAGGAGGCTGACAGAAAATATATATTCACAGCTTTGGCCTAAAGGTTGTCGGTGGACCAATCGGTAATACAAGGAGAAATGGTCTCTCCTGGAGTTGTCGTTCTTTCCGGATGAGAAAATTAAATGCCATCACTTCACCCTGAAAGCAATCCAGCGTTTCTTGGTCAATTTCCAAAGCTTGTTTGTTACAATGTCGGAGCCATTGTAGGATTAAGGCTGTCAGAAGAAGTGACAGAAACATAAGGAAGAAAAACCTTAAAGATCAACATTAAATTTTAGCGAGGGGCAACAATCATTCTCAACATTAATGCTTTATTAAAGAGCAGATACTGAATATCTACATATGTTCAGTAGTAGTAGCTATTTGTGGCAAATGCTCGGTTCCTCTCCAGCAGACACTTCGCCTTCCCTAGAGCAAACCCCTCTCAGCATGATAGAGGTTGCACAACAGAAATGCAATTCCTCACAGTTCTGTGCTCCCCTGCACCACTGTATTTTATTTTTAACAAAGACAGCACTGTGGCTTTTATTCAGAATTTTCTAATATTCTGAACGTAATGCATTCCCTCTCAGTTCTGGAGGCCGGAAGTCTAAAATCAGTGTCCCTGGGCAGGAATCCAGGTGTTAGCAGGGCATTACTCCCTCTTGAGTCTCTAGGGCTGCGGTTCTCAACCTGTAGGTAGCGACCCCTTTGGCGGTCGAACGACCCTTTCACAGGGGTCGCCTAAGACCATCCTGCATATCAGATATTTACATTACGATTCATAACAGTAGCAACATTACAGTTATGAAGTAACAATGAAAATAATTTTATGGTTGGGTCACAACATGAGGAACTGTATTTAAAGGGCCAGAAGGTTGAGAACCACTGCTCTAGGGGAAATTGTTCCTTGCCTCTTCCAGCTTCTCTGGCTACCTGCACCCCTTGACTTGTGGCTGCATCACTCCAGTCTCTGCCGCCATGGTCACATTGCTTCCTTCTGTTCTATGCCAAAACTCTATCAGCCTCTATGGTTTTGACACCAATTTCAATGTTTTGTTTTTTTCTTTCTCCATAGCAACAAGCAATTCTCTGAAACTAGGGTGTCCTGCAACTCAAGTCAATTCTGACACTATCTACCTGGAAATAGCATCAGATCCCATAGGGTAAGGGCTTAGTCCTACAAGACTACAGTGCGCACCTCCCCCCTCCCACTCCCTTTCAGATGCTAATTACACATCCAGGTTGTCCTCTGTGCTTCTGATTGGACCCAGCTTGGGTTTGATTAGTTTGCTAGAGTGGCTCACAGAACTCAGAAACAGGTATTACTTATTAGATCACCCATCTATACTAATAAAAGGATATGACTCAGAACAGCCAGATGGAAAAGACACATAGGGCAAGATATATGGGAAGGGGTGCTGAGCTTCCACTTCCTCTCCCAGCACCTCCATATGTTCACCAACCCAGAAGCTCTCCAAACTCTGTCCCTTTGGGTTTTTATGGAAGCTTTATTACATAGTCATGATTGATATAACTCATTGGTTATGGATAATCAAACTTAATCTACAGCCCCTCTCCTGTCCTGGGAAGTGGAAACATCCCCTCCCTTTGTGAAGTATATGACTGTCTAACTACACCTGAAACTAATGCAAAATAATATGGAATGTAAACTGTAATTAAAACAAAAAAAGGC
This sequence comes from Myotis davidii, assembly GCF_000327345.1. Lineage (NCBI taxonomy): Eukaryota > Metazoa > Chordata > Mammalia > Chiroptera > Vespertilionidae > Myotis > Myotis davidii. Next base: position 580,881 of record NW_006283656.1, read on the forward strand.
TTCATGGTATGGAATAAAGCTCAAGCACCAGGTTGGCTCCTGCAACCAGCCCCCATCCCTAGGTAAATACATTTCCAAAAGTCACCTCATCTCTGTTACCAAAGACACATTTATTGCTCTTCTCACAGGAAATTCCAATGGTTTTAGGAGCTCTCTGCCAGGAACAAGGTCAAACACCAAATAAATATTTATCTTAAATCTCAGTTATCACAGCCTCTGTCATACAGATTCACTAGGTGTCATTTGGGGCCTACCTGGATAATACAGGACAATCTCCCCAGCTCCAGAAACTTAATCACCTCCGCAAAGACTCTCTTCAATAAGGTGACATTCACAGGTTCAGGGAGTAGGATCTGATTATCTCTGGGACCAATGTTCAGTCACCACGCAAGTCTTTGGTGCTATTCACCAACTATTTTCAACCTGTCATCTTTAGGACAATGGTGAGTTTGCATTCCCTGACTTCCTTTGGTGGCGCAGGGGATGTTAAATGTACAGAAAGTCGTTCCTCTTTACCCACAGTTTCACTTTCTATGGCTTCGTTACCAGAGGTCAACTGAGGTTCGAAAACATTAAATGCAAAATTCCAGAAACAATCAATTCATGTTTTCAAATGGCGCAGCGTTCTGAGTAGTGACAAAATCTCGCGTTGTTTGTTCTAAATCGCGTGATAAAATCTTGTGCCGCTCTGAGTAGCATGATGAAATCTCGCGTTATTTGTTCTAAGTAGCGTGATGAAATCTCGCGCTCCTCTAAGTAGCGGGATAAAATCTTGCGCCGTCACTCGCGAGAGGCGATTCCTTGCCCAGTGTCTCCGGGCTGTATTCCATCTTGCCGGTGGTTCGTTACTTGGGAGCTGGCTCTGTTATCGGCTCAGCTGCTATAATATCGCTGTGCTTGTGTTCAGGTCACCCTGGTTTTACCTTTGTGGTTAATAAGGACCACAAAGCGCAAGGGTAGGGACGTTGGCAATTCAGATGCACCGACGGGAACCTTTAAATGACAAGGTGAGTACAATAAGGTGTTTTGAGAGCGAGAGACCACATTCACATAACTTTTATTGCAGTGTATTCCTATAATTCTTCTAGTTTTTTGTTGTTGTTTGTTTTAATCCTCACCTGAGGATATTTTCCCACTGATTTTTAGAGAGTGGAAGAGAGAGGGAACGATAGAGAGAAACATCGATTGGTTGTCTCCTGCATGAGTTCCAACCAGGACCAGGGCCCGGGCTGGGGAGGAGCCTGCAACTGAGGTACCTGACCTTGACGAGAACTGAACCCGGGACCCTTCGGTCCACAGGCTGATGCTCTAGCCACTGAACCAAACCAGCTGGGGCTAATTCTTCTAGTTTATTATTAGTCATTGTTAATCCCTGTGCCTAATTTGTAAGTTAAACTTGACCATGGGGGTATGTATAGGAAATAACAGTATGTGTAGGGTTTGGTACTCTCCAGTTTCAGGCATCCACAGGGGGTCTTAGAACATATTACTGGGGGAGTACTGTACCTTGTGTCATTTCCAGGCTAGAGCATTTAACTGCTAGTGTAAGACCTGAGAGCTCAATTCCTTCCGCTAAAAGCCCAGCAAGTTTTGGTGTGGTGAGTTCCAGAGGACAAGGTGACATGAAACAGTGCCCCTGGCTGATCTGCAATGACATAAAGCAGCGATTTTCAACGCATGTGCCACAGGAATATTTAAAACACATGCAAAACCTAACTATTTGGTCAGGGACACTGACCTCTTTTCTCTTAAAGAGTAAAAAAAAGGAAAGAAAAGTGGGAACAGGCAACACAATAGCCGTACGGTGTGAATGAATCAAAATTTATACCTTTTTATTTTTTGCCAGATTGGCAAAAAAATAGAATAGATCTGTGAGTGTGTCACAGAATTGTAATGATTAGTGAGGGTGCCATCTGTGCAGGTACCTGGAAGAAAAGTGTTCTGAGCAGATGCATCAGCAGGTGTAATGGTCCTTGAGGAAGGAGTTGGCTTAGTGTGCTCCATAGAAAGTAGACCCGTGTCCCTTGAGAGCAATGAAACACAGGAAGAATTTTAGGAAATGATGTGCATGATGGTTGTGGAAAATAAGAAAGGACTGAGTTCTATGTAGTGAAATGAGTGGAACCGAAGAAACTTCTAGAACGCAGAGGCCGGAAAGTAGTGCCCGCTCTGAAAATGTAAGCCATCCTCTTCTTACCTCAACCCAGAAGCCCTAGGTAGTTACTTTGTCCTGAAAATAAAAGAATTGGTGATGGTATGGTGTGGATGTGTATGTGTGTGTGTATGTGGAGTGGGGATGACGAGGAGGTTTAAAGATATTCTTGTGTCATTTTGGAAGGGTGAGGAGGTGCTAACTGATACTATTTTCTCTGATAGAACTCTCTAGAAATACTTGAACCTTTATCACAAATTTTATTTTAGGTCATCATAGTTTTTCAAGAAGCTTTTGTGTCACTATAGTGTTCCAGTAGTTCTTTAATAAGGCTCATTAAATGCTGATAAAAAAAAACCAAAACTCACTTAAATGTAAACTACATGAGAGTGGCATCTTGGTCTGTCTTGTTCCATATTTTCCAACCCCTACAAGAATATCTGACACATAATAGGAACTCAGTAAATATTGGCTAACGGAGCGGAGTAAAAGTAATAATAAATCAATCATTCAATTTTGAAATTCTAATAGTACACATACCATTCCTTAAAGAAATAAATTCACTTCATTATTTAAAATTTTAATACCGTGGATAAGTGTGTTAGCAATTATTTTCTAGCCAGGAGGTAAATAGTGTTATTTACCATTATTTCATCTTGGCTTCCTAAGTAGAACATTTTTATGAAAAAAAAAATTCGATCATGGAACATCTGTAATAGACTCCATTATGTTCAAGTAATAAAAGCTTAAATTAGATAGTCAGTGTTCTCATCCAGATTTTGTTACATGTTTTATTACTGAGAAGTATCAGTTTGAATGGTGTCAGTCTAAATTGAAAATATGCCAGGTTTATTAACACCAGTATTAACAGGCTTTTCAATTAAGTTTCTGGTTCTGTCAATAATACAGTTTACTGTTGTCTCTGAAAAAGAGTTGCATCAAAATATATATATATA
>NW_006283656.1:584333-586519 GCF_000327345.1 Myotis davidii
TATTTCTTGCAGGTGTGGAGAGGAGCAAAGTTTCAACAGATGTGCAAGAATTTAAGCAAACTTCATGATGTGTTGTTTTATTGCTGTAAATATAAACATGTTCTAATTTGTTCCTCAAACCACAAGCCTCGGTTATCAGAAGGTTTAAATGTATTATTGGATCAGTTAAAATGTGCTTTTTAAAGAAGGTACAGGCTGATCCTCTGGAATCCTGGTTCTTGGACAGATGATGGTTGATGGCATCTTCAAGATTTGTTTATAATATAGCTTTCAGTGTGCTAAAAGTAACATTACATCTCTTACGCTTTTTTACCCTTGTAAGGATTTCTACCTCTACTGAGTCTACTCTCTCATGCTGTAATAAATGCTCTTTGTTTTTGTGCTAAACATACAATACATAAAAGGGCTTACGCTGAAACCGGTTTGGCTCAGTGGATAGAGCGTAGGCCTGCGGACTGAGGGGTCCCGGGTTCGATTCCGGTCAAGGGCATGTACCTGGGTTGCGGGCACATCCCCAGTAGGAGATGTGCGGGAGGTGGCTGATCGATGTTTCTCTCCCATCGATGTTTCTAACTCTCTATCTCTCTCTCCCTTCGTCTCTGTATCAATAAAATATATTTTAAAAAAAATTAAAAAAAATAAAAGGGCTTACATTCATAAAGACTGGATGAGATGCATTGTAATATTCCAGCCTTTTTATATCATTCAGATTCCCCATCAAAAAGTAGAACCTTCATTTTTTTTTTTTGTACTGGAAGGAATGGTACTTAAAAGGCTCCTACTATTAAATGTTGTGGCCATGGACTTTGATTAATTTGTCAATATTTTGTTGTATACCAAACCAAAACAAGTTGAGTATTAGACATGTTGTCTTCCTATGCTGAATAATTTGATTCAAATGTTCTGATCTAAAATTGGATTTGTTCTTAAAAAATAAAATAAAAGAATAACATTAGATTTGTTCTAGTTCATGTAACCTCAGCAATTGTTTTTATGTTTCCTCATCAATTATTTCATATATCAATTGGTCTTTTGTACCCCATCCTTATTGGAAGGTATGGATTCCTTTAAAGAGAAAAACACACGCTGCTTTTAAAGGATATAGTCTCTTCTAACAAGACACAAATCCCTTTTCATTCTAATCCATCCCAGCCATTGCTTCTGCCAAAGAATCCATTCAGCCTCCTTAGATGGATTGCAAAAATGTTTCCAAATTCTCCACCCCTCCCTCTTTCTTTGTTCTTTGCTGTGTGCCTTTGGGCTGCTTTCATCAAGAGGTAGATTTCCCCCACCCAAGGAGGCTGGGCCGAACTGTGACTTGCTTTGGCCAATAGAACACAGGAAAAGGGACAGTATGCAGGTTCTGACACTGAGTTTTGTGGACTTCTGTTTTCCCCGCAGACCCCTCACCCTGCCAACAGCAGCCTACTGGCCACCTGGAGCAAGCTGAGTCCTCCCACTCAAGAACCTCCCAGCCCTGCCCACCTGCCAGCTAAGTGCAGATGCATGAGCAAGCCCATTTGAGACCAGCTGAACCTGGGGCACAGCACCAGAACCACCCAGCCAACTCATAGATTGGTGAGCAAAACAAATGCCTATTCTTGGATGCCACTGAAGTTTGGTGGTTGCTTGTTACACAGTATTATTGTGGCAATAGGTAACTAATACAGCCCTTAATGTTACTTGTTATTTTTGTCTGATTGGCTGCAAAGATTTTTTTGGAGGAGGATGATGCTAATTGAGCAAGAGTATTGAGTTCTATGCCCCTAACATCATTTCTAGCCCATAGTAGGGGCTCCAGAAATAGTTGTGAACTGAATTTACAAATAAGCCGATTAATACACGGAACATACTGTATGTGGTGTTATGTGAGAGAGGTTTCTTTGCTGGAGAAGTTTGCATTTTCACAAATATTAAAAATAAATCCCATAGGAAGGCTTCATGTTAAATTTTCCTGGAGGGCCAGAATGTAGATTGCCCCCACCATTCCCAGGGCTGGTGTTGGTGCTACCAGACTTGCGGCTGCGCTGTTTCGTCCTGTTGTTGGAGCCTCATGGTTCCCATGAGTGCCCTGGTGCATGCTCCCTTCCAGTTTACGGCCATCTGCCTTGCCTTGCCTTGGTCCACTTCACTCCAGTAGCTCCTCGTGGCTTCTGCTCTGCATTCTCTGCCCCCCCCCCCCCCCC
>NW_006283656.1:586540-653487 GCF_000327345.1 Myotis davidii
TTGGCTCTGTCAGGATCACTGGCAGCTGTTAGTAGATGATGGAGGAGAAGAAACCTGACCCCATAGCCTGTGCCCCAGGCTTTGAACTCTCAACCACACTCTGCTGCTCCCTTATGTGCTATCAACATGCATTGACAGCAAACTACTTGACTGTGGGTCTTGGTCTCCTCATTTTTAATCTGAAGGCATTGGTTTTAATGGTCCATATGGCTTGTCGGATTTCCATTATGGTTTCTTCTTTGACTCATGAGTTAAGTAGAAATGCATTTTTAATTGTGTAAATATGTTGGCTTTTTAGATTAAAAAAAGATTTCTTACTTTTAAGCTCTTTTGCCGTGTGGTTAGAGAAAATGATCTCTCTGGAACCTGGCATCAGAAAATTTTGAGACTTGCTTTATGGACTAGATTATGATGAATTTTCATGAATGTTCTCTGTGTGACGTGTGCTTTTTTATCATTCAGTTTAGGATTCTATATACGTTTATGAGCACAATTAAGTACTAGCCCTGATTGCCGCCATCATGCTGCATGTGGGATCTTTGCTCTTGCAGATGTCATAGGGTTTCAGAAGTGTGACATGTGGCTATTGATTTTGGCTGTCATCGCATCTACTATTCTAGAGAACCCAAACTGTGACACCCCACAAGTGCTGTGCAATAACACAAAGTCGGATGTGCCACAATTGGGAAGTGGCTCCCAAACCCACAGAACTCTCAACAGGTTAGCCATTCAGGCTCACCCTCGTCATAATATTAACATCCCAGTAATGCAACTCTATATTTACACCATTGAATGTTTTTGGACTCTGTTTATAGTGTCAGGTATTTTTTCCTTGTGCTCTGTTTTAATCTTTATTTCAATTTCCATCAGAATCAAGAGTTTTTTTTCAGATTTTAGATATGGAGAACAGACTGATGGTTGACCGAGGGGGAGGAGCTTTTGAGGGGCTGGGTGTAAAGGTGAAAGAAATAAGAACTATAAATGGGTAGTCACAAAATAGTCACAGGGATGGAAAGTACAGCATAGTGACTATGTTTGGTGCCAGGTGGGTACTTGAAATATGGGGGGGGGGGGGGGCAATTTTGGGGGGGGGGGGGGGGCACTTTGTGAAGTATATGATTGCCTAGCAACACCTGAAACTAATGCAAAATAATATGAAATATAAACTGTAATTGGGAAAAAAAGCTTCATTATATAGAATAAAGCTCTGTATTGATCCTGTAAAAACAAAACAGACAAAAAAGAGTTTTCCCTGTTCCCTCAACCTCTCCACCAACAGCTGGGGCAGTTGCAGATAGGCCACCTCCCTTCAGGGAGGAAAGAACAGTTCTGTTTCTGTGTCCCTTCTTCCCTTCTCAACTGGCTAACTGGAGCTTCAAACCTCATCCAGGGTCAAAGCATGGAAAAGGCCATTCCCAAAGCAAACACCGCCCATTGCTCCAACCATTGGAAGGCAGGCAGTGGTCTCCCTAGGGATAGAATACTAGTATTGATCATACCTGAGCACTCCAGTTGAATTCCTAACAGCATCCTGTCTCATGTAGCTAGTTTGGCTCTTTTGGCTTAGGATTTGTATGGTCTGTTTTTTGTAGTACATTCTTTTAATTTCAGTTTTTCTGTATCTTCATTCCTGAGGGGTGTCTCTTGTGAAAAGCCTAGAAGTGGATAGTTTTAAAAATATGCTTATATTGATATTTAGAAAGAGAGGAAGAGAGAGAGAGAGATAGAGAGACAGATAAATCAATCGGCTGCTTCCTGCAAGCCCCCTGCTGAGAATCAAACCCGGAAACCGGAGCATGTGACCTGACTGGGAATTGAACCAGTGACCTCTTGGTTCCTGGGTCGATGCTCAACCACTGGGCAACACCAAGTGGGCTAGGTGGATATTTAAAAGTTCAGTATGTTAGTTTAGGTTTCAAAATTTGCCAGCTTTCCAGATGATTCTTATGGCTGTCATATGTGAGTAGTAACAGGATTCGAGATCTTTCCTGGTACAGGCACGGGGATAGCAGAGGTGGCTGATGACAGCCCCAGTCTCATCTGCCTTCTCTCCTACTAGAATCTTCAGCCTGCCTACCTGATTAGCCCTAGTTCTCAGCCTGTTCTTTGCCTTTTTTTCAAAATTCAGGAAATAGTTTGATTGGTCCATTCACATAAGAGAAATCAATTAATTTTCTCTTGAGAAAATTACTTGCTATTGGACAAGAGAACTTCTGCTTAACTTGAAACTAGAAGAGAAAACACATAAGGATTGACTGGATAGTTTTGTGGAGGTCTTCTAGAGGCCCATAGAGAGACAGTGCTCCAAAGTCTGCCCAGGTAAGAGAAGCTAACCTTTGATAGCTTCCTCCACGAGGGACTTCTATAAGGAATAGAGAGACTTTTGATGTACTGTGACCCCAAAAATGTATGATTAAAATACTAAAGTGAGAGAAATGAAGTAGGTTATGGGTTTGGGAGACTTTCTATGTTGGAAAACCAGACACTACATCAATTAGGAAGCTTACACGGAATGAAGGAAGGCTCCAGCGGGCAGCCGTTAGGGACTCTATCCGTGCACGAATGTTGTGCACTGGGCCTCTAGTGTTTATAATAAACCATCTACTGAGCACTTCTGGCAAGTGCACAAATTCAAAAAATGTCAAAAACCACTTCATCAAAGACTCACCTTGACACCCACGGAGCACAAAGGTAAAAAGACTGTGGCCCCGCCTCAAGGAACAGGCAGTGCGCATGTCGGGGGAACAAGAGTAGGGAGACCCCTGTCGTTTGAAAAAGCAAGTTCGCCCTGAGACAGTGCCCAAAGTCTGCCCAGGTAAGAGAAGCTAACCTTTGATAGCTTCCTCCACGAGGGACTTCTATAAGGAATAGAGAGACTTTTGATGTACTGTGACCCCAAAAATGTATGATTAAAATACTAAAGTGAGAGAAATGAAGTAGGTTATGGGTTTGGGAGACTTTCTATGTTGGAAAACCAGACACTACATCAATTAGGAAGCTTTTAGCCACAAGTAAAAAATTCCCCAACTAATAATGGTTTAAACACTATAATGCTTAGTTCTCTCTCTCTCTCTGGTTTATATAAAAATGAATCTAGAGCATTTCAAAATGTCTTCAAAGATCTGTTTTTTCCAATCCTTCTGTTTTACCATTCTTAAAGTTTGCTTTTTTTTTTTTTGTCTTGGTGTTTGTGCCTTATGGTCACACGATGGCAGCTATAGCTCCAGTCATCCTGGCTACTCCATTCATGGTCAGAGAGTCAAAATTAAGTCCTTGCAGGTGTATTTCTCCTTCTATTAGAGAAAAAAAAATATTTGAAGGATGCATTCTCTCCCTAGAAGACTTCCTCTTAGATCTCATTGTAGAAAACAGAATTAACTTTTTCAAAGAACAAAATTCCATTTTTTATTAGTAGGTATTTATCAGGGGACACTTTGCTAATCATAATATTCACAGCTAGAATGTGCAGGGGTCTTCCTGCCTCAAGAATCACAGTACTCAGGTATACCTGGCATATGACATGGATATGCACAGACGAATATAGTATTGGATGCCTCCTGTACGCACCCCAACTGGGGATCAAACCTGCAACTTAGGTATGAGCCCTGACTGGGAATCAAACCTGCCACATTTTGGTTGTATAGGATGACACTCCCACCAACTGAGCCACAATGCCAGGGCTGATATAATATTTATATTTCTTCCCAACTCTTAGAACAGGATAGATTCAAAGCCCTTACCAGAGATCACTGTTTGCTCAGTTACTTGGATACAGCTTCAGAATCCTTCTCAACAAAGTGATTTAGGCGGCAATTATCAATAGATCTGAGTTGGCACTGAGGAGAAATGATACCTGGATTTTTGTACTAATGTTGGTTTTGTAGCTTTAGGGAAAAAGGATAGATAGCATTAGTTCCTGTGGACAGTGCACTCCTTTCTTCATGCATTTATTCATTCATTTATTCATCAAAATTCACTTATCCAAAACTAATCAGTCTCTTACCCAGTGCCAGGTACTTTGTCAAGGCCTGAATATATTAAGTAAAGTAATCATATAAGAGCAGAACAGAGCTAAATGTAAATTTTAGACTCAGTACCACTACAATATTTAGTAAGTGTGACATAGCTAATAACCTTAGATGTGAATTTTAATTTGATAGTCCCTTGGTTCAGAATGCTAAGCTGTGTGTAGTCATTTTCCAATGAAGCCCTTGGGAAAGACCCTGGAGAGGAACAAAGAATCCTGAAGCATTCAAATATTTCCTCTGTCCCTTCAAAACAAAAGAAAACCAAACACAGCACCATATGCCAGAAACCAGCCTGTAGAACAGACAAGGATCATCTGAGAATGTCTGTAGCCTCCCCAACAGCAAACCTAGTGACTCCTGCTTGAGCCTAACTGGATCTGAAGATGAAACAGTTGGGATGTGACAGTTTCGCCCTCAGTGGTTTGGGGCAGTAGCAGAAATGCGGGCACAGTGCAGGTTGGAGGGGCCATGCTACTGCCATCACGATTTTTTTTCCCCCGACAGTCCCCGAGAAAATGCAAGCCGAACCGACCTCTCCTCAGCAGCTCTGTAACCGTGGGGCTCACGCAGGCAGATTGGCATCTGCAGGCACATCTTTAGCAAGTTGGCAGCCTCCGTGCCCTTTGCAGGTTGCAATCAAACCTGCCTTCTACAGCAGCCTCTTTCTGGTTGATTAACTTTAATGTAATTTTAATTAAAAACCACAGTGTCAAAGGGTTTAGCTACTCGAGAAATGAGCACAGACTGCGGCCCAGTGGCAGCAGTCACTTGGAAAATGGAAATGTGTCTTGACAATGTTGTGCAGGGGCCAGATAAACAGGGTCGCTGCAGTGCCGCTCGCAAACACAGGAAACGGGCAAGGGAACATCAGAACCGCGAGGCCGGCTTGGAGGTCCGGGGGCTCTGCTGTATGGGTTTCAGGTGCCATCCACAATTTTTAGACCTTGTTCAGTCCTGGCACCAAGTACTCTCTCCAGTGGCTGGCTGTGACCATTCTGTTCCCCTATTGGCACTTTAGCCTCTAACTCAGCACACAAATCTAGGTTAAATATGAATCAAATTTCAGATGGGGAAAAATAGCCAACCCTTACTGTATTATTCAACTGTACACCTTCCTTTTTCTCTGTATCTATGTTTCATAGAAAACTGGGGATTTTAAATATTAAAAATAAATGTTTCTTTCAAGGAAATGCTTCCTTTGAGGGTCGAGTCCTTGATTTTTAAAAATAACAGTTTCAAAAAACTAAAACTAAATGATTTCTTCCAAAAAAAAAAGATTGCTACATAACTCAAATTGGAAGAACGAGTGCAGATAATCTTGCAAATATGTTGGTCATGCTAGCTTTAGAAAATAGATTTTATTCACTTGATCTTCTAATGCATTAAAATATGAATATTTTAAAATTTCTAGCTAGCCTGAATAATATCTTCCATTTCAATTTCCCTTTAATATTCTGATGGATGTTAGTGTTTAAAACAGAAAACTGAAATGTGATCCTGTGTGAGAATTATTTTATTAATGATAGTGGTCTGAACGCCTCTATTCCACGCTAAACTGCCCTTTATTCTTCCTCAATGTAGCTACATTTTCAGGGCACAACTCTCAGGAGAACACCTAGTGACGTCAATTCTTCAGAGGAGAATTTCCTCTACCAGGTTTATGGGATGCTGGGGCTGCTTTGCTGACAGATGGGGCTGGTACAGGTGGGCCCAGAGCCATCTGAACAGAAGGGGCCCCTGGACCCTGACAGAGAGGATAGACAGAACGGTGGGGGAGAGTTTAGGGCAGTGGACAGGGAGGGGAGAGAGGAGGCATAGAGGATTTCTACACCGAATCCAGCAGAGAGGAAGAAAAGCAAAAACAAGCAGATGGGTGGACAGGGAGAGGTGATTTGAATTGTATAACTTGCTTAAGAGACTAATAAAAAACAATCTCTGGGAACAGGACTTCACTGCAGGCAATCTTGGAAAAGTAGAAATGTATCTAAGATTGCCAAAGCAAAGAAAAGCACAAGGAAAATAAATATGAAATAGAAGGTATAAAAAATGAATTGTGTGTCAGCTTGTGGGATGAATTCTCTGCAGGCCCCTGTATGTACTCAGGTAGTGCCATTCTCTGGCTGTTTCTGTTGGTGAAGAACTACTCTTATTGCCCTCATCTTCATTGCTTTCTCTATTGAAAGACAAAATAGAATTTTGATTGTCCGTTCAGCCGGTGACATCATTGATCAAAATGGACTTAGAACAACTCTATACATTTATAAAGTTCCTATGAGGCCAATTAAAGAAAACACCTACCAGAGTGGGTTCTGAATAAGTTAAACCAGAGTATTCAAAAAAATATCTTCCCTAGAATATTATTTTTCAGGATATTTATATGTGAGTTTTAGAAAAATGGTGACACGAAAGTGGGGAGGGCTGGGTTACACATCAAATAGATTTTTTAATTGCAGGACTTCTTAGGGCCTTCACATGCTCTCTTACATAAGAAACTTTTCTTCAATTTTGGGGTTAACTGACAAAGTAAGTACCTAGAGAAATAGAATCAGGCTCCCTTGAACCAGTCAAAGGCCACAGGGCTTTGTCCTTGTCATGGAGATTATCTATGTGGGTACATTTGCAATGGACATGAATCTGCATTTGCATTGTAACCTGTGTTTAGCAAGAGACTGGCACTGCCATTCTGCTGAGAAGTCATCTTATATCTAATAGTGTAAATGAAAACACTAAAAACACTCTATTTACAGGTGACTACATCAGTGGTGGTGTTTAAAAGAAAAACTATTTTGCAATAGACATTTTTAATTTAAAAGTTTATACTCGGTTACAAATGATAATAAAAATTAATTTCTGAAAGTCATGGCCTAACAACTGACTGGAATGGATTCTGGCCCTACGCACAGCTGTATCTGTGTATTATCACTGAATTCCAAGCTGACTGCTGATATTTTTGTGTGTGTCTTCATTTACAATTGATAATGTCCTTATTTACAATGCATAACAAATAGACCTTAAACTCCATGACAACAGACAAGTATATTTTTGCTCACTCTTGGTAAGTGTCCCCAACACTTATCAATGTGGTAGTCTGAACTCAACAGATTTGATTAGAACAAATGAATTGGCCCTCTGGCTAATGTTGGATACTAGTTGTGAAATATCAGAAAGCATGAGAAGGTTGCACCAAACAATGTGGGAAATAACTTTACCAAACATCATCACCCAAAAGGTTGATTCGTTTTCCTTTTGTTCACTGTAATATTGAGCACCAGTTCTACTATGAACCCTGAGAGAGAAAGAGAAAAAAAGAATGCAACAAGAGAGAGCTTTTAGGGATCAGATCAATTTTAACACCAGAAGAATTAAACCAAATTGTTGGGTGAGATAGAGGGAGTGGGGAATTGGGGAGTGTAGAATGAGTACAAAATTTCCCACATTTAAGCTCAAGCTTCCAAATGGGAATAATCCACAACCTTAGATTCCATTTCATCGGAATGGTGGATGTTGGATTTACATTGGTTGGGGACAACAGAGCAAGCTAAAGGAGGCAGGGAGGGCACATTTGATGTGGGAACTCAGCTCCTCCCTTGTGAACACTGAGAGCCCAGGTCTTGGGAGATGGCCTACTAGATGTAAAAGGGACTCAGCGTTAATCCTGCTGCGTCATCATAACAACTTGCACATTTACACAACATATTTCCTCACTACATTAAGATTTATTATTGTACGTAAACATCACAACAGCTGGGGGGGTGGGTGGCGTATTCTTATTCTCTAATTTTATTCTAATAGACAAGGAAATGAAGGCTCAGAGAAGTTAAAGTCATGATCCTATAACTAGTAGGCTCACAGTTGAGCAGAGTAGAACCATCCAAATGGTCTGGCTCTGAGTCTTCTTTCATAAGTCCTTTTCATCAGCATAACCTGAAGCAGATGGTTTAATCTCTGTCCCAGAGGCCCACTGTAGTGCTGAACACCTCTCTATGCTTAGTAAGCAGCAATAAAAAGCTTTGTTTTCATTATTGAGCTTCTTACTTTGTGCCAGGCACTGCTCATGTTTTGTGTATTATATGCCTATCTGCTCATTAACTTAAATGTCCTGGATGGAATTAGGGTATTATTCATCTTTGAATTTTAGAAAAAAATCAAGAAGTAAATTACTCAAAAGTGATACTTTCAAATGCTATGGGTCATTTCCCATATATTTTACAACCTTGTTCAGAACAATGAAGATTCTACCACACAAACGTTAGTTTGATCTCTATTCTTGAGTAAAATTTTAGTCATAAGGAGTTCAATTGTGTACAGTTTTGTACAAAATAGCCTGGCCCTCGGTCTCTGTTGGATTATAAACTTCATGAGGATGGAAGAATGTTTGTCTTTTCTCTTCCCTTATCTCTAGCATATTTCTTGTCCTGGAACATAACAGATACTCAATAATTTTTTAGTGAGTGATTAGTGTTGCATTTTTTTCTGCTTATGATGAGATCTGACTTTGGTAAGTGCTTGAGGTAGAACATGGCAGTGACTTCTAATAGTAAAGTTTTGTTTTCCTGGACAAATTTGACTGCCAACCTGATTTGTGCAAATGTTGAACAAAATCCATCTTGGAACTTCCCTGATACTCAATGAATCTAGAAAGCAGAAATGGGGAATTTAATTCTAATTGATATTTGTCATCAGCCAAATAAAGCAGATGGGCAAAAACCAGATTTGGGGAGAAATAGTTATTTCTGTAAAGTTCGGGGTTCAGCATTCTGAAATCTCATTACATATCCATTAACCTTCGATGTACAGAGAGGGTTGGATAAGGAGAGCTAAGGGTGAACTACTACTACATTGAGTCAAGGATTCTATATTATAAACCTTACTTCAGTGATCTAATTTAATCAGTGTTACTAACTCATCAGAAAAGGACTGATTTCATAGTTATCTGGTTTGCATTGTGTTAAGGTGGGGCAGCCCATGGGGCATAGTTCTTCTGCATTGGTTGGCATACAAGCCAGCTCTCATCTTTCCACAGTCTAAGCCCCTGAACCCCAGGCAGTAGGGGAACCTTCTATGGAATACATAGTAGGTGTTTTAATGCCATGTAGAAATTCAAAGGTCATCTTGTCCCCTAATTCTCACATTGACTCTTTCAACTCTCTTATTTGATATTGTTGCACTTTGGTGGGTTTTTACTCTTCAGTAACCTTGTAGGCAGGGTCTCATTGTTTTTTCCTGATTACTTCCAACTCCTCACATAGTGCTCCCTACAAAGTGGCTCAATAAATGGTGCTGATAATTAAGTCATTCACTGAATAAGTATTTTTTGAGCATCTGGTGACCAAAACAAAGATAATGTTATTATCGAGCTCCAAATCAGAGCCCATTGATCATTCTCTTTTGCTCACCCTCCCTTACCTTTGACACCTTAGTGGCCTCCCATTGCCTGCCTCTACTTCCCAACACACTGCTTGACTCTCCCTGACAAGCTGTCCCTTTTCCCTTGACCGTTATTCCACTAAATAATTTAATCAATCCTTAAGAGTATGTGGCTAGTTTGAGTTGGAGTCAGGACTAGAGCCCAGGTCTTATATATGGTCTTATATATAAATCAAAGATCAAGAAACGGCCAAATCTTGACCGTTTTGATTCATGGAGAGGAAACCCAGATGGATATACTCACAGTACATGCTTCCAAATCAAACAACATTTTCCCCCTAAGGACATTGTTCACTGTCTAGCTAGAACAGTGGTTGGCAAACTGCAGCTCACGAGCCACATGCGGCTCTTTGGCCCCTTGAGTGTGGCCACGAAGTTTCAATCACACTGTACGTGTGCATCCGCACGTGGTATTTTGTGGAAGAGCCACACTCAAGGGGCCGCAGTTTGCAGACCACTGAGCTAGAAAATATTCAGAGAAAATTCACCTGTTTACCTGTCCTAGGGAAATGAGAAAATTCAATGCCCAAGTCATTTATTCAAGAGGTTAATCCATGCTGGAAATTTTGTTTAAAGTATTCTTTTAAAAGGCCCTTCTGTCTTTATTGTGACTATAAGGCTGCTGAGTCTGCCCAAGCATATGAAGTTGCAAAAAGGTTTTCTTTTTCAGACCTTGCATTCTCCATACAATGAAAGGATTCTTGGCACATAGTTGCCAATTACGATCTAGGTTTTCTGCATAACATTGTTTTTTGTGTGTGTTTTTTTTTTCTAACTAAGCTTTAACTCAGTAGACATCAGGCTGCAGTGGAAATACATGTGGCCTAACACGAGCAGAAATAAATACAATTCTAACCAATTTTCCTGTTGACAAAAGCATGTGATTTTGTTGCTTGGGGCCAAAGTTTTAAGAGTAGGCTCTGATTTCTCTGCAGGCACACCCCTCATTTATGTGTGCAAATAGGGTAATTAACAGTCCAATTACCAGATTTGCATTGGCAAATGGTGGCTTTGTGTAGATAAGATTCTTCATAGTTTGGGACCAGCTGAAACTTAGGTCTTTTGTTTTTGAATCAACCCTCCAACAATAACACAGGCTTGATGAGGTTCCTATCTAGCCTCAGTTTGAAGCCATGGCTGAAGACTTCCCTTCATTTTGGTGATTCAGTGAAGCTTGAGAGCCAAAGTTAGGATCTTGAATCTTCTGTACTCTATGAAAAATGCCATCTCAGCTCCTCCATGACCTCTTCTCCACCCATATCTCTGGACATGTACATATATGTACACACCTTCTGGAAATACATGTTTTTACCTCATCTCATATGTTAGATTAAGCCAACTAAAGAAGAGAAAGATGAGAAACTAACATTGCCTATAAAATTATCTTTCTATCCTTGGCCCCTAACCTTCTACACAACACATTTTTCCCCCAAGCAGAACAGACGATTCCCTGGTATCTTGCTCTAACTGCAAGTTTTAATTAATATATGAAACATTGTGGTTAAGCATTCTGACTTTTAGGATCATTTTCATAGGTTACGATCTAGAGTTTGTTGTTTACTACCCATTAACTTCAGCTATTATACTCAGTTTCTTCACCTATAAGTTGAAAATAATAATGGTACATAATCTCTGAGGCATGTTGTGAGTATTTAATGAAATAATTTGCCTGGCAGAGAGCTTAGCTAAGGTAAAAGGTCAATAAATGTCAGCTCTCCTTAGGGTGACAGTATTGTCCAATCTGAGCACTTTGGGGATTGAAAAGGGACTCTACTAATAATTTTGTTGGGATAGCAGACACAAAGTCATGGTCCTTGGTCTCAGGAAGCATATACATAGAGAGATAATTAATTACCAAAACAGAATAAGACTGGTCTTTAAAAGGGTTATAAGCCAGGTGTTCCAACAGCAGTCTTGAAGTGTTTGCCTTATGCATCATTGTCCTATTTTTAAACTGGTCAGAAGGTTCAACCTAAAGGGAAAAGAGAGGGCATATTTTTAACTTTTATTTTAGATTAACAGTTCTCCAAATTGGTTGCACATTGAAATCTCTGAGTGATTCAGTATGCAGCCAAAGTTGCTGGCCACTGGACTAGAGCCATTCTTCTCAAACTTGGATGTGCCTACAAATAACGTGGGGTCCTCGTTAATGTGCAGTCTTAAACAGTAGGTGTGGCGCTGCGGCCAGATGTTGCTGATGCTGCCGGTTCATGGAGCACATCTTGAGTAGCAAGAGTTGTGAGTTGGAGTGTGTGTGTGTGTATGAGTGTGTATGAGTGTGTATGAGTGCATGTGTGCACACACATATTCCTATGAAAAGATATTATTGTTCTCCCTAAAAACGAAACTTGTCTTTTCTCTGGGTTTTGACCATGGCATGGCATACTCAACCAGAGGAAAATTTCCCTCTTGTCTGTGGAGGATTCCTGAGGAACACAAAGCCCCTTACCTGCTGACTCATGCACTCAGAATCCTTCTTAGGCTGTCAAGACAGTCCTGTTTGCTGTTAGCTCAGGTTTCTGCTCAGATGTGGTTGTGCTGTTAGTTATGGAGGACTGCCTCGCTAATGGCATCTCAGGGCATTCAATTAGCACATTTCAGGTTTCTCTGGTCATAGACACCTCATAATTTTTTTACTAATGCAGGTGGATCTTTTTCTTTTTCCAAATCATTAGACATCCCTTCCATGTTACTTTTCACTTTCCACCCTGTGGTGGATAAGATTCTATTTTAATACCATCTCAACACATCTCTGTGTTACGGCAATTTAGGGAGAAACCAGGAGCTAACTTATTTCTTTAAAGAAAAAGTGTTTTTTTTTTAAATCCCACTAAGACATTGATTCTGCCTCCTGTCTTTACTTGAATTCAAGTATGGAGCCTTGGTGTTAATAAATAGGTGTAATGAAGGCTGTGTCTGAAGATGGCAGCTGAGTCTGGGAAGATGGGGAGGAGTACAGGGTAGGGTAAACAGAGAAGACTCTTCAGGTTCATGCCTGCAAAGAAGAAGGTAAAAACCACTCCCTTTGGAGAAAGAGCAAATG
Source organism: Myotis davidii (assembly GCF_000327345.1). Lineage (NCBI taxonomy): Eukaryota > Metazoa > Chordata > Mammalia > Chiroptera > Vespertilionidae > Myotis > Myotis davidii. The sequence goes on from NW_006283656.1 coordinate 599,039, forward strand.
TAGTGAGTTCCTCATTTTGTCTTAAATCCTGGCATCCTAGGAAGGAGGAGCTCAAGTGGGGCAAAGGTGAGATCTGGTGACGAGTCCTCTGAAGTCAGGTGGTTAAGAAGGACTGTTTCAGGGCTTTTCAAACTTTACTGTACCCAGGAATCCTCTGGGAATTCTCACGCTAGCTTCTTTGGCTCAGTGGATAGGGTGTCAGCCTACAGACTGGAGAGTCCCTGGTTCGATTCTGGTCAAGGACACATGCCTGGGTTTCGGGCTCGATCCCCAGTAGAGGGCATGCAGGAGACAGCCGATCAATGATTCTCTCTCATCATTGATGTTTCTCTCTCTCTCCCTTCCTCTCTGAAATCAATAAAAATGTATTTTTTAAAAAATTCAGATTCTCATTATTAGGTCAGGGTGGGGCTCAAGTTTGTTCATTTCTAACAAGCTCCGTGGTGATACTGCTGACCTAAGACCACACTTAGAGATGCAAGGCTCTACCGGCATACATCTAGGGCCATGATTTTCAGCCTTGGCTTCTCATTTGAGTTATCTGAAAAGCTTTAAAAAACCCCAATGCTCAGGCCTTACCCTACACCTATTAGTAAATCAGAAATCCATGGTAGGGGACTCAGGCATCAATAATTTTGAAAGCTTCTTGAGTGATTCCAGTATTTTGCTTTTTGCCAAATGTTGTCTAGTTGGGTGCATATACTATGTAACCTTTTTGGATTGGCTTCGTTCACTTAGCAATGTGTATTTAAGTTTCCTCCCTGTCTTTTTATGCCTTCACCACACATTCATTTTTATTTCTGAATAATAGTCCATTGCCTGGGATGTGGCACAGTTTAATTATCCATTCATCTACCGAAGGACTTCTTGGTTACTTCCAAGCTTTGGCAATCATTAATAAAACTGACACAGACATCTGTGTGTGGGTTTTGTGGATGTAAGTTTTCAAATTGTTTAGGTAAATACCAAGGAGTGCTATTGCAGGATCACATATGGTAAGAATATGTTTGGTTTTTGCAAGAAACTGCCAAACTATTGCCCAACATGTCCATATTATCTTGCATTCTGACTACCTATGGGAATGTGTTGCTACATATCCTCACCAGCATTTCGTGTTGTTGGTTTTTTGGATTTTTGCCATTCAGATAGGTGTGTAGTGGTATCTTGTTGTTTTAATTTGCATTTGCCTGGTGACACATGGTGTTGAGCATCTTTTCATATGCTTATTTGCCATCTGTATATCTTCATTCTACACATATATAAGAATAGTTTCATCACCCCAGGGGGAGTTGTCCTCAACCAGTGAGTGACAGGAATCGGTGTACAAATGCTGCAGTTTCCTCAACCCTTGGGTGAATAGCTCTGAACATGTGCTCTATTCTATTACCCAGATTTTCCCCATGGGATTAAGGTCTAGTTGCTCACAGTGGTAACTGGCCTATAGTGCATAATTGCCTTCCCTTTCCTCTCACTTCCCCACTTCTCTTTCGGCAGTAACGTCTGGATCCCTGCAGGGGTGGTTGGTCCAGTCAGCTATGTGGACTGGAGAGCAACCAGATCCTAACTGGCTATTAGGAGCTTCTTGCTGTGGTCCTTGACTATTGACTCTGTTCATGAACTCTTGGAGCCCTCAGTCTCCACTGGCAATTGGCATATCAGATCCAGACACCATCTTCAAAGGGCACAAAGAAAGGGAAGGAAATCTAAAAGACTAAGCGACACCACATATCCAAACAGACTTGAAACCGGAAGGGAATAAAAGATGATTTGGCAAGTCTGAGGTTTGAGGTTGTTTCCCCATGGGAGGATCTTATAGAAGATGAGATCATCTATAAATAAAGAAGCTGAAATGTCTTTGTACATCTGAGAAACAGAGTGAGAACATGTATAACCCACTACATACAGATTAGAGGTAATGACTATAACGCATCAAACCAAGCGCCTGGCCGGTGGTAAGAGCTCAGTAATAGGTGGCTGCTGTCACTGATACCATATTGGTCTGAGTGGCCTTTATTGTAATAAGAACTTGTAGCTAGTCTAGGGTGAGCAGAAGGAATCCCTTCTTAGTTCTATTGTTACTCTTAAAAAACCCCCAAACCAGCCCTCAAACAGTTTAATGATCAGGATTCTAAATAATGGTTCTTTAATTAGAAGGAGTCCTAGATTGGTTCTGGGGCACTGGTCCATTGAAAGTATGAGACAAGTCTGTTCCAAACCTAAGAGTTCGATTTGATTAACTAGTATTGAAATATTGTGTTAGAACTCACTTATAATGAAGAATTGATATTTAAATGAGCAAAGTCAGCCTAAGCCTCAAACCAGCTGAACACTGAGACCACTTACTTGCTATTTCTCCCTTTGGTTTTAAATTCCACACCACAAGAGGCAGAAAACAACAACAACAAAGGCCATATATGCAGCTGAGAGATTTCTTTCTGTCCAGTTCTGTTTCTTGTCTTCTTCTTGCCACTGAAGGCAGATTAAAAAGGCATCATTTTCTTTGACATACGTAGAGTACAGTCACCTTGCCTATCAGACTCAACCAGGGCAAAAGAAAAGCGAGGGAGGGATGGGTTTATGGGGAAATTTGCATATACATTTCCATTAGGGTTAAAGACATTTAAATCCACATTATCCTGGACCACAGAATAATGAATGCACTATTATGGACAAGGCTTAGCGTGTGTTGCTGCTGCATTTGGCAGGTTCAAGTCTTGCTCTGGGTGTAATATTTTGTGACTCATTTTTCCTCAAGCATAGAGTAATAGGCTTTAACTTTGCTAAGCTTTTCTGCCAGCCCTTCGCCCCCTGCTGTTCCATTATATTGAACTTGTAAGCAGGACGCTCTGTCCGGCTCACGCAGATTACCGCAGCAATACGGCCCCGCTGAGGGGCTGGTGTCAGGATAAGTGTTAGGGAGGGAGCTCCCCATCTTGGCATGCTGTTCTCATCTTATTAAATTCAGCTTTGTGGAAGCAGGGAGCCTGCCTCTCAGTCACACTGGCTCAAACCTGATCCAACTGCTACTGTCAGACAATATGAAAATAGGAACCACCACAGCTAATGGCAGGTGCTGCTTCAGAGCTGGGAAAAAAAAGTCTGAGGGGTTTTATTATTATTATGATTTCACGAGTCTGTGTGAGTGGGTTATTTTACTCTTTTAGATACTTCACTGGATTGAAGGCCTGTTTCGGAAAGCCTCATGCTTTTGAGAAAGGAACCACATTTCCACACTTTCAGCAGAGGTGGGTGCTCATATGTTGGGGAGTCCACCTTAGAAGATTGCTTTTGTCTACATTCTCAGCTATAGGTTCTAGTGGATCTCAAGGAAAGTCATATGTAATTTCAAATAAATAAATATAAAAGAGAATTCTTAAGTCTCTGAGAGTCAGGAGTGTTCTCAAAATCTTCCAAGTGAAATAATTTATGATTTGTGTCTTAATGTAACAGAGTGGCTAGGGGCTCTGCTTAGAGATATGAAACCATTGAACAAAATGGAAAATCCCAGCTCTGAAAAGAAATTGTTGTGTGAGTTTGAGAGTCCCCATCTTCACTCTAAATATCTGCCTTTATATATGTATTTAATTACATATTGCTGCAGAACAAACCACTCCAATATTTAGTGGCTTAAAAGCAAAGCCATTTAATTATTCTGTATATTCTGTGGGTTGTCATTCTGGAGAGTGGACGTTCAAATGATCCAAGCCAGCTTAAGCCTTAACGAAGACTGAATTCAGAGAGCACTTGCATGCTATTTCTCCCACCAGTTTTATTTTGTAAGGAATTAACAGTCAATTTTATTGTGCCTAGACCAGGAGTCCATGAGTCTTGAGGACCTCTGTGTATCTGTCAGTTGTTTTCTCCACATTCTTTTCAGCCTGTTTCTGTAGTCTCATGGAGCTGCTTTTTCTTTCAGTAAAGGGTGTTGGCCTTCTCCTTCCTATTCTCCTCTAGTGGCTGTGACTATCTGATACATCCAGCCAACCTTAAGAACCAGGTAGGCAAATGGTGGTAGGGAATGAAGTTGTAAAGCAATGGGAGCCTGGACTGGGGAGAGGGTAGCCATGAGAGAGGGGTTGATAACCCGCCTTAGAGGACCTTGGCAATTTAATAATCTAATTTTTCTCACCAAGCTTTAACCACAAGACACATCCACACCCTGTAAGAGCTTCCTACTCCTCCTGGCATCAGCTAAACCATTGGCATATTGGCACTCCCCATAGTGACATCTACAGACCATCATGAGAAAAAGCCATCATTTTCTCTCCCATTACATTTAAATAGGTTTTGTTAGATGGTTCTTCCGCTGGTCTCACTTAGGGTCTCTGTAGCTGTTGTAAGGTTGAGGGTGGGGCTCAAGTATTCATGACTCTTTACTCAAAAGTCTGACAGGTACCATGGCAAGGACCCTAAGCCTGGGCCTCAGCTGGTTCTCTGTCTCCTTCAGTTGGTCTCTCCTCCACGTAGTCTCTGCAGCAAAGTAGCTGAACATCTCTTACTTGTGTTGTGGCTCAAGGCTGCTAGGCCTTCTTATAGACTCAGGGCTTGGAACTGTCCTAGTGTCATTTCCCCTGCATTCTACAGTTGAAGGGAGTCACAGGTTCAGCCCCAATTCAGTCTTTGAGATGATAGCACAAGGGAGGAAAGACTGGGGTTGCTGTTCATTGGGGACAATCTTTGGACACCAGCTAATGTATCATGTAATATACTTTGGTCTTCAACCTCCAATAATAATTTAATGATGCCATCAATTCTGCATGATATGCCTTTTTACATGAATAATTTAGTCAATTCTATAATTTTTATTGAATGTAAGTTTTAAGCTTCTTGGCTTAGCTCTCTATGAAATAGAACCCCCATCCTATCTAATAATAGACAAAGATTGAAATTGACCGTACCTTCACTATGCCTCCCATTGGCTAATCAGCAAGATATGCAAATTAACGGCCAACAAAGATGGCCGTTAATTTGCATACGTAGGTGTGAAGCGGCGGAGCGAAGACTGAAGGCGGCTCCGACTGGAGCAGCGAGGGCTGTGAAGGCGGCTCTGGCCGGAGCCGCACCGGTTTTCCTTCAGCACCCAGGACCCAGGCCTATTGCACAAATCTTTTTGTGCAACAGGCCTCTAGTTACAGTATAAAGTTCATTTTTTAAAATATATTTTATTGATTTTTTACAGAGAGGAAGGGAGAGGGATAGAGAGTTAGAAATATCGATGAGAGAGAAACATCGATCAGCTGCCTCCTGCACACCCCCCACTGGGGATGTGCCCGCAACCAAGGTACATGCCCTTGACCAGAATCGAACCCGGGACCCTTCTGTCCACAGGCCGATGCTCTATCCACTGAGCCAAACTGGTTAGGGCTATAAAGTTCATTTTGAGATAGTTGAGACTCCAATTACTTGACGTGGGTGATTGGATAGAACATGAGAGTATGGAAATGCGGAAACCAAGTCACTAAATGCTTGAACCAGGGTGAAGCTATGAATATATCTTTTTAACATCTTCCTTGAAAAGTAACATTGAGTTCATCAGGCTTAACAACCCAGAAATCTGTAAGAGGGAGATTCTTGGAACATAGTGACCAAATGTAGCCCTTCAACTTCATCTCCAATTTCAATCTGGTTGCTCTTACTCCACCCAAGGCAGCTGCTTCAGGCTGGAAGGAGCCTGGGACCCAATTTCCACACTGAAAAGTTACATGAGCAAGAAATAAACTCATATTATGTTTATTCAGTGAGATATTTGTATTGTTTGTTATAGTATCTCTCCTACCCTCATACAGCAGGCTCTACTTTTTATAACTTTCTGTAGAACTGCCAGGAATTTTAACTGGTGCTTCTCAGGTGCTCAGTAAGTACGTGTTGAATTGATGATCAAGGACTAAGCAAGTAATTTACTACAAAACAAGGTATGGGTTGAGGAGTAGAAATTTAGAAAAAATGTTGATTTCTATATTAGATTGCTCAGGAATGGCCTATGGTAGAGGAAGTAATTTTAATTTCCTTTTCCACTCTGTTTTTAAAATTTTTTCTGCTCTCTCAAGAGCCTATTAAGAGATGGGAAAGGGAGAGAAGGTGACATTCAAAGGTTATTTATTAGCTGTCTTTGTTTCTCCTCAAATCTAATTTCTCTCCTTTAAAAGATTTTACTGCTCTAAGGAGTGGTATCTTGTACAAAAAAAGATCTAAACCAACTAAAATAATAATTATATTTAAAATATATTTCCTAGTCTGTAGTTGAATCTGTGAATGAATGTCTCTAGCAGTCTAAATATCAAAGACAGAATGAATTTTGAAAAGTGCTGTGCAGCCTAACCCTACTTATTTACTAGTTCTCACCTCCTTAATAGTCCACAAACTCAGTACTTCTCACCGAAGACCCAGCAATCTCACCCTGCTTCCCCACCAAGATTTCATAGCCAAGAGCTGTAATGAGGTCTCCTGCAAGTGCAACTCCCATTATGTTTACCAAATATGTTATGGTATCTTTCCTGAAAGATTGTTGTCAACAGTGTGTGTCTCTCTGGGCACAGTTTACAAGGTGATTCTGTAAACTTACATCATTTTTTTAAATCAATTAATCCTCTCTCCCAAGCAATGTGCTAATCTGTCCTGCACCTCCTTGTCATTGGTGTGAATTATCTGTTTCCAAAAGCATTTTGCATATTCATACAATGTTATCATTCAAATGTATAATATTAACCCAAAGTGGTTACAAGCCAAAAGTAATTAATTCTGTTTCAGATAAATCAATTAGAATTGGAAGTAGAGACTCTGTGCTGGTTTTTGTCTTAGTATTTCTAGAAAAGTAGGCAATATGCAGTGGACTGTTAAGTATGTTAGATCCTTTATTAAGTCATACATGTTCTGATTTACCTCAATAGCAGCAGGTTAGTCATAACTACATAGAGATGAGGGCATGTTTAGCTTCGAGAAAATGCAATATGAAAAGTCAAGCTTATGAAGGATTTAAATTATGGGGCAATTATTTGCATTACAAATTAATGATTTGCTTCACAGGAGCTTGATAACTTATTAGTAAGTTGACTAAAGAGGCTGCGAGGTTCATTTAAAGCATGTGTCAGAAACTTTGTCTTAAAAATTATAGTAAATATTTAGGCTTTGTAGTCCATATGGTCTCTATCACAATTATTCAACTGTGCCTTTGTAGGGTATGTATGGAACAAAACCAGCCATAGATACTTATATAAATGACTAATCGTAGTTATATGCTCCGATAAAACTGCATTTGTGAACACTAAATTTAAATTTCATGTAATTGTAATATGTCATGGAATAGTTTTATGATTTGACACATGAATAACAACATGCTGACCCCTGATTTAAAGTACTGTGAGAAAGTCTCAATTGGCAACCAGAATGCAATTAAGGTGAAATGCTTGATATCACAGTGTATAAGAAAAATAGGAATCACCATAGAGCATCAGTTTAGAATGTAGCATTAACTGCTGGAAGCTTTGTCAGTGTGGTACAGATGTGAGAAAAAGCCACAGAGAGGCCCTATGACAAACTCCAGGGTACTGGGAAATGTGCTGACTTGGCCTAGAAGAGACCTCCCATCTACTAGTAAAGCTCCTTAACTATACCTGTGTCTTTTCTTCTATTTGCTCAGGGCTCAGGCTGAGGAGTTGATGGGGTTTTGAATAATTTCAGCCTCATCATTTCCCAACTTACCTGTCTGCTTTAGACAATATAGTTTTTTTAGTCATGGGTGTCTCAGAACACAGTACAGATTCTGGGTCTCACCTTCATAGATTTGAACCAGAAGTTATAGTTGGGTCCTTGAAATCTGCATGTTTAACAAACCACCCCATGAAAGCTGTTATAAAGTCTTCAGATCAAGTGGCACTTGTCCCAGGAGCAATTTTACATTTGCTTTTGTGATTATTATAAAACAGTCTGACTCTTCTACTAGACTCTGAACGCCATAAATCAGGGTTCAAGGTAATATTTGGCTCACATTTATGTCTTACAACGTCCAGCACATTGCCTGGATCGATAGTTATTTGTTGAGTGAACGAACAAGAGAATGAATGAGAGAACACCGTAGATTATGTACTATGCTCCAGGCAGTTAGAAAAATTGAATAAGCGTTCTGCAACTCTAAGAGACACCACGCCTCCCATGTGGAGCCAACAGTGAGACATTGAAGAGGGCTTCCTGCCATCCTGCTACACCCTGAGCGTAAGGAGGTTGATCCCCAAACCAGGATGATGCCATGATTGAAGATAGCACCAGTGCTGAAACCAGAAGGGAGAGGGACAGTGGCCCCCACCACAGCTGACAAATATAGAGGAGAAGAAGTGTGGAGGAGGAATTTCTTTAGAATGAGGATTAGAATAAAACTGTGGTTACCAAATGCCAAAGGGAAGATAGAGAATGAGATAGCCCAGGCTTAATATGTCAAACCTGTGTGACAGGAAAGGTTGGCTGGTATATACATTTTTGGCAAAAGTTTAGTTGAAGGGTTCAGTCGTGCTCTACCAAATTCTAGTGGGGAAAACCAAATAATGACATGGCCTGGCATCTGCTTAAATGCCTGATGTTAGAGTTTCAGCTTTTTACAAGTAGATACACTTAGATTTGTGTATGCGCTGACACATTTTTTAACTTGTTTTTCGTGTAATATTGTCATTAAGCTTACATGATTACTATGGAAATGTAATTTATTTCTTTTTTTAAAAAAGCCTTGATTTTGAATATCATCTAGTGAACAAAATATAGTTAAATTATATTTGTCACAATTTCTTTTTCTAGGAAAGAAATAATTTTCTTTGTATTTAACACATAGAAGTTGTTCAATAATGTTTATGAGACACATGATTAAAATATTATGCTGTTTGCTTATGAGCAGAAAGTAATCCTTTAGTTGGAGCTTAAACCTCTACTTCATCAACTCAGAGAAGCATGTGTTAAAAAAAACAACAACTCTAGTCTCCAATTTCATCCTTTTATCCCATATAGTTTTTTCTAGATAGTGTCAATATCTATGCTATCTTTTAGGATTGTTTAGATCCAATGTGCCATGGTCTCCCAGTGTAGCAAACCACCCAAACCCTAGCGTCCTGAAACAACACTGAATGAGTTCATCTTTCTGTGGGTTAGCTATCTGGCCTAGGCTCAGCTGGGCTCACTTATGTACTGTAGTCAGGTGCAGTGGCTGGAGGCTGCCCCCTGAGTTTGCTAGCTACCCCCTGGGGCAAGAGGGTGATGGGCTCTCTCATCCTCTAGCTAACTGGTCGGCTTTCCAAGACAAGGACAGAAGTTGTAAAGTTGTCTTGAGGTCTAGATGCGGAACTGTCACACCATCATTTCCACTACATTCCATTTGCTCAAGCGAGCCACAGGGTCACCCTAGAACCCCAGCTGAGAAATAGCCTCCGCCTCTTGGTGGTGGGAGAGCCACAGTTACTTCGCAAGGGCCGTAGATACAAGGAAAGGTGCTGGAGGGTGGCCATTATTTGTAGTCCGCCACACGCCTTGAGAATCTCCTTTTTCACTATCAGGCTTTTTCTCTCTGTCAAATCAAAATCATGCTTCAGCTGAGCTCCAGCTTGTTGTGTTCTCCTTTGATGATAATAAAGAACAATATTCCATATCCCCCCTGCAGTAGCTTTTCCTCAAGTTAATAGCATTAATTTTCCCTTCAGCTCTCTCATATCTTCACAAATATGTCTGATACTTTTATAGCCTGAAAAACAAATCCTTGAGAATGAAAGATAGTTATATTTACTAGATACCTCTGACTCCTTTGAAAGCTTATCATATCTGAGAATAATTCCTAGCTTTGTCACTTACTTATATGCTAAATAATAATAATAATAATAACAACAACAACAACAGCTTATGCGTTTATAGCATATATTGGTATAAGGCATTATTTTAAGTGCTTTACATTCAATCCTCATAATAACCCTTTGAGGTAGGTACTATAGTTATCATCCCCATTTTATAGATGAGGAACCTGGAGTGCAGAAGGGTGAAGCCAAGTTCATATGGTCAGACAGAAGCAGATTGGAAATGTTCTTGCAGGCAGCCTGGCCTCAGAGCCTATGCTTCGAACCACTACAAAGTACTGTCTCCTGTGTGACTTAGTGCTAGTTAACCAACCTCTCTGAGCCCACATTCCCACATCAGCAAAGTGGCAGTGGTGATGCCTACCCACAGATGTGTGGTGAGACACAAATGAGCCGATGTACATACACGAAATATCTTGGGGAACTGCAGATCACTGTAGAAATGTAAGACATTATTGTTATTTTTATCATTAACCTGACATGGTCATGTCCTTCACTAAGAACTTGAGAAGTCCAAAGAATGCGCATATTGTTATATGGTTCCTCTGTGCTATTTAAATAAAGGAACGGATGGTGTCTGTTTAAATGCAAATCAGTCTGCAGTGTTAACGAAGTCTGCCATAGTGTGATTTTGGGTTAACTATTCTAGTTTGAGGTCTTAGTTTCCCACCAAATGCCCTTCCCATAGTCTTCTCTGAAGGTGAAGACAACTTCACTGTGAAATCTGAGGGAGGACCAGAGAACTATAGCTCCCCTAGAAGGCTGTGCACCGACTTCCTTGTTTGGCTGGAAACTGTAGGGCCAAACTCATGTACATTTCCCCCCTACAAATATTTTCTAATTGATATGTCTTTATCATCATGAACCCAATTTGCAGCACCAGGCGTGCAATGTGTTATTTTTGGAGCAGTGCTGTATACACTGGAAAAAATTTGCACATGAGGGCAAAATGGAACAGACAACTGCTTTTGGGGACTGCACAGATTAGTACATCATTGCATACTAACAAAGTGCTAATTGCTCCTTTTGACCACAGGCCCAGTTTACAAAGCTTTTGCACAAATGTGCTCTGTGCACTAAATTACAAAACTAACACTGCATTATTTCTCAGTACAGCTTGCAAATTCTTGTAGGGCAGTATGCATTAGCATTAATTAAACCAGAGATACAGGGAGAAAGAGAGAGCACTAGCAAGAGAGAGGGAGAGACTCACAATTTAGAAAGAACAGACCGGATGCTAATTACTCAAGTTACAAATGTTGCACTTGTTCAGGGATGATACTAGTAAAAGCAAACAGCATCTATTTTCAGGGCTTGTATTTGGGAAACAGTTTCAAGTATTCAGTGAATATAAAAATTGGTGATTAATAGCTAAAATAATAGCTATTTATTGGCCTTAGCTATTATGTGCTTTATTAAATAGGTCTAATTCTTGAGGGAATTGTTTGCATTAAAGATTCCAAATAGTCTTTGGAAGCAGTTGAGAGAATCTGCCAAATGGAAAATGAATGGGGTTTCATGTACAGAAAACATGAAAAGTTTTTGTACAATGTCTCACCCTTTTTCTTCTTTTTCTAAGTATAATGTTTGCATCCTTGAGTTTATTAAATGTAAGTATCTATGATTATAAAAGTGTAATATGCTAATTAGACTGGACAGCCGAAAGACCTTCCAGATGTCATTCTGGATGTCCTTCTGGACAAAGCTGCGGTGGCGGGGGCCAAGGCAGAGGCGGTTAGGGATGATCAGGCAAGCAGGTGAGCAGTTAGGGACGATCAGGCAGGCAGGCAAGTGGTCAGGGGCATCAGACAGGCAGGCAGGAAGAGGCAGTTAGGGGCCATCAGGCAGGCAGGTGAGTGGTTAGGGGCGATCAGGCAGGCAGAGGGGTTAGGGACGATCAGGCAGGCAAATTGGCAAGGGGCAATCAGTGGCCTAAACTGGCAATCGGACATCCCCTAGGGGTTCTGGATTGCAAGAGGGTGCAGGCCAGGCTGAGGGACTCCCATCCTCTGTGCACAAATTTCATGCACTGGGCCTACAGTCTATCTATATAAAAGCCCAGTGACAGTTATGGTGGAATGACCGGAATGACCGGTCGCTATGATGCGCACTGACCACTAGGGGGCAGATGCCCAATACAGGAGCTCTCCCTGGTGGTCAGTGCACTCCAATAGCAGGAGCGCCACTCAGCCAGAAGCCAGGCTCATGGCTGGCAAGCACAACTGCAGAGCACGAGCCTCTCCTGCCTCTGGCAGGCACAATATCCAATGAACAGATTGCAGTCCCAATGCCCAGGTGGTGGGGGTGTAGCCAGAATGACCATGGATCAGCCACCACTGGCCCCTGGAACTCTCCCTTCAGACCCTGCGGCTGCACCGCACCCCTTACCTATTGCCCTCTGGGTCTCTGGATTCAGGCTCAGGAAAAATCCAGAGGCGCTTCATGCACATACTGCTGGGGCCGGCCCCCAACTCGAGAATAAGTGCTGGTGAAATCCAGCCCAATGACCAACACCCACACATGTTTGCAGGCGAGCCCTTCACAACTTCCATCTACCACCCGGCCCTGACCCCATCTCCTGGAAAGGTTAGCATCCTGGCACCAAATACCCGCTCCTGAATTCCTGCAGAGTGCTGGTTGGCTCCAGTGGGCATAGGGGCACCAGCAGGTGCTGGCCTGACCTGTTTGGTTCAGGCAGCCCCAGACTTGAGCCGGGAGTTGCGTGGAAAAATCACCCCTTATACCCTGCAGGTACAATCTACTGCAAACAGATGCAGCATGGAATGTTCATGTGTGACCAAGACAACCTTGATACTTACCTCGGTTCCCTGGAACTCCCCCTCAGGCATCAGGCCACATTCCACCCCTTAGCTATTGCCATGTTTCTTAGGATGCAGAACTGAAATAGTAAGAACGCACCTTCCCCGGGTACATACCTTCTCCCTCCTTCCTTCCTACCACCCCCAGCTGCCACTTGCAAACCAGACCGGTCCCCCCTCCAGAGAGAGTCCCGGAAAAAGTGAGAAAATCCCAACCCAATGAGTGGGTCTCCCACGCGTGTCCGCAGCCGAGCCCATCGTGCTCTTCCTGGGCCTGGCTGGCATTCCCCTCGGATCCCCGGGAGCTTCTGCGGGGGGTGGGAGGGCCCACGGATGGCAGCTCCCACAGATGGACCCCTGGCAATGCTGGTACCCGGCCCCAAGGATGCCCACAGCTCGGCCAGAAGTTGCCGCGAGGCACATACCACATAAGCCTACAGGTACAATCTTCAGGGAACAGATGAAGGGCGGGCACTCTGAGTAACTGGGATGAGCCTGATATCGCCGCAGGGCTGCTAGAACTCAGCCTCAGGCATCAAGATCAAATCTCATCCCTTACTGATAGCCCCGGAGCTACAAAGGAAGGCAGCAGTATAAAAGTGGCCACAAGGTGGTGGCTGACAATCCAGGTAAAAATCAGAGAAATGGATCTGAAGGGTGGGAGCATGGGCAAGAGAGCACCCCGCCCTCCAAGATCTCCGACTTTGTGTTCACCTCGGAGTGTCTCTTATCCGCCTCTGAGGGGTGGAAAGTGTCCAGCTTGGCCCCAAGCATCCACTGGGGGTGTCCCTGGCTGCAGAAGGGACACTTGGAAATATTTTTTCAGAAAGCTGCAGAGAGGAGGACAGACTCAGCAAACGACTTCCCGGCGGCTCACGGGATGTGGAAACCACAGGCATGTGGAGTCGGGCTCCTGATTTCCTTTCAATGTGCATGAATCCATGCACTGGTCCACTAGTCTATATATATAAAAACCTAAGTGACCATTATGACCGAACGACTGGAATAACTAGAATGACCGGTCAACCAGTTGCTATGATGTGCATTGAGCACCAGGGGGCAGACACTCAATGCAGGAGCTACCCCTGGTGGTCAGTGTACTCCCACAGCCAACCTCCCTCGATCCTTACCCCTGGCCGGCAAACCTCCCATGGTCCCTCCCCACATCTGGCAGGCCCCGTCCGAAAGTTGGCAGGTGCTGTCCAGCAGTTGGCAGGTGCCATCCGGCAGCCAGCAGCTGGCAGGCCCCAGGCGGCCTGGCCCCTATCGAGACTGGGTGAGACAGCCACGATAGGCCCTGATCACCGGCCTGGCCTAAGGACCCCACCTGTGCATGACTTTTGTGCACCGAGTCTCTAGTAGATTCATAACACTTGTCCATAAGCTAAATTAACTAAAGGTACTTTAGAGTTGATAATTTCATTATTTAATAAATATCTATTGAGCCCCTAATTTATGCTAAGTGCAGGAAACACAACCACAGTTTTTATCTCTGAGTGGCTCTGAATCTCTCTGGTTAAATGGATCCTTTAAATGACCAACACTAGCCTAAGACAAATGTCTCACTCCTAGAATGTACAGAGTTTTATTATGGTAACAGAAGGCAGATGAGCATTTCTGCCTGGAAGGACGGGGAAAGGCATGGAAGAGCAGGGGACTTTCTTGTTGCACCTTGTGTGTAACAGGCATGTACAGATGGCAGATGGGCTGAGAGCAGTTGCGGGAAGGGCAGTAGTGTGGAATGGTATAACTCTGAACTTGAACAGTGGCAAGGTGATGGCGAATGGAGAACAAATTTAAGAACCTTTGAGGAGGTAGACTTGAGAAGACTCGTTATTATTGGTCTTGCTTGGCAAATGAGGGAAGTGATCTCAAGAGTTCTGTGGATAGTGGACAATTTATGTGCTAGGAAGGACAAGAGGAATGGCAGAATGAGGAAGAAGGTGCATAGAGACTGTAGTAGGCTTGGTTAGTTCTCTGCCCATAATCCCCTGACATGTACCAACTCATTTATTCCTTATAGTGAACTCTAAAAGATAGGCATAAAATATGGTTGCTCTTTTGCCCCACCAGTGTGACTCAGTGGTTGAGCATCCACCTATGAACCAGGAGGTCATGGTTCGATTCCCTGTCAGGGCACATGCCTGAGCTGTGAACTTGATCCCTGTAGGGGGGCATGAGGAGGCAGCTAATCAATGCTTCTCTCTCATCATTGATGTTTTTCTCTCTCTCTCCCTCTCCCTTCTTCTCTGAAATTAATTAAAATATTTTTTTAAAAATATGGTCGATCGCCGAAACCGGTTTTGCTCAGTGGATAGAGCGTCGGCCTGCGGACTGAAAGGTCCCGGGTTCGATTCCGGTCAAGGGCATGTACCTGGGTTATGGGCACATCCCCGGTGGGGGATGTGCAGGAAGTGACTGATCGATGGTTCTCTTTCATCGATGTTTCTGACTATCTCTCTCCCTTCCTCTCTGTAAAAAATCAATAAGATATATTAAAAAAATGTTTAAAAAAAATATGGTCGATCTTTTAATAAGAACTTCAGGATATATGGGTTAAACTATACAAGTCCAAATATTTGGAGCTGTTTTGCTAGTAAGCACATTTATCTCTCAAAGGAGAGGACATTTCTGGGAGATGAACAGAGCCTAACATATTCTTTTTCTGGGGAGCCACGGAAAGGAACAGAAAAGGTATATGAGGTGAAAATGAATGAAGTAGCTGCTGTGAGTGATGTCACAGGTGACCACCTATTAAAATTGTTGGATTGATTTCAAAACTCAGTTTAACCCCAACTTCATTCCACCCCTGTGACTCAGCTTTGGGCCGTTGAGTCTGAAAATGACAAGGATGACTCAAGCTTTGAAATCTCTGTGAGAATAGGAGACACCTCTTCTCACCCACAGCTATCTTTGTTTTCTTCCAAATGCACACTTTAAAAAATACATTATTGCAAAATAGGTAAAGAATCTTCTGACTTGATCAAAATAAATATTTCTCCAAACCTGATCCATTTCCAATTATTTTAAAAACTGAAATAAGTTTCAATGAATAATTGAAAGAGGAGTCTATCACTGAATTTCCTTGTTTTCAGAAATCAAAATTTAAACTCTGATCAGGCAGATTTACAGTTGTGAAGGGCATCTGTTTTTCTCTGAAATCAGACTTCAATTTATGAACAAGCCTGATGGCTATGTCTTGAAGGAAAAGTATCGGCATATCTATTTCTATCTTATTAAATATCCAGGATCTTCCATGAAGTATGTGCTATGGCTAAACTCTAAGGCACAGATTTAAAAACTATTGTTTGTTAAGTCTAAGCAGAAGGAAGCAAGCTGAGTATCTGGTGAGGAGATAACATAATAGGTTCCTGGGTTATGAGTTAACTTGGAGGAATGTGGGAGCACCCTCTTTTTGATGTTACCATCTGTGTGAAATAACTATAAAGAATAACCATAATGAATCCAATTCTGAAAGTCCCCCTCGCTGTAGAGAGGCATCTTTTTTCTTTTTTTCTGTTTTCTTGACAGTATTACAGCTGTCTCCCATTCTCCCCACCCCTTATCCCTCTTCCATCCAACCCTGCTCCACCATTGTCTGTGTCCTTGGGCTGTGCATATACACATATATGTTCTTTGGTTAATCTCTTCCTGTCCTTCCTGCCTCTCCCATTCTGAGATCTGTCAGTCTGTTCCATGTATCCATGCCTCTGGATCTGTTTTGTTCATTAGATTCCACATGTAAGTGAGATCATGTCTTATTGGTCTTTCTCTGACTGGCTTATTTTGTTTAGCATGTTAATCTGTATGTTAGCACCTGGGGACATGCAGGTAATGGCAGGAGGGATTGGACTCAGCTGACTCAGGTAAGCCTGTTCAGCAAATGAGCTCTGAGCTGGAGGAAGGATTCTGAGCAAAGAATATAATACAGTGTTGGGTTTTAAAACAAGAAGTAGTCTCTCCTATCATTGGAAGACAAAATTAACTTAGGAAGTTGACAGAAATTTCTGAACTGTGTTATATGGAACAATAGGTGTTGTGACTGAGAGAAATCAAAGGGCTCCTTGTTCAAAGAAGTTTGGGAAAGCATGTGTGCCATATTGGCTTGTGGAGATTCACAAGGCACACAAGCATGCAAGAGGTCCCAAATTTTCTTGTTAAAATTTGCTGAAAAAGGGATTCCCACAAACTAGAACTCTGAATTCAGTTCAGGAAATGGGAGAGAATTTTTGGAAAAGTACTTGATTGTGGAGAGGAGCGTGGTCTTTTGACCAGTAGGTCAAGTTTCGTACTAAAAAGAAGCAAAGAAAAGGCAATCAATTGCTTGAGTTTAGGTATTACAAAATAAGTAATCTGCTTGTGGTGGTGGTGGTGAGGGGTGCCGCTCTCCCCCCATTTTCTTGTAAATAATGTATTCATTTCTATTTTGTTAAAGTTCTTTTTTTAAAAAAAATCTATTTCACCTGGGTCTCAGAGGTAGAAGGATGACATATTTTAAAACTAAAAATAAAATCTATTGGAAATCAAATAGAAATCTTGAGCATGGCAAGGGAAGCCAAGGTACCCGGATGTCCAGGCATGGCTGTACCATACACAGCCAGAAGTCAGAGAGACACTGGCTGAAATTTGTAGAAAAAGGTAAAAACAGAGCTGGCAGAGCATGAAGTTGGAACTATCCTCTTCCCACCTGGGCTTCCCTTCACGATCTCTTTGTGCTTGAATTGTTGATGCCTCTACTGACACTTTGGAAACTCTCAACCACCATGGAGGGAAATGGGATTTCTGCCTCACCACCCTCCCTTTTTCTTTCTGCCTTTGTTCGGTTTGTGGCCCTGGTGCCATGCTGATGCTAAGCTGTCACTTCGGGCTTGTTAGTCAAATTACGGTGATTAATGCAAACAGCCAACATGAACTTTGCGCTGCTCAGATGTTAGATAACCCAGGAGCTGGCAGGGAGCCATCCTTCTACATATTCTAAGTGACTCAGACACCTTTCAACACCAAAGGTCTTCCCCAAGCACAGAACTCTGTGATTCTTAAGTGACTCAGACACCTTTCAAAACCAAAAGACAGCCTTCTGGTATTTGATATAAATTTGATGGCCAAGTTCTTTTCAGAAGACAAAATTAATGAGGTTGCTCCTGAACAAATTCCTTCTATTGAAAAAAGGGGTGTATTCTATTGAGTCCTACCTACATACATGATGCTGATTCTTACTAGAGGGTTTTCAACAAAATCCAGGCCTCCACCATCTTTTCTTCTAAATTGATCATTTTATTTAACTGGGTTTGTGAAACAATTTAGAACCTACCCCACCAATGGTTTAGCTTTTACATGTGGCAAATGGTGATGTACCCATTGTTTTCCTAATTTGAAGCAGATGCTTTGGAGACTAATAAGAAAAACAAATACAAGATACTTAGTGCTTTGCAAGAAGCTTACTGTAGAAATTTGAGAGGCTGTTGTTTATTACATAATAAAGAAGCCCCAGTTCTGAAATTCTCCAGAGAATATGTCACCAAATCTGACCTGATATGAACTCTTGCCACAAGTATTTCCTGCCCAGATTGGTGTAAAGGACCCAACTATGAGAAATATTTTCCATCACCAGAAATTGCTGGGGGATACCCTATGAAATCAGCCATTTCCTTTAATGCACCATTTTATGATTCTATAATGTATGCTCAGAAGGGCAACACAGGCAAAATTGTAATGCAATTAATTTTGTCCAGCTGTTTCTTTCCATCCAAGACCAGACTTCAAGACTTGTTTTGGTGGAGGTGGTGAGGTAGGGGGAGGAGGGGTTGCCATTAATGGGGTGGTTGAGTCAATCAGTCTAGAATTGAGTTGTGATATGAGCTGAGTCTGGATTTTATCATTGCTATGATCACCTGCATTTGGTCTGCTACAAGTGAGCCAAAGCTCTTATTTTATCCTTCCTTGAAAGAGCCTTTCTTTCCTTGGATCTCAGGCTACAGTTGGATCTGCAACCGCAGCAATCTGAAGAGCTCAAAAAAGTTACGATTTTGTAATTTATTCAGGCTTTTCTGTTGTTAGGCTAGCAGAGCTATTCTCTCTAGTTCTCTGCATCCTCACGAACAGTGGAACACTGAACCATTAAAAAAGGGGGTGGGGACAAGGACTAGGTCAGGAAAACAATGGGAAGACTCCATTCAATGTCATGTTTCTAGCAGAACTTATAGATCATACATTTTGGGTTATGGACCTAAACTTGGATTGGCCTGCCAGAAAGGAAGGGGTTGTTTTTTTACTTCCAGATTAGTTTAAAGACGCTTTAAGAATATGTATTGATTCAATTCGCGTCTGATTCCAAGCTATGTCCCCTCAGCTGACCCAACAACAAGTGGTAGGTACTAAACCTGCTTTTCATTCCTGATTACTATGGTGAGTTTTCAAACTATGTTATTCATAGTAGCCCAGCTTTTTCTGGTGCATGTCTGTAAATGTAACCTAGGCCATATGGTCTCTTCCTCCTGGCTGACCAAATGCTATCTTGCCCTCATTGGCTCACATTGTGTGCTCATGAAAGGATGGCTGGGCTTGAATGAAAGTAAAGGGATAATAGAGTATGAATGAGACAGTAACATAAACCAATTGATCAAGCACTTGCTACGAACCAGAACTAGGTATGTGACAAATGCTTTAATGCATTATCACATTTGATTCTCATAACAAGCCTATGGGTAGGCGCTGAGCCAAAGCTCTTATTTTATCCAAAGCTCTTATTTTACCCTATTACAAAAAATAGAAAATCAGTCAACGAGTTCCATAAGTGGTGTTGGGAAAACTGAATAGCCACATGCAAAAGAATGAAACTAGACTATCTTATAGTATACACAAAAATTAACTCAAAAGAGGTTAAAGACTTGAATGTAAGACCCCAAGCCATAAACTCTTAGAAGAAATCATAGGCAGTAACTTCCTTGACATCAATCTGATTATTTGTATCCAGCTTCAAAAGCAAAGGCAACAAAAGCAAAACTAAGCAAGTTGGGCTTCAGCAAATTAAAAATCTTCTGCACAGTGAATAAAAAAGCACCTTGCTAAATGATCAAAATATTTGCAAATTATATATCCAATAACTATATATCCAAAGGGTTAATATCCAAAATATATAAAGAACTCATACAGCGTAATAGCAAAAACCCCCCACAATCCATTTACAAAAATGGACAGGCCATCTGAATAAATATTTTTCCAAAGATGGCCAGCAGGTACATGAATAATGCTCAACATCAGCAATCATCAGGGAAATGTAAATTAAAACCACCTTGAGATATCACATCATCTTAGAGTGTTAGAATGGTTATCAAAAAGATAAGAAATAGGCCCTAACTGGTTTGGCTCAGTGGATAGAGCATCGGCCTACAGACGAAAAGGTCCCAGGTTCGATTCCAGTCAAGGCATGTACCTTGGTTGCGGGCACATCCCCAGTGATGTTTCTAGCTCTCTATCCCTCTCCCTTCCTCTCTGTAAAAAAAATCAATAAAATATATGTATTTTTTAAAAAGATAAGGAATAAGTGTTGGCAAGGATATAAAGAAATAGGAATCCTTGTGCACTGTTGGTAGAAATGTAAATTGGTGTAGCCACTATAGAAAACAGTATGGAGGTTCCTTAAAAATAGCCCTAGCTGGATTGGCTCATTGGATAGAGCATTAACCTGCAGACTGAAGGGTCCCAGGTTCAATTCCAGTCAAGGGCACACGTCCAGGTTTTGGGCTTGATCCCCAATAGGGGGCATAGAGGAGGCAACCAATCAATGATTCTCTTTCATCATTGATGTTTCTCTCTCGTTCCCTCTATGTTCCTCTCTGAAATCAATAAAAATATATTTAAAAAAATTAAAAATAAAACCACCATATGATCCACTGATTCCGCTTTGGAATATTTAGCCAAAGAAGTAGAAAACACTAATTTGAAAAGATATCTGCACCCCCATGTTTATTGGACCATTATTTATAATAGCCAAGTTATGGAAACCACCTAGGTGTCCATCAATGGATGAATGGATAAAAAATATATGGTACATAATGTAATACCATTTAGTCAGAAGAAAGAATGAAATTCTGTTATTTGCAATAACATGGATGGAACTTGAGGGCATTATGTTAAGGGAAATAAGTTAGAGAAAGATAAATGCATATTATTTCACTTATATGTGGAATCTACCCACCCACACACAAAAGCCCACCAAGCTCATAGATTCAGAGAATAGATTGGTTTATGCTAGAGGTGGGGAGTGGGTGGAGGGAGAAATGGGTTAAGAGATCAAAAGGTACAAAGCTTCAGTTATAAAATAAGTCATGGAGATGTAATGTACAGCTTGCTGACTATAGATATTAACACTGTATTGCTAAGAGGGGAAAAAAAAGAATTGAGGCACAAAGAATTGAAGTAGGTACAAGATTGTATATCTAATAAGAGGTAGATCCAGAATTTCAACCTACTTTCTTAACTACTCCTAAAGTATATTGACATCTTTTCAATACTGCATTTGAAAACACTGTTTGATTTATAAAGTGAAGACTCTCAAATAGAATGTCTTGGATTTATGGTAATTTTCTGTGGAAGAGATGTCTTTTGATGATGATACCAAAGGTCTTGGAGAAAGTTTCATTCCCTCTGAGAAACCCCATCATTCCTGGGTTGTGGAAGTCTTCTCTGTCTTCCCACTGTCAGAAGCCTGTTTAGATGTCACCCTTAACAATAACAGTAGCTGTGACAGTAAAAGGCCGACAATGGAAGGCATAGCCAAGGTCTGCAGTCCCTGCCTCACACTTCAGGGTTGACAAGCTACACTGAGACCTGTAACGTGGGTCTGGGACCCAGCTGCTAAAAGCACTGCCTTTGGTTTTCTCCTAAGTGGACTCTCTAAGAAGCCCGCTGATTGTAAATGCTTCAGACAGGCACAGCTGTGGGGGAGCAGGGGCACATCTTGTTGCATTTCTATAAAGAAAACAAGCTGACCATATATTTAGATCTATCCAAGGATGCTCAATGTACTTCTTTTAAAGTGTTTTTTGTAAATTATGAGGCAGAATAAAAACATTCAGTTGGTGGTAGCCAGAGTTTGTCCCATCTGATACACATTTCCCGTTTTTTTCCCTGTGCTGCTTCTTTTTAAAATATATATATATATTATTGATTTCAGAGAGGACGGGAGAGGGAGAGAGAGATAGAAACATCAATGATGAGAGAGAATCGTTGATCCGCTGCCTCCTGCACAACCCCGACTGGGGATCGAGCCTGCAGCTAGGCATGTAACCTGACCAGGAATGGAACCAGCACCTTCCTGGTGTGTGGGATGATGCTCAACCACCTGAGCTAAATGGGCTAGTGGTCACACATTTTTAAAATGACTTTTGTTTTAGGTCTTTTTATAGAGACACTAGAGTGAAGAATACTAGTCTAAAATTACTATATTGGTTCAGTGAAGGCTTCAGAACCACCTTTCTCGTGTTGAATAGTGTATTGCCAACTTCATCTAGTTGGGGAGTATAAGCTATGCAGTAAAGTGAGGAACGAAGTGAGATTCAGAGTAGGATCAAACCTTGATAGAATGCATGGCTTTGGGGCATATTCAGGGCTAGTATCTGGGCCTCATTCTTTGTCCCAAAAATGAAAAGGCCACTCTGAAAGATGTCTAAGGCCTTCTAGCAGTGATTTTACCGGGCCTATTTAATAAAAAAATATAATACAGTAAACTCTGTCCTCATCTTTTCATTTCCACCCACACAGGACTTTCCTTGAGGTTAGTGGAAGCTCTCTGGAGGAAGAACAAAGGAAATAGATGGCAATTGGTCCTGTAAAGTGATGGTCTTACAAATGCACAAGATGGCTGTTGGGTGGTTATGTCTTACATCCCTAAAGTGTCACAATGAGCTACTTTCTGAAGAAGGGTGCATGTCTCAGTAATGAGATAGATGCCGTCCTTCCTTTGCTGTCCGTGAAATCGCAATGACAACAGAGATCACTGTGGGGAGAAAAATCAAAGCAAGGTCGTTAAGTTACCTTTTATAAAATAGTGTGAGATGAAGAGATCCTTTCTGAGTTTTGAATTTTTTTTTCACTGTTCAGTTCTCCCTTCTTTCTTATCACTCCCACCTGCCACTCCTGCTCCCTCTCAGAAGAAAGCTGGAGAAAACAAACTTTGGGATCTGAGAAGGCTAGGGCTTACTTTTTACTGCGATTCACACCTTTCCCAAGAAAATTCCTCAGAAACCCCAGTAATTGGTGAGTGATGGTTAGTGAACCAGTCTTCTCAAATTGTCTCTGGGATGGAGCCAGAAACTGTTATACTAGTACATCCTGCCAGCATCCTGCTGTTGATGCTGTGTTTGAAAGGGCCCCATTAGACCACGCATGGAAGGCAACTCACTTAACCTGCTTGTGCCTCAGTTTCCTCTATGTTACATGGTGGTTGTTATGAGGATTAAATGGCCTCATCCTTATCCAGTATTTAGCACAGGGCCTGGCTGTCATGCAAGTACCTATGCTAAGTATATGCTCACGGTGAACTTTTATTGTGCCTTCATTCTTTTGGAGTCCTAGGGAATGTATACCTTTGGCAATGAGACATTCTAAAGACCAGCCCAGATTGAGTGGGTTTCCATATGTGGGAGTAGGGTAGGCAAAGTACAATGTGGCTTGCCCTTTGTTCTCACACAAGCTCAAGTCCTGAAAGCATCTGGGACTGAGTGGCACTGGCTTCTAAGTGCCCTTTCAAAGGAGGCAAAGTAAATGTCATTTGCCAGGTTCTAAAAGTTAACTCTAAGGAGAGTAAATTAAGGGAACTAGTTGTGTTAAGCATGTACTGGGTAAATGATCTGCTGTAGTCAAGCCCCACAATGCTCTCTCTTGTGCACATGTTCCTATCTCTTCGGCATGTGTTTCCCTCAGCATCACTTCGGGAAGGAGGGAGAAAGGGTCGGTGGGTGGGGACTTCTGATGTGATGCTGACAAATACAAGTAATGGGAAACTTGACAGTTTCTGTCCACCCGAGCTCCCTTGTTTCCTTCTTTCTTTCTTCTTCTCAGTTGTTTCTTTTTTTCTCAATCTGAGCTGGTCTTTAGAATGCAAGTTTAGTTTTGAGTTTCAACCTTAAGTAGGTGTTGGTTGCAAGGTCAACATGATTGCCTTGTGCAAGCTGTGGTCACATGCACAGGGCCAAGAGGGACACTAGCCCAGTTGGGAAGGATCTGCTCTCCAGTTCTCAGACTTGGTTAACTAAATCCTACGCCTTTTAAACTCCCTCTTCTGGCTTAAAAATTGTCCACAAGGACAGCAAATGAGAGGTTCTTAGCTGTCATACATCTTGCTTTTGTGGGCAATGTGCCACAAATTTTCTCTGCTGCTGAGAAAGGGAGAGAAATACTCAATACAGAGAACCATAGGTTTTGTGCAATTTAGGGGATAGTAGGAACCAAAACATCTTCCCTCTCTTTCCATTTAATGTAATATTCGGTTCTAGTTAACATGCAAAGAACTTACCATACAAACTTCCTGCAGCATAAACATGCAGGTTCCAAAAATGGACATATTTTTATACGCTATCGAAAAAACAAAAAAATGGAAAATCTCTGCCTCCCGTCCTGTACAAAGATTTGTGTAAATGCCAAAGAAGCTATCAAAAACTGGCAGCTGGAAGCTAATCTGAATTTATCAGTGCCCTCTACACTGTTTAAGGGGTGAATCCTAATCTTGTATGAATAGAAGATCTGTTTCATTTTTGGGAGGACTAATGCCTGGAAGTGGATAATTTTGGCAGTAAACACACCAGTATAATGTGTGGTGAAGCTATTGAATGGAGGTGTGAGAATGGTGTTCTGTGCCTATATCATGGGCTTCTGCCAGCCAGCATTCATCCATTCATTCTTCTAGCTAATATTATCAGCTAAAATGTACATCTCTAGCTGTTGGCTAGAAAAAAATGAGGGACTGGGATCGTGGCTAAGAGATCAAATGTGCCTTCCTCTGGGAGAAGGAAGTCAGAGAGCTAGAGATCTAATGATCCCTACATGCAGTCCTTTGGGTCACACAGAATTTAGGAAAAAGCTATGCATTTGAAGGCCATCAGTTTATACTATATACACGAAGCTCTGCAAGCTAGGGAGGTTGGCCAGGACTTTGGTTGCTGCTGGAGAGGGGAAATTCCAGAGACTCTAGACCAGTGATGGCGAACCTATGACACGCGTGTCAGAGGTGACACGCGAACTCATTTTTTTGGTTGATTTTTCTTTGTTAAATGGCATTTAAATATATAAAATAAATATCAAAAATATAAGTCTTTGTTTTACTATGGTTGCAAATATCAAAAAATTTCTATATGTGCCACGGCACCAAAGTTAGGGTTTTTAAAAATGCTGACACATTGAGCTCAAAAGGTTCGCCATCACTGCTCTAGAAGCTACATGGAAAATCAACTGCTTAAGTCTTTTAAATCTCCTAGGAAATCCAAGTGTCCCTTTCAAGGGGCCCATTCCAAGACCTCCCTGAGGAGGCAGCCTTTCTCCCATGAGCCCTGCATCATGAAAGCATTTAAGTCCCATGTGCAGGAAATCTTACACCCAGAAACACTCTCCCTCGTTGATCTTGTCTTTGAAGTATGGGTTCACCCAAAACATGTGACTCAAAGACACATAAAAGAAGTGGCAACCCCCGTGGCCCAGGGTAAGGTTGGTATCTTGTAAGAGAAGATAGTTTGAGAATTAGTCATACCTCCTGCAGCATAACCTTTGCCATTCTCTGCCCACCTTCCTTCCAGCTAATTTCAAAATAAATCTTTCTTTTTCAAGGCGTTTGAAAAAAGAAAAAAGAAAAACCTCTGGCCAATTTACATACATTGGTTTTATCCGCCTTCACGAAAGTTCTGAACTATGTCTCAGGCTCCTAGCTAGAAATTTGTTTTATGAAGTGATCTGCTAGTATACTTTGGGATCCTTGCCTGTACCCAGTCACATCACTAAATGCAAGGAAGAAAATTTGGGACCTGCAGTTATTAATTGATTATATCTTTGCTTCTGAAAAAGATGATCATGGATTTGCCTAGCTCCTCTAAAGGTGCTAATGTTTGAAGTGGAGAAATAATAAGCCTACAAAAATCTCAACCCGACTTTCTAAATCACGTGAGCAAATTCCAATGGGATAATAAACAGCAAGTATGAAAAACAGTCTATCTATTGTACTGTATGTCCAACCATACCCACCTAAGGACTGACAGTTGTTAGCTACGTCTGTGGGACGTCATCATCACAATCCAGATAGCACTTGGTCATAGGAGAGGAGCAGAAATAAATGAAACTGACATGTCAATGAATGTCTGTTAAAATACACATTTGCTGTCTTTTGTAAAAACTGTATTGTTAAACTATTCGTAATCATTGTTAAATTTCAAATTGGCCAGAAATGTAAATTTTAAAAAAATGCTGTTCTCTCTCTCCCTTCACTTCTTAGTAGTATTCCTCAGATACTTTTTGTCTTTGTATGTAGAAGATGCCTTTTGGATCAGTGTTTTTTAGATAATAAACAAGCAACCACAAATATTTATCAGGAACCATATCTATACAAAGTATAGCTCATTCTTCTAAACCTTATTAGATCTTCCTAGCCCACCATATGGGATGCACACCATTTATGAAGTTATCTAAGTACCATTGCAGGTCATCTTTCTTTTTTGTGTTTTCATCGCATATCTTAGAACAGCGATTTTCAACCGCATGCCGCAGCACACTGGTGTGCAGCAAGAATTTTTAAAACATGCAATACCTGACTATTTAGTCAAGAACACTGACCTCTTTTCCCTTAGATTGTCAAGTTAAAAAAAAAAATGACAACAGCCAAAACAATAATAGTCATTGGTGTGAACGAATCAAAATTTTACCTATTTTCTTTGTCAGATCAGCAAAAAATATATTTTTGGTGTGCCACAGAATTTTAGCAATTAGTTTATGTGCCATGAGATAAAAAAGGTTGAAAATTGCTGTCTTACAACATTGATTTATACTGTTGTATTCATATGTGATTTTGTAGTGTATTGGCCTTCCTAAATATATTTTTATATTCTCACCTCACATTCTTTTTTAGAAATATATTTTTATTGCTTTCAGAGAGGAAAGGAGATAGAGAGATAGAAACATCAATGATGAGAATCATTGATGGGCTGCCTCCTGCATGCCTCACACTGGGGATCAAGCCCACAACCTGGGCATGTGCCCTGACCAGGAATCAAGCTGTGACCTCCTAGTTCATAGGTTGACACTCAAGCACTGAGCCACGCCGGCCAGGCTCACCTCACATTCTGATCCCCCTGGCTGTCACATGAATGTTTCATTTGGCTTGTATATGAGTGCATTTCAAACCTCATCAAAGGATCTTGCGATCCCAATTTCAAATTTTTAAAACTTCGATTCTCATTGGTATTATCATCTGGTGTATTAGTGTGCTAGCGCTGCCATAACAAAATACCACAGACTGGATGCTTGAACAGAAGAATGAAAATTCAAGTCCAAGGTGTTAGTAGGCTTAGTTTTTCCAACAATCTCCCTCCTTGGCTTACAAATGGCCACTTTCTCTGTGTGTCCTCACATAGCCTTTCCTCTTTGAGCACACAGTCCTGGTATCTCTCTTCTCATGAGGACACCAGTCTAATTGGATTAGGGCTCCACCATTATAACCTCATTGAACTTTACCTCCTCAAAGGCCTCACTTCCAAATATAGTCACATTTGGAGCTTAGGCCTTTAATAAATGAATTATGGGGGACATGTACAGTCCATAGCACCTGGTACGGTAGGCAGGATTCTAAGATGTCCCCTAGATACCCCTCACTACAGTGCACATGCCTCAGGACTATGAAGATGGTGAGCTTTGCTCCTGTGAGTAGGATATGTTTTATGGCAAATTTGACCTTCAGATAGTGGGATTATTCTAACCTAATCACATGAGCCCTAAAACAAGAGAGATTTTATTTGAAAGAAATTTGATGCAAGGGAGTCTCTCTGTTGTTATGTTGATGGAGTCACATAGCAACGGCTCAAGAATGACCTATAAGATCCTAGAGCAGCAGACAAGATAATAGGACCTCAATCCTACGTCTATAAGGAATTAACTCTACCAAACCACCTGAGTGATCTCAGAAATGGATTCTGCTTCAGAGCCTGAAGATGAGAACTCAGCTTTGGGTGAGAGGGGAATAAAGGGACAGTCTAGTCCAGCCGTGGGCAAACTATGGCCCGGCCCTTTTGAAATGAATAAAACTAAAAAAAAAAAAAGACCGTACCCTTTTATGTAACGATGTTTACTTTGAATTTATATTAGTTCACACAAACACTCCATCCATGCTTTTGTTCCGGCCCTCTAGTCCAGTTTAAGAACCCATTGTGGTCCTCGAGTCAAAAAGTTTGCCCACCCCTGGTCTAGTCCCTTAAACATTCTACTGATACTGGCATGGTGACAGTAGCATCACAGAGAAAGGACAAAATCTCAGAGCTGCAGACAGTCAAACCAGCAAAGGCGCAGGTCTATGCCTGTTATAGGCCTCAGGACTACAGATTAGATCCTACGATGACTGAGGAAAAGCCTGCAGTGTGGAGTGCTCTCAAGTCCCTACCACAGGATTTCTCAGCGTTGGCACTACTGGCATCTGGGGCCTGATCATTCTTGGTTGTGGGGAGCTGTCCTGTGCATCATAGGTGTGTAGCAGCATCCATAGCCTCCACTTGCTCAATGCCAGTAGCACCTTTCCCTCCCCAGTTGTAACACCAAACATTTTTCTAGACATTTCCAAATATCCTCTATAGGCAAAATCTCCCTGGGTAAGAACTACTATTCTATATCAAGCTCTCCAGAAATACCAGGAAGGGCTTAGACACCCTCACGGCCTGGGATGTTGAATTCAGCCATAGGACTGAAGAAATCCAAGCTGAAGTGCATAGTCAGAAATAATATGGGATACAGTGGGATTTAGGTGTGGTTGTGTCTGTGTAGCTAGGTCTTTATGTTTAAAAGAAACATTGGTCTCTAAAGCAAATTTTCCCCCCAGAAAATAAAAGTTCTGAGCATTTCTCACCATTAGCAGGTTAAGCTGTTTGCCCAATTCAGATATAGCTTTTAAAAAATCCTAAGTATTTAAATGCAAAAATGAAGACCCAAAATGAGATGCTTCCATGTTGGTTACCAACAGGCAAAGGTTGTGATTTGGTTCAAGCCACTTGTGAGCTGTCTGCCTGCCACAGTGCTGCATTTATAGCACCCTTGATTAGATGTGACATTTTCTCACTCTGAGTATTTTGCCCATGTTTGAAGAGACCCACACAGGGGACCTTATTAAAATCTGCAGAAGCCTATGACTATGTGAGGATGCACTTATGTGAGCGGGAGAGAGAGAATGGATTTTTTATCTTCTGGGAATCTGGTGGTTTTATTTTATAGGCGCATACAGCAGGGTGAGCTTACAAAGAAGAAAGGGGATGCTGCTCTGATTTAAGGCAGACTGCAATGCTCCTCTGCTTCAAAGTCTGAGAGGCCGGGGTAAAGCAGAGTTTACCTTGCTTCCATGACCCACTAAAGCCGGAATTGATTCTTCTATTACATTCCAGATTTATTTTTATTTTTATTTTTTGCTAATTATAGTGAAAGATGTTGTGGATAACACAGAGCAACAGATCCTAATCACATCATGTATGTGAGGATTGGAGATTCCTGTTACGCAGTAAGTGATGATGCCAATAAGCAGTTGTATATGCAAGTTGAGAGCTCAAGGCTAGAGACACCTATTCTGAACTTGGCATTGAAGTCCTGGCCAGAATGTGCTCCTACATGCTTGCTGCCTCCCGCATGGTCTGTACCTGAGGTAGAGCAGAGTGGTGCTCAAACTTCAAGGTTCATAAGAATCACCCAGAGAAATTTTTAAAATCTCTATTCCTTGGCCTTGGCCCCAGAGGTTCTGATTATGCATGCACATAATTGGTGGAGCCCAGGCACCTTCATTTCAATACATACCACAGAAAATTCTGATGCTAGTGATTTGAAGGCCACAGTATGAGAAACAGCCCTAGAACTCTGTAGAGCCCAATTCAAAAACTATGAGGTTACCTTTTAAAATTGCATCAACCATTAACATTTTGTAACTAGAAGAACCTAGAACACTTGATAAGTATTTTATGTTTGCTTGATTCTTTTTTTCTAAATATTTATTTTTTAAAAGATAACAAATTCACATGGTTAAAAATCAAAATATTATGTTTAAAGATATGTCAAAAAGTATTGCTTCTGCCATTGTTCCCGTTCATTTGCTATCCAGCTCTGGGACCTTGAATCCTATTTCTATTAGTTTCTTTTGGGGTATTACAAATATTTCTTTTTGAAAATTAAGACACATATATTTTCTCCCCCAACTCCTCATCTTCCTTACAAAAAAGGTAATTCACTAAACAGTATCTCCTCTGGGCTTTTTTTCAGTAAGAAGTGCCAGAGAGCCCTGGCCAGTGTGGTTAAGTGGTTAAAGAGTCAGCCCACACACCAAAGGGTAGTGGGTTCAATTCCAGGTCAAGGGCATGGTACCTAGGTTGGGGGTTCACTCCCTGCCCCTGGCCGGGGCATGTGTGGGAGGCAACCAGTCAATATGTCTCTCTCACATTGATGTTTCTCTCTTCCCTCTTACCTCTCTTCCATCCATTCTCTCTGAAAAACAATGGGAAAAATATCCTCAGGTGAGGATAACAGCAACAACAAAAATACGGAAGTGCCAGGGATCTTACTATATCAGTATACAGCAGCCTCATTCTTTGTTTTATAGCTGCATAATATTCCACAGTGTGCCTCTACCATGGTTTATTTCATCAGTTCCCTGTTGATGGACAGTGGTATTTTCTTTTCTTTTCCTATTAATTAATGCTGCATATTAATACGTGTTAATTGTTTTATATACATCAAGTATATCTGTAGGATCAATTCCCAGAAGTGGGATTGCTGGGTCAAAGGGTAAATGCTTTTAACATTTTGATAATTATTGCCAAATTGTCCTCCACAGGGGTTGTACCATTTTGCACTCCCACCAGCAATGTATGAGAGTGCCCGTTTCTCTACCACCTTGCCAACAGAGTGTGTTGTTCAACTTTTGGGTTTTTGCCAATCTGATAGGTGAGGAATGTTATTTCAGTGTAATTTTCCTTGGTTTTGTTTCTTATTCCGAGTGAAGTTAAGCCTGTTTTCATATGTATAAGAGCTGTTTTTATTTCTTTTTTATCTATAAACAGTCTAATTATGAAACCTTTGGCCATTTCCTTCTCAATTTCTAGGAGCTCTTTATATATTAAAGGAATGAGCTATTTGTGATATAAGACCTGTACAGATAGTTTCTAGTTTTTCTTTCATGATTTGATTTGCTTATTTTAAAAATGTAAATATCTTTTATGGCCCCTGGATTTTGAGTACTTGTTTAAAGGCTTTCTGCCACTCCAGTATTTTAAAGAATTCACTCATTACCTTTATTGTTTCAACAATCCTCTGGTGTCATTAGCCTTATTTTATAGATGAGGAAACTGAAATCCAGGATTCAACGTAGGCCTCCCTTTTTTCCTAAGTTTTCTCAAAACACAGTACAAAGAGTAAGAAAATGAATTCTTCTTGGTGTCACTTCACAAAACATTTTGCTGCGAGATTTTTGCGTATTCTTTATTCTTGGTTCTAAATCTCAAATTTTAATGCTAAAACACCCATGGCGATTGTGGCAAAATTTTTGCAAAACATTGCCTGACTCATTACAGAAAGTAGTCCCGTTATTTCCGAGGCTTTAAAGAAATACAAACAGCCCAGGTCCTATAAAACATTAATGTTTGCATTTAAACAAACACAAAAAAAATCTCCCAAATCTTATAAACATCCATGCTGGAAGCCAACATGTTGAAACTGCCAGCACCATGCACACCACCTACGGACGTCAGCAAATGTCCCTTTTAATTGAACGCTCAAAAGGATATCTGCGGGCAAGCAGAGAGGTCCTGCAGAGGCCACGTTGGACTGCATTAAGGGACACCTGGAATCCGTGGCAGCCCTTCGTCCCTGTCTCTCCCTTCCTCTCTGCCAGGGACAGCAGGTAGGGAGAGTGCTGACGTGTCTATTGAGGACTAGGAAAAATACTCCATGTGAGAGCCAGTCCTCTGAAGGAGAGTGACCCAGTTGAAGCCTTACACCTGCAGTCGGCTCTTCCTACCAAACTCCAGAACCTGAAACCCCACTCTGTACAGAAGTCGGGTGGTGAGATACTAATGTCACTCATTTGGCAGGGGAATGGCTTATGATGATAGGTTTTTCTATAGAATTAATTCTTATCAATTGACAAATGCTGCCTAGCGTGAGTGCTATGTTGAGATAGAGTCCAAGGCCACATCTAGGCACAGAGCTACATGGTAAGTACTGAGTTTTATTAGTGATATCTGTCACCAATATAGTAGGGGAAAGAGGTTGCCCCTACCTGTGCCAAGCATCTGCAACCCCAATGTAAATGAGTTAGTTTATCATGAATGGCTGTTGGGTTTTGTCAAGTGCTTTCTCCTGCATTGATTGATTATGTTGTGTCGTTTGTCTTTTATAGCCTGTTAACATAGCGGATCACACTGATTGATCTTCCTATACAGTCATGTGCTACATAAGAACATTTTGTTCAATGGTAGAGCACATACATGATTTCCATGGAATTATAATGGAGGTGAAAAATTCCTTCCACCTACTGATGTTGTAGATATGGTAACATCCTAGCACTATGCAGTATTCATGTGTTTGTGGTGATGCTGATGAAAACATATGTACACTATAAGGCATGTAAAAGCAGAGCACATACAAATATGTACAATACATAATACTTGATAAATATACTAAATAACTGTTACTGGTTTATGTATTTACTATACTATACTTTTTATTGTTATTTTAGAGTGCACTGTTTCTACTTATAAAAAATGTTTGCAGTGAAACAGTATGCTGTATTACTCTGGCAGCAGCCTCATGCATCTCATGTTTATAGAGTCTCTTGATTACATCATTTTCTCTTGTGTTTGATTTAATTTCATGTTTTTTTGTACATCATGGCCCCTAAATAAAAGATCCACTGCTAATGTTAGTAGTAAGAGGCCACATCAAGTAATTGACCTGAGAACAAAATTAATAATTATTGAAAACTACAAAGTTGGAAAATCTGTGATGATTACTAATCACCAGTAAGGAATGTCCCATTTCACCATATCTACAATCTTGAAGAACAAAGACAAAGTGACAAAAGCTGTTAAAGGATCTTCTTCATTGAAGGCAATGAGACTAACAATACTTCGAAAAGGGCCTATATCAGATGTGGAAAAACTTGTAAGACCTGGGTTGAATACCAGACACAGAAGTGTATTCCTCTCAGCACCATGAGAATCCTGGCCGAAGCAAGGAAGGTGTTTACAATTTTGAAAGAAAAGGCTGGATCCAGCTGAATTTACTGCTAGTTCTGGGTGGTTTAAACAATTCAAGAATCACTATTCATTATATGATGTGAAAGTTAGTAGTGAAACTGAGAGTGCTAATGTGAAGGCAACTGAAGAATTTTGGGAAACTCTAGGTAAGCTAATTACATGGAGAAAAATCCCTAGCCAGAACACATATTCAATATGGACTAAACGCCCCTATTCTGGAAATGGATGCCTAAAAGGAGCTTCATCCATAAGGAGGCCTGGTCAATGCCAGGTTCAGAGACTTTTAAAGACAGGATAACAGTCTTACTTAGGGGCAGGCTACAAATTGAAACCCTTTGTGATCTGGCACAGTGGGAACCCTGGGGCCTTCAAGTACATCAGCAAGTACACACTATTTCTGTACTGCGGGAGCAATAGAAATCATTGGTGACCCAGTTCCCTTTCCAAGATCCCTGCCTAAATTGTTATGCCAGTAAAACTGAGAAGTACAGAACTGTCTGGAGAATATCTACTAGTAAATAACACACCTTTCAAGATGTGCTTACTGCTGGCAATGCTCCCAGACATCTTCCGTTTATTGATGATCTTCATCCTAATATCAAGTGGTGTTTCTCTCTTCAAACACGACCTCTTTGATTCAACCAAAGTATCAAGCAGTTATAGCAGGTATTAAGGCCCACTACCTGAGGAGGACCTTTTTCCAGGCTATTGCCAACTGAGGAGGACACTGGTGCAATCCTGGAAGATCTATGCACCATCTATGACTTGCTTGGGCTTGGGGTGATGTCACCAAGGAGTATATGAATGGCATCTGGAAGAAGACTGGAAACAAGTATTTTATTATAGACTACTGTTTCTCAGTCTCATCCTTATTGACAGTTTGGACCAGATAATTCTTTGTTGTGGGATAAGGGAAAACTATTGTGTGCTTTATGAGATGTCTTGTCCCTGGCCTCTACCTACTAGATGCCTCTCTCACTCACAAGTTATGATAATAAAAAATGTCTCCAGACATTGCCAAGTGTCTCCTTGAGGACAAAATCACCTCACATTGAGAACCAGTCATATAGACACACACATCCAGTTTCTTTTCTCATAGGTGGTGGTGGCTTTGTAAGTAGTAACTAAAAACCTAGATTGCCAGATATACTGCCTTCTGTACTATTGCTTTTCTCTCTCCTAATAGTATGGCCTTTTGGGGAAAAACAACATGTAAGAAGGAATTTCTCTTTGAAAATTGTCACACCGATTGGAACATTGCTTCACTTCGCACTTTCCTTGCTTGCAGGACCTCTGAGGGCTTGATAGGGTCAATGAATGTCTTCAAAATGACAGTGCAGCGGGTGGGAAATGTGTTAGCCTTGTGTGCTCTCTAAATGCTTCACACAGGAAGATAAGAGGAAGAGAATTATATTTCAGAGTTCATATTTCAGTGTCAAGCCTAGAAATGACAGGTAGAAAACTAATATTTGTAGCAAGAGCCTTCGTCCTTGTTGTAAATGCAAACTGGTAAGACCTTTAACTATCCATTGGGCAATGTCAACTTGTTTGAAACTTGAGTTTATAATAAACACAAAAGTGAGCTTCTGCCCTTTCCCTATACATTCCAGAGTCACCATGGTCATTAATCTACAAAAGATGAACAACTGAAAACAATTCATACATGGACCCAGCTCTGCTGCTAAATAGCTGGATGAGCTTGAACAAGTCATTTAATCACATGGTGCCTGATCCCTCGCCTCTGAAATGAGGATAATAGTAGTAGCTACTTTATAACTACAAATGAGTTAATGTATGTAAAAAGCTGAGAACACTGGCACAGAGTATGGGATAGAGAGGGGTCTGCTATAATTATTGTTTGTATAATTTGAGGGACTTTGGCTGATACCGAGAGTGCAAGTAAGTGCTGTGTTTATAAAACATCAGAGGTTTCAGATAAAGATTTTGTATCAGTTTAACAGAGAACCCTACCATGGTTCTTTTGAGCCTGGTGCTCCAATAAAGAACCCCATTCAGATGAGTGATACTATAACTACCTCTTAGACCTACAAGACATACATCAGCTATGGTTTCAAGATGAGGGAGGGACAGCTCTGGACTGTAACTGCCAGAATGTGTTTCACATAAGTCTGCTGTTTTTCTTTGTTGCATCTTTTTACCTTAGGATGTTTATACAATCCACAATAAAATTAAGTCACTTGTAGGTTTATTTGTTTAACATCTCTTCCCTCTACAAGATTGTGAGTCCAATAAAAGCAAGGATTGTGTTCCTTTTCCTCACCATATTTGTGGTATCTAACACAGTGTTCAACACATAGTTGGTTCTCCAATAAAATATATTGAGTAGATGAGGGAATGTTAGAAAATTGTTATCCAAACAGGATCCATTGATAGTAACAGGGTACACAGATAGCAATATATATATATATGAAGGAAGGAAAGAAGGAAAGAAGGAAGGAAGAGGAAGGAAAGAAAAGAAAAAAATTATATAAATTCAGTTTCTGAAAATTAATATTTTTAATTTTATTTTTAGATTTAACAGAGCCCAAGTTTTTTTAATTGCCTGTTTGGGGTCCAGCTCATATTCATGGCCTATACTAGTTACTTTATAAAGGGTGTCCCAAAATTCATGCAGAATTTGAATTTTGCGTGAGCATTAACAACAACAACAAAAAAATAAAAGCCTAATTTTACTTGGTTTATTGAATCATATTCTAATATCTGTTGCCCTTTGATTTCAATCCCTTCAATTTATAAGCATTACCAAGTACCAATTATGGCCCAGGAGCAGGGACAATGAAGACCACGGCTTTGCATATGTGCCAGCAGAGCCACGGAGGCCGTTTACCCAATGTGCTATTCCATACATAACCCTATACTCTATACTTTATGAATCAATACAAAATTTACCATTTTTAATTATAAACCTGTGTTTTCTATCAAAATTACTTCTTGCGTGAATGTTGGGACACCCTTTATATACATAATTTTTCTTTTTCCTTTCTCTTTATAAACTTGTACTTATTGATTTATTCATTCAATTTCTTGAGAACCAACCATGTACCGGTCACTGGTCTAGTGCTACGAACATTGCAGAGAACCAAAGTTCTTGCTCTCATGAAGTCGGCAAACGAATGAGAAGAGGCAGATAAAATATGCATGTATATTTAATTAAGCAAGTGGGTGGCTTAAGGTCTTATTAAGAAAGAGGATGCCTGTTTTCCCCTTGTTGAAGAATTTATTTTGATGCTTCCATCTCAGCTCAGAATTCTTTAGTAGAGTCTGCTAAACTTAAAGATCCCTTTTCTAACCCTTCATCCCTTCCTCCATTCATTTCATATAGACTAGTGAGCCTACCAAAGGGTACTTGTCTAGACCCTGAAGATACAAGAGCAAACACATTGAACTCCTTAATCTTGTAGAGCCAACCTTCTGATGGGAAATACTATACGCAGTAAATTAATATCTATCAAAATGTCAGCTAAGGATCAGTGCTGTGAAAAACAATAAAGCAGTCTGAGAGGAGAGAAGAGTAGGAGAGGGAGGGGCCATTCTGTATACGGGAGAGCAGGGAAGGCCCCTGGAGTGAGATGACATTTGAGCTGAGATGTGAATAAAGTGAAGGCAGAGCAAGGTGGATGTCTGGGAGATGGTGAGCTGGGCAGAAGGCTCCGTTCCAGCCTTCAGACCAGCAGCCCAGTCTGTGAGCTGTACTCAGAAGCCAGAGACTCAGCCCTATGACCAGTGAGTTCCCCAGATAATGACTTTAGTTACATGCTGTGAAGCGTCATTCTGCTACATATAACACCTCATGAGAGGGGATTCTTGAGCTATAGGAAATAATAATGTGTCTCGAAGTCAGGAAACTTACACTCTAAACTCTGTCAGTAACTAGCTTTGTGTCCCTGAGCCATATTTCTCTGACCTGGGTCTCAGTTTCCTCACCTGGAAATGTGGGAGGTTGAAGTCAAAGACCTCTGAGGTACTTTCCAGTTCACAATTGCTGTGGTCTTTTGACTGTTGATGTATCGCTTGTGTATCAGGACAGCTGCCTCTGGATAGCAGGGCTGTGGGGAGGCCTCGGGGGCCAACTTATTTATAACAAATAACTCATATTGATGAGAACTTACTATGTGTCAGATACTGTGCTGAACACTTCATGTGTGATATTTCCTTTCCACTTACAGATGGAAAAATGGGGGCTTAGAGAGATTAATTTACTCAAGCTTACAGGTCTACCTAGTAAAGGCTAACTCCATTGTCCCCTAGCTTGGTCCCTTTTTGATTCAGCTGCTCACTAGATACATTTAAGTGTAAACAAGAATGTATCTTGTGAAAAAGAGCATTTGGCAAGTCTTATTGCTATTGCGATTGACTCTGAAACTATAGCTGGGTTTAAGTTAAAGAGACATCTTTGATCTTGCCAAGATTATTCTCAATAAATATTTTTGTTCTTTTTTAAATGTCTGACTTAATTATTACATATTCTGCTGAGTAAATATCTATGTAACCGCACACATTTTTATTGGTGTAGGTTAGAACTGTAAAAAGATAAGCAAATCTTAACATTCAAAATATATTTAAAGACAGGAGTTCTAGCTCGATTTAAGTGAAAAGCTGAACAAAATTGTAGTTTTGGAGTGCTTATTGAGTGTTTATGATGTATTGAGACTTAAAATAAATCTAAAATATTTTCTAGGAGGTTTGGGAAGAAGGGTTTTTTCTTTTCTTCTCTCTCTCTACCTCTCTCTCTCTCTCTCCCCTTCCCTCCCTTCCTCCCTCCCTCTCTCCCTCTCTCTCTCTCTCTCATCAGTTGTTCTCTTTGAAATTTTCTATTAGAGAAATATTCATAAAAAATGCTTTTTAGCTGAAATAACTTGTTAATTGCCCCAAAACCAAATATATCTATTTCCAAGGGTGATAAAATGTGTAAACTTAAAATTAAGAAAAAAAAGGTCCTGAACC
Source organism: Myotis davidii (assembly GCF_000327345.1). NCBI lineage: Eukaryota > Metazoa > Chordata > Mammalia > Chiroptera > Vespertilionidae > Myotis > Myotis davidii. The sequence goes on from NW_006283656.1 coordinate 637,118, forward strand.
ATATCTCAATAATTGCATTTTTGTGACATTTTCTCTTTCTTCAAGATATGAAAAGAGGGAAACATATTGATAGGTATTTCCAATATGACTGTAAAATCAACTGAAGACTCCTTTGAGCAAATCTCAGTTCACTTGGTTTTCCAATGTGGAATAAGTAGTTATTGTCTATTGACAACTAGAAATAATGGAGCAATGAGTATAAATATCTTTTAAGAACATAAAGACAAAATACTTATAATCAGGACCATTCCACAAAGTCCATGGTATATACTCTCTGAAAAGATAAACTGTAGTTTTTGTTGTTGATTTTTAAGTTTTGTTTCCTTGCCATTGCTGTTATTGCCTCTTTAAAGGGCGGTGGATTTCAGTCTATTCTGGGAAAGACACCATTCCTGTTTAGTTATCACTAGGAATGATGGGTAAAAGGAAACAGGACTTAGATTAATGAAGACAGAAATCTTGGGGAAGGAACTAGATCTGCAGACATGTAAATCATCTGACCCTCAAACCCAGCAAGTCTGGTTTGTTTGCCCAGACTTGACATCATTGAAGCTAGGAGGATCTCTGCTAGAGACATGGTTTGCCATGTCTTTAAAAATAAAAGGTAGACATAAGTTTTTGAAATAAAATAAAGGAAAATCTAGCCATTACATGAAGTAAACCAAACATTTAGTATTATGAATAAACATGATACAATTAATGGAACTGATTATGTCACACTCGATGCTCAAAATCCTCTTCACGTCCCATTATACTTAAAATAAAATATAAAGGCCTACTATGGCCTATGAAGACCTGGCCTGTGATTCCATCTCCAAACTTCATTTCCTACCACAATTCTCCAACCAATCTACCTTCTTTTTTAGCTTTTTATCCTTCTTTATTTTCTTTAGTAAATGTTACAGTCCTTGGTTGATTTTCTGTCCTCCCCACCAAACTATTAGCTTCTTGATGCGGAGATTTTTTTTCATTGCTAAATTCCAATGCCAGGCCTATGGTAGGTGTTCAAAAATATTTCTGAACGAATGAATAAACAATTAAACCAAAAAACCCCACACTAGACTGTGTATTTGTTGACTTGAAATTCAATTTCTTAGTAGGTGACTTTGGGTAGGTTGCTCAACCTTTCTGTCCCTCAGTTTCCTTATCTCAAAACTAAGGAGTTTAATGAAGTTCTTAAAGTCTTTGTAGTAACAAAACATTATTTTTCAAAAAAATGATAAACCTTTGTTTTCTAGATTTGTATATGCCTAAAATTAATTAAAAATACTTTTTAAAGGCCCTGGTGCATGAAGACCAACATGCATATATTTTCTGATTTTATTTTGAAATTTATCTTGAAACAGTTGATAAGTGTGTGTAAATCCATCAGTCCATTGTTGAAGCATATTTCATTTTCTGCCAATGGATATCCAGAAGATGAAAGCCCAACTTTGTAATTTTTACCATCTCTATTAATGATTCTCATATAGTGACAGGAACTAGTTGGAGTAATGTGGGCTTCAAAGCAAGACTAAAATGCAGTGAAATGATTGAAACTAGATTTTTTAACAGCCCTCATTAAAGTTGGGAAAATCCACACCCCTTAAGTGTTTTATGATTTTCAGTTTGACTGGTATCCTTTGTTTCTTATTATTAACTCAACTTAGAGGTGTTGTTTTAAAGAATATGAAAAGTAGATTGGCATATGAAACCCAGTGATAAAAAAAACTTGCTAATATTTGATGGCTAGAAAAAATATAACTGAAGATTCTATTTCCCTTTAAGCCTGTAACTCTATGGATTATATCCTTAAGTTGGATCCAAAAGCTGGAGCATTTTGAGCTAATCAAATGTTTTCTCTCTTTTATGCCTTGTTCACTCTTGCATTTATATATTTTTCTTGTTATGTTTCAAGTGAACCAATCCTCCTCCTATGATTTAGCCAGTAGAATAAGCTAAAAATGAAATATACAAATACAAAAATTTATTTTATAAAGTAGTATTTAGAAAGAATCTATGTGAACCCCGACCTCTAACACTTCTGGAATCTACAATGTTCTAATAAAATTAAACACAGAATTTACCTGTTTACAATATAAAATTTATGCATTGGCTTTAGTGGCGGGCATCTGGAACAAATGCCACTTTGAAATAAATAAACTGGAGATTGGTTATTATCTTTCTACTCTATTCTTCTGGCTAAGATGTTCAGAAAGGCAAGTGTAATTATTTCTTTGTAGACGAATAGGGTTACACGAGAAAATCAAGTATATCACCAGCTCTCAAAACATATTTTTCACTTCTTCCTTATGTCAGTGCATCCCATTACACCAGTCAATCTCCTAATGGCTCATCTCAGACTCTTTCGAGTGTTGTGTTACTTATGGCCACCACCCAGAGGAGCACAATGGCCCTTACACCCTTTGATTAGGGACTGTGTGTGTGATAGTAGAAAGAACAGAGTTTGAGGTCAGACTGAGCTGAGTTTGTTTTTATTTGATGTTTTAACTCCGTATCTCTAAGTAATATGCCGATATTGCTACATCTTGATGTTTCAGTTTTAGGCATTTTCTGTTCACTTTCCTTATGGAAGAAAAAATTTTAGCTCTCTTTCACCCCCCTTCACCCTTACCCACTCATAAACTTGTCTTATTTCCTTATACTGTTACATTATACTGTTGGTCATATCATAGTCCGTGTTCACATGACTATAAATTCTTTCCACAGACTATACTAACTTTTATTTCCCTATACTACTTTTTAAATTTTTTATTTGGTTAGTAATTGTGTTAATTGTTACTGTGGTTATTTGAATTAAAAAAAACTAACCAAATTTTGATTCACTCCATTAATCATCTAAACCTCCTCTCAAGATATTTAGATGTATCAGGCAGTTTCTCATTCCTATAGAAATATGCCCAGCTGGCATGGCTCAGTGGTTGAGCATTAGTCTCTGAACCAGGAGGTCACAGTTCAATTCCCAGTCGGGGCATATGCCCAGGTTTTGGGCTCTATCCCCAGTGTGGGGCATGCAAGAAGCAGCCAATCAAGGATCCTCTTTCATCATTGATGTTTCTATCTCTCTCTCCCTCTCCCTTCCTCTCTGAAATCAATAAAAATATATTTAAAAATAAGAAATGTTTTTAAAAAAGGAATACAGAAATCAAAGACATTTCTGGCCTGCTGTCCTCTACTCCTGCGTGGCTATCAGGAGCCCAAGCCAAACAAATCTGGAGTAAAGAAGGAGTCTTCTTTCCCAGCATTGGAGGTGAGAGATGCCTCAACCAAGGTCATGCCGCTTCCCAGGTAGCCCAAAGTCTGATGGATGTGGAAGTAAAAAGTCTGGATTAATTCATGAGAATGGAGGGCTATTCTAGCTTCAGAGTTCCCAGTGTGGGCCTATGGGCTCTGGATGTATTGGAGCCTGTATCACAAGTCAGTGTCTCCCTCTGCCACTCATATTCCTTCTCTCTCCTGCACATAGGTGTTGATCCCTGGGACACTTTTTAATAAACACCCTGTCTGCTTCCTAGGAAACAAAACCTGTGCAAAACCTATGATACTTTGGATGAAATAGTTTGCTGTGGAGATTAAAAACTAGAACCAGTTCAATCATTTTTTATTTCATTTGATACTATTTTATGTAGTATTTTTTTTTACATGAGATGTATCTACTGTATTCTTGGTGGGAGTGGGAATGGGAGTTGGTGATGGTGATTATCCAGTTTGGCATCAGTGTTGTCTTCATGAGAGAAAATAAAGTGAGGTTGTGTGTGTTTTTTGCTTTTTTAACTATGCATTGGCTAGATTATTATAAAGAGAAATTTTCCATGTTTTGAACTTTAGGGGAAACATTTCCTGTAAAACCACCTGGGCCCAGACTCTTTAAAAAAATTTTTTTTTAATAAAGGAAGAAAATCATTGCCATGCTATTGGTGAAGGAAGAGAGCTGTGCCTAGGGTTTAGTTCAGGGCTGCATTTACACCCTGGAGCTAAATTAAGGTTGTAGACTTATGTAATTCCCTCCATCCCTTCTGGTTTTACTGCTGCAGCCCATACATGATCTTTTGCTTTTGCTTCAGAAGGAAAAATGTGGGTATTTCAGGATTATGTTTCTCTGACCAACTCCATTAAAGCTATTGTTAGTAGAAAATATTCCCTCACTGCAGCATATAGCTGTGTCTTTTTTCCACTTTAAGAACTGCTCTAGTATATTTCTTTCTCTTGCATTTTCACGTACATTTTCATTGACCATTGAGAGAATTCATCATGAACTGTTAATATCCCACCGATTTGATACAGAAATCTTTCTTTAAATGGGAAAAAAAGCTCACACTAGCCTATTCTGTAATCTCTCCTACTCTCTCTCTTTTTTTTATTGCTTAAAGTATTACAAAGGATATTACATATGTGTCTTTTTTTCCCCCCTGCCCTTAACTATCCCCTGGCTGCCCCTACCCCCCAGTGTCTTATGACCATTGGTTATGCTTATATGCATGCATACAAGTCCTTCGGTTGATGTCTTACCACCCTCCCTCCTGCCCCCCAACCCTCCCCAGCTTTCCCGCTGCAGTTTGACCATCTCTTTAGTTCTTTTCTGTCTGATTTATTTTGCTTAGCATGATATTCTCAAGGTCCATTCATGTTGTTGCAAATTGCGGTATTCCATATTTTTTTATTGTTTAAAGTATCACATATGTCTCCTTTTTCCCCAATTGACCCCCCGCCCTCCGGCCACTTCCATCCCCCAGGTCAAGCCCCCACTGCCCCAGTGTCTGTGTCCATACTGTTTTCCACAGTGGCTGTACCAGTCATTTGTTGATTTGTTGATGATAGCCATTATGACAGGTGTGAGATGGTATCTCATTGTCATTTTGATTTGCATCTCTTGGATGATTAGCAACTTTGAGCATGCTTTCATGTTTCTTGGCCTTCTGTATTGTCAACTTTTGAAAGGTGTCTATTTAAGTCCTTTTTCCATTTTTTGATTGGATTGTTTATCTTCTTTTTGTTAAGTTGTATGAGTTCCCTATAAATTTTGGAGATTAGGCCCTTATCAGATATGACATTGGCAAATATGTTTTCCCATGCAGTGGGTTTTCTCGTTGTTTTGTTGATGGTTTCTTTTGCTGTGCAGAAGCTTTTTATTTTGATGTAGGCTCCTACTCTCTTCACCCAAAGATCAGCTCTGGCACACACCCACAAACACACGCACATACACACAGAATACAGGAGGTGTTCCCTTGATTGCATTAACTGTGGATAACAGTGCATAACATTAGCACTTCTATGGTGTTTGATAAATGTGATCAGTTTCAACTTGGGGCAACATGATAGTGGGGAATTCTTAAGGCAGAATCTCCCTTTTGGATTCCACAGTTGTCTTAAAGAGTGGTGAAATGACAAGGTGCTTCTCCAAGGAAACTCCCTGACAAATCCTCTTTTCTAAAGAAAAGTAGAGGAGAAGCGAGGAGCAGGGAGGAGTGGAGAGAACAAATTGAAATTCATAATCTACTTCCATTCAGTTGGTCAGCTTCATTGTTTGGCTGAAACTCCTTTGTATTTCATTTTTTACTACAACTGGTATTAACAATATCTTAGAAATCTGACAATATGATTGTAGACCAAATAAATCCTGATTTTTCTAAAGAGAGTTTCTATTTTTTTATACTTAATAGAGAACTGGATTTGAAATGTAGGGTAGTTGACTCTAGTAATTGAGGTTTGGGAGTGGCTGAAGGTTTTTAGTGCAGTCATGAAAATGCTGTGCTAAACTAGAATAATAACTGTGGTTTTTTTGCTTTGTTTTTTTAATCCTTACCCGAGAATTTTTTTCATTGATTTTTAGAGAGTGTGGATGGGAGGGGGAGAGACAGAAAGAGAGGAGCATCGATCTGAGAGAGACAAATGGATTGGCTGCCTCCCACACAAACCCCAGCCAGGGTTGGGATTGAGCCTGCAACCAAGATACGTGCCCTTGACTGGAATCGAACGTGGGACCCTTCAGTCCGCCAGCTGACGCTCTATCCACTGAGCCAAACTGGCTAGGGCTAGAATAGCAACTGTTTTGATAGAATAGGGAGAAAGGGTAATTGCATTCATTTTCTTGACTTAACTGAATCCGCATGTTGCTAATGACTTTTCATATGAGCTGGTAGAAGGAGGGCTTGTTTTTGACCTCAAATAATAATTATTAGTCCTGAATAAATAAGAATGATGCTAATGATGTCATTCTGTTTTGTTTATTTGTTTTGTCATAGACTACCTCTAAACAAGTATGAGTTGAAAATACATTTACCTGTAAGATTTGATTCCTGAAAGCTTCACATGCATTACTCTTTTCTAGCAGGACGGTCTGAGCAGTGCTTCTCAGACTTCAATGTGCACACAGTTCACCCCAGGATCTTGTTCAGTGCGATTCTGACTCCATTGGTCTGTGATGAGGCTTGAGAATCTTCATTCTTAATAAAATCTCAGCTTCTCCTGGTCCATGAACGGCACTTTCACTGGTTCAGGATAACCCAACGCTTCTCACCCTGGCTCTGTCAGCAAGGAGCTGTGTGTGATCTTGGATATATTGTCAATTATCTCGAGAAACTTGGATTTCCTCTTTTTCAGTGTAAGGTTATTTGCCTGCCCACATGTATGGACTCTCTTAAAAATAAAAATCTAACTTGAGAATTTCAAGGCACCAAAGGATGAAGCCCAGGTAGTTGCCCCCAGTTTTAAAAAGATGTATTTAAATAGCAGCTTAGAATTCACCAGGGAACATTTAAGAGTATTTTTGCAAATCACTTCCGTTAATTCAACAAATCTTTATTGATTCCCTTTTAGATTAAGGTTTTTTTTTTTTTACAAGATACCTTAAAGTAAACTAAAGATGAGAATGACCCTATTAGTACTCTATTGAAATTTGTAAACTGGGAAGTTACCATAAGTACTGAGTAAAATTTATTCTCTAATACCTCATAGAACTGTAAACATAGCTCATTATAGCAGCATTTTCGATAGTTTGGCCAACGTACATTTCTTAAAACAAAAATAACTAAAGTTTCACACTTTCTAAAGATTAGGGACTCTCAGGTGAGTGATTTCCTTGGAAACCTGGTTGTTTCTCCTTTCTATACAGGCAAACCAGTTGGATAGGGAGGGGTGGGAAACAATAGAACAACCCTATAACTCAACAGTCCTAGGAAAGGTATCACTAATTATTTGTTTCTCATCTGCTTTTATTTCTGTTTTATTTTAGTAGACAATGTAAATTCTTGCCGTTTGACCAGTTGGCAAGGGGAAATCTTTGTTGCCTAAAATGTAGATACCATTTACCCAGTATACTCAGAATTCATCACAGAGCCTTGCTTTTGCCTTTTCACTAAGCATTAAGGACAGCTAACATGTCAGATCATTGATGGATTCTTGTCTTTGTGCCACACTGTTTAGCCCATTTTGACATGAACTCCATCTATTGATACCCTACTCCCTAAGCTCTTTCCGTTTTCTTATATGACATACAAACTGGTGATGGAAGTCTTCAGCTTAATACTCCTGTGGCCCTCTCTGTTTTTCACAATCCCCCCTTGCTCCCACTTCCCCTGCTGGCATAGAGCTCCAGGGGTCCACTCCTGATGCCACCTGCTTTCTGCAATGGTTATGTTGGGGCTATTTTCCAAGGAGAGCTGGCAACTCTACACTGTCCTCTCTCACCTATTTCAGCTGTTGCCAGAATTTTCTTTTACTTTTCTATCCTCTTACATTAAAAACAACATACTGTGCCACCTTGGGTACTTCTAGATGTGGGCCTCGCCTCTGTGGCTCATTAACATCATTTTTCAGTTCAGCTTCATCCACTAGTCTCTGCAGTGGTTTGACAACAGTCTCTTTTCTGCCTTAAGTCTGACCCAATAAAAGACATCCTTTCCCGGCTTATCCTTTTCTTCTCCCAAGTGTGAATATAAGATTTATCAGTTATTAAGCTGTTTATTTTTTTAAAAGGTATCTAGCTTCGTGGCACTGTTGATTTCACTATTTGCAAACTGGCTTTGTCATTTTATTGATAGCACTTGAGTGAAGAGCTCCCTGTTAATATATGCAAACTCACAGCTCCCAACAAGCTTTCCAGCCCTGTTAATGAGAGGATTAGCAAGAGCACTGCAATGTATTTAACCTGCGGCACTAGCTCTGTTTCAATAAGACTTCAACAGCCTATTAAATGGAGTGGGGGCTCAATTAACCCACACAAAGGCCACTCTACTGAACGTGGCAGGGAGGACCACATTTAGCATCTGCCTAAGCAGCTTGTTGGAAGCTGGAAATAAAGAGGGTGACATGTTCTTGCCTGGAGCTATGATATAACTGAAATGGTGATTCTAGTTCATCTGGCCTGACTGAATAGGTGACAGCATTGAAACCTACTACTATCTCACCATATGACAGTGTTTTTTAAAAAAAATCAGAATATACTCAATGGTCACTCCACCACCCCCTTGCCTCCTTCCAAGGGAGCACCCCCATTGTTCCTGGGTCAGTAGGAATCATGGATTATGGATTTGAGGGGTGGAGGGTGTCAGGGTGTGACAGTTTGTGGTTGAGGAGGAGAGATGATGGTATACACAAAGATGTCCCAGGAAATGTGTTATGTCAAACAGCAATTCCTCGCATAATTAGAAACTAGAATTGGGTCCTCGTGTTTCATAAGCATGTTCCCCAAATAGCCAGCCAAGAGCCAGCCATTTTCCTTCTGGGAATCAATGTATAAGTATGGCATGTCATTGAACTGGATTCTTCTAAACCTTCACTTGAATCATGTTACAATTGTTGGCTTATGTGGCTTATAAAGTTAACTATCAGGAAATCCAAGGTGTCTTCATTGTTCCAACATTTCAAGTCAAAAGTGAAAGCTGACTAAGTAGATTGCTGTTTGTTTACTCAGGATGACCAGTCCAACTGTAGTGATAAACTTAAATCTCATTTAATTTTCCACATTTTAATTCTCCCTCAGATAAAAACAGGTAATTATTTGGGAGGAATGGGGGAGAGGGGGAGAGAAGATATTTGGTTGGTATTTTCTTTCCAATTTTCCAATGGAAGTTTCTTTTTTAAACTATAGCATCTCTTGAAACTCCATCATACTCAAATATTATTATAGATTAATATTTAACTTAGTCTACAAATTTTGATATTTTTCCTGATGGTTCTCCCAAGGATAAAAGTGAAGAATATGTGCCATGTCTAAATATTAATGCATCCCTCTTACCTTGCTTTATGTTATTCCCCCATTGCTTCTGACTTTCTAATATACTGTATTATACACTTATCATTCTCATTGTTGATTGTCTTTATCTCCTTGCTAGAATGTAAGCTTAACAATTGCCATGATTTTGTTTTGTTTATAGATGTAGCTCAGGCATGTAGCATATTGTATATATTCAATGAGTATTTGTGGAATAAGTGAATCTAAAGAAGAAACCTAGGTTGTGTTCTGGTTATGGAACTATAACCAGATAGTTCATTAGATAATATTTTGATTTAAGAAAATAGTCACTTCTACCCTCACAAAATAAAGAAAAATGTCTAAATTCTAGGTTGACAGGCTCAGTGAATTTACTAGTCTGGTTGCACAAGGATGATGCACTATCCCAAATCACTCGATTGCTGAGGGACTGGGTGGAGCATGATTTCCAAAACTAGATTATGTGGTCCTGTGAGTGGGCTGCATGCTCACTAAAACCCTCTAATTACTTGTTCTTTTTTTAAAAAATATATTTTATTGATTTTTTACAGAGAGGAAGGGAGAGAGATAGAGCGTTAGAAACATCGATGAGAGAGAACCATTGATCAGCTGCCTCCTGCACATCCCCCACTGGGGATGTGCCCGCAACCCAGGTACATGCCCTTGACCGGAATTGAACCCGGGACCCCTCAGTCCGCAGGCCGACGCTCTATCCACTGATCCAAACCAGTTTCGGCTAATTACTTGTTCTGAGGTGTGCTAAAGGCATAGGTTTAATCAGGGAGAATTAGAGACACAAATTACTGAAGTAGTGCATCCAGATGCACATGTTGGGATTGATGGAAATGCTGTTATGCACCATATTCATTGCAATATTGCACAGAGCATAGAGCTATGGAATGCTAAAAAGACCCAACATATTGAAGATATCATATATTGCTACAATTGTATAATTTACTATAATGTAAACCATTTATTATGTAAACTTATTCAGTTATATTTCAAGACTTAAGGCTACTATGAAACACTCTTAGATTCATATGTTCTTGATCCTGAACTATTTGTATTAACATCACTGACAGCTATAACTTTCATTTGTATATCTGAGTAGTCGCAGAGCTGGGACAAATTCTGACACTCTTGTCCTTTAGATATCTCTATCAGAAAATTGGTACCTATGGTGATTCTATGGGGAGGCTATTGCTGGGGACCGTTCCAAATCCCAGTCTTAGATACACTTTGGGCCTCCAGCTGAGTGGTGAGTAAGAGTGTTTTGTGGGCATGTCCTATAGAGTTAAGAGCCATCTTCTGTTTAAAAGGGGAGAAAAAAAGCCTTGTTCAATGTAGAGCCAAGATAACTTATAATCAGTTCTTTTCTCCATTAAATTTGCCATATGAGTTCTTGTGGAATTTGACTTAGGATATACATTTATAAAGCAGCCACCTCATGCTAACCCTCCTTCATCAGCAACCTCTCTCAAGTATGATTGATCCCTTCTTGTCAATAAAAGTTTTTTTTCATGTATATAAACAGAGCCTCCCATGCTATAATATAAATCCACTGCTACTAATTTATTTTGTGAAAATGGATCTCATGTAAAGTTGCTCATCTCATTTTTAAAAATCAAAACAAAATACAAACAGAAACACCCTCAGATGACCCTTATCTTTTTTTCTTTTTATCCAAACTGCAAGTTGTTTTATTTTTGCCTGATGCTCCAAAACTTTATAATGGTAGAAAAACTAGTTTTTAAGAAGAAATGGGGCAGCCCTGGCCGTTTTTGTTCAGTGGATAGAGCGTCAGCCTGCAGACTCAAGGGTCCCAGGTTCGATTCCAGTCAAAGGCATGTACCTTGGTTGCGGGCACATCCCCAGTGGGGGAGTGTGCAGGAGGCAGCTGATCGATGTTTCTCTTTCATCGATGTTTCGAACTCTCTATCCCTCTCCCTTCCTCTCTGTAAAAAAATCAATTATATATATATATATACATATACATATATATATTTTTTAAAAAAAAAAAAGAAGAAGAAATGGGGCAATTCAGAGTAGAGTGAATAAATTTAATATATCCTCCAGAAACAACATGTAAACAAAAAAGAATCCCCTACAATAAAAGCTGTCTAGATCTTTGGCAAAGAGTTTAAAAATCATTACTATGGAGTTTGATTATTGGTTTTGTGGATCCTAGTTCAGCCTGATTAAGGGATATAAGAATGTAGAGATTTGTTGCTCAATGTGGATTGATTGAAATGAGAGAGGTGTGTTATATCTGATTTTGGTAAGCCAAGAGTTGAAAATCTTGTAACTTATTTCCTGTAATAGCCCTCAGTGTTACTGATGAGTCAGACACCTACAAGATGCGCAGTTACAAAGATGAATAATATTCAGTGGTTATGTCAGGAGTTTGAAAGTGTAGATAGCAGGTAACCAAACAATTTCAATAAAGCGTGGTAAATGCTAAGATAGAGAAATAAGATCAACTGTTATGTGACCATGGACCGCTCCTGATTGAAATTGAAAATGCTTCTCAAATGGATTCTAGGATTTGAGGCTCACTCTGTGTCCTTTATTTTCTTTTGTCATATTTGTAATTTATGGTGATAAGGACCCATCAGATGAAAACTAGATTCAAATTATGGTTTGATCCCCTGTTAACTTGGTCAAGTCTCACCTCATCTGTAAAATAGAGGTAAAAATACCCACCTCATGGCTTATTTTGAGGAGCAAACAAGACTAGCCCAGTGCCTGGCATATAGTAAGCCCTCAAATAACAGCTACTGTTGATGTTGCTCTTATTATTGTTGCTGTCTTTAAATTCTGAGAAACTCCAGTAAATAATATTGTTCTCTTACTATTGTGTTAGATTGTAGTAAACTTGTGACTCACTGTGGTCACCTTCTTTCTATTGTTAATTTCTCTCTTTTTCTTTTCTCATGTCCCAAGTTCCTTTCCATTTCATCTCTAGTTCATGGGCATTTCCCTCTCACAAATTGTCTTCCTTCACAAAATCCCCTTCCTTGTGGGGAAAAGTGTATGACTTATGGGAAGGCAAGGGGTTTGGGAGTCTTCAGGGGAAAGGAGATGAGAATGAAGTAGATGAAGACTTTCACTTGATTCACACACTTAAGAACATCCCTGCTAACGTTTATGGGAATCTAGAAACTATATGGGGAATCAACGAAGTTGTTTTGGGGACCAGGTGAGAAAACTTTCCTGCATTTATCAGGATGCTTGAAAGAAGGTATTGATATCACTATTCTAGGAGCAAAAAGCCCAGTATAGGGAGGAGAGTGAAGGGACCAAGGTAAAAAAAATTAAAACTTTCACAACCAGAGACCATTCCAGAGCCAGCTAGTGTGTAAATACAAAAAATGATGTTTGGAACCAAAACTATTATTGAGCAGCTTATTAGAGTAGGTTTTCATGCTGCCTATATTACTAACTAGTATGTAAATAAACTGACAAAAATCCTGAGGTTTAAGGATTGTGGAAAGCTAGAGAGATTAAAGATATATACCCAACCCTATGGTTTTTGATCATAAGGTTTTGATCATCTATTGCTTACATGTCAAAATATATATTTTTTAATACATAATGCATTTTTCTATGATTCTTTTTTAAGAAAAATCTCTTTATTAAAGTATAATGTACCTATTAGAAAGTGCATATATCATACATTTCAGCGTGGGGAACTTTCACAAACTGAACATGCAACCAGCATTCAGATCAACAAATAGAACAGTACTAGAACTTCACAGACACTCCCTTGTCTTTGTGAGATTCATCTACCTAAGATTTATAATATTGAAAATACTATATAGCTTTTAGAGCAAATTATGGATGGAATCACTATCTAGGATATGTTATACATATAAGAAAAATTAGTAAATCTTTTATACATTTATTCATTCATTTATTCAGTTGGCATTTATGTCATGAGGAATGTAAAGAAAAGATGTGTAATCCCTGGTCTCAAAATCTTTGTATCTCTCCTAAAGTTAACGTGTTCTGGGTCCCGGTAGAGGCACAACTCTAAAAGATGTGTGGGAAGCAAGCAGAAGCTCCTTTTGTCAGTTTCAGTAGGGAAAATGTCAGTGGAGTACCAAGGCTGGGGTGTTGACAGTGGTTCATTCCAGATACAGGCAGCAAGGGAATGCACTGTCTGTAGAAAATTTGAGAATCATACATCTTAACTGAAAATGCTTTTTATTAACACCATCTACCTACAATTGTAAACTTTTCATGACATAATATCTCTCATCCCCGCCAGTTTTTTGTGTGGGTCTAGGCCAGTGGTTCTCAACCTTCTGGCCCTTTAAATACAGTTCCTCATGTTGTGACCCAACCATAAAATTATTTTTGTTGCTACTTCATAACTGTAATATTGCTATGAATCGTAATGTAAATATCTGATATGCAGGATGGTCTTAGGCGACCCCTGTGAAAGGGTCGTTCGACCGCCAAAGGGGTCGGGACCCTTTGGGGGTCAAACGACCCTTTCACAAGGGTCGTCTAAGACCCTTGGCAAACACATATGTAATTACATATTGTTTTTGTGATTAATCACTATGCTTTAATTATGTTCAATATGTAACAATGAAATTGGGGGTCACCCCAACATGAGGAACTGTGTTAAAGAGTCGTGGCATTAGGAAGGTTGAGAACCACTGCTCTAGACAGTTAGTATGTATATAATCTCCAAATTAGAAAAAAATGTAAATAACTTACCCTTCACTGAACAGGTAGCCTACATAAATTTAATTTAGAAAGTGCCAAGTTTTATGGTTGGTCTCGGATACCTGTGGACTCAGCTATATGAGTTTGTTTCAAGATGAGTTCCCAATGGCCTTGAATCATGAAGTTTCGGGCACAATTTGAGTTTTCATCCCCTGTGGTGGATCTGATATAAACAACAGTCAAGATGAAGAAGTAAACTTAAGTTACTTCATTTTTGTCTTTGTAATCACTTGGAGTTTTTTGGGTTTTTAAACAGGATGTGGAACACAGGTACAATCTTTTGTTTGGTAAATGCAAACTCTAGCTCATAAATAAAACATTTTAAATACTTTGTCTTTCCTTAACATTGATGTTCCTTTGCATTTGTTAATTAAGAAGTGAATGATCAAGACATTACAATGTTAAAGTAGGGGTATGATTTCATAGTTACCTAAATTGGACTTTTTTGCATTTTAACGGAAGATATTAATTCATTCCTTCTTTTTTAAATCTTGGATGTTTTATTTTCTATTATTTTTACTAACATGATTATATATACAAAGTTCAAGAAAAATAAAAATTTTCATTGTTTGCATTTTCTTGCGGTTACCCACTTAATTTCATGATTCTTGCTGAAAATAGTCTTGTTGTGAGAGGAGGATGTGTTTAAAATGATGCCCTGGGGGCATCAGATAAACCAGGTACACTGCTGAGAGGAGAAAAAACACAGGATTTCAGGTATACAAAATGAAATTGCTAGCGGATTTTTAAGAGAGTTATTCCCTAAATTTGGGGGAGGACAGATTCAGATTTCTCCCAAAGAAAGTGAAAATGGGGCTTGCCTGAAACTGGAAACGCTTAGTGAGCATTAGATTTTGGAATGAAGATGAAAGCTTGGTGCTAACAGGGCATTTTGATAGGTCCTGTACAGCCTGTTCAGTTTGGGACGAAGCTGACCATCTGCTTAGAGCTTTGTAAATGTGGTTAAGTAGTCTGAGATGGGCTTTGTTGCTTTGGGTCTTTGTGTTGGGGTGCATTATTATTCCAAATTGTTGGAAGCCAGTCTTGCAGGAGGTAAGGCTTTGAATTCCTGATGGTGTGTGAATGTGTATCCCCAAGGTTTCTCTCTGGGATGAATTGAGTTGCTGGCCAGAAATGTGGCTGAATTCCTACATCAGGTTAAAGGCACAAGGTTGCTTGGTTTTGCAGCCTGCCCCAAGCGCCTCATCTGCATACTGATAAAGCCTTCTTCTCTCCTAGCCCTTTGGCATTGGCCATTTGCTAAAGCAATCTGTTTGGTGAACAAAGCACAAATCAATCTAGCTTTTACCTGAATAGAAGTAGGGCTCAAAGGAAAGGTCCCTCATCCAACTTAAGGTCTACTTACTTTTTTAAGGCAACTGTCCATATTTCATGGAAATCTGCCATCTCAGAGACTGAAAAAACTTCAGTTTTTCTTTATCTTCCTTTCTACCTTAATCAGGAATCTCTTCTGCAGATTTTATAAGATAGTGTATTAAGTTGTTAGGATTGCTATAACAAAAAATACCACAGATGAGGTGACTTAGTAACAAAAATTTACTTTCTCACATTTCTGGAGAAAAGAATTTCAAGATCAAGGTGTTGGTAGTGTTGTTTTTTCCTAATTATCCCTCTCCTTCGCTTGCAGATGTCCAGTATTCTCTGTGTCTTCATGTGGTCTTCCTCTCTGTGTCCTAATCACCTCTTCTGATGGAGACACCAGTCATATTGGATCAGGTCCCATCCATATGACCTCATTTGATCTTAATTACTTTATTACCATCTCCAAATACAGTCACATTCTGAGCTTAGGGCTTCAACATATGAATTTTGGAGAGACACAATTTTAAGGGGACATAACAGGCAGAATCTTCTAAGTGCTACTTGAATCAGAATAACATTTTGGTCCTGAATGATGCGTAGCCATCTTTTTCCTTGCCTTGGAAAACTTGTTGATCAAAACAAAGTATTGCTTCAAGACAGGTTAGATCAACACATGCCCTAGCAAGTCATGTCTCAATGGCAGAGATGGGTATTTTCTCCCAGTCTTGTACTTGAGTATGAATCCTCTAATCCAGGGTTTTGAAAAATACTTGACTAAATTAAAAAGACTCAAACATTGGGGAAGCTTAATATGCTGGTCAGAAGATGCATTATTATGATTATGATTACTTTAAAATAATGTCTAAGTTATCTTTTTTTTAAATATATTTTTTATTGATTAAGATATTACATATGTGTCCTTGTCCCCACGTTACCCTCGAACTCCCCCGCCCCCACGTTGTCCGTGTCCATTGGTTAGGCCTATATGCCTGCATATAAGTCTTTTGGTTGATCTTTCCCCCTTACCGCCACCCTCCCTTACCCTCCCTCCAAAGCCCGACAGTCCAATCAATGCCTCTCCGTCTCTGGATCAGTCCTT
>NW_006283656.1:656331-664430 GCF_000327345.1 Myotis davidii
GGGGGTCTGGGCGGGGAAGGAACTGCCTCCTCAGCAGCGCTAAGGATGTCCTACTGCAGTTTAGGCCTGCTCCCTGCTGGCAAGTGGACATCCCCCGAGGGCTGCCGGGCTGCCAGTGGGATGTCTGACTGCCATTTTAGGCCCAATCCCCCAGGGAGCGGGTGTAAGCCAGCAGTGGTCATCCCCCGAGAGGCCCCAGACTGCGAGAGGGCACAGGCCGGGCTGAGAGACCCCCCTGAGTGCACAAATTTTTGTGCACCAGGTCTCTAGTTTCTTTATAATTCTAGAATGTTCTGGGTATAACTGGAACACTGGGGAATTTGGTTCAATCAAGGCTTGGATATTGCAAAGAAAGAATATCAACTAGCATTTGAAGTTACACTAAAAGATAGATATTTTTGCCCCAAAACTTCCTAGATTAGAAAAGAGAAAGAAAATCCATACCTCTTGAAGAGTAACAAATAACTTGAGTTTAAAATACATTAGAGGCATTGTTACTGTATGGTCAGGAAAAAGAAATGACCAGTGTGACACAGATGGTATTTTCTGATATTTGTTTAAATGTAGTTGACTTGAATCTGTTTTCTCTGTTCTCACTGCTTTTGAACCTGCATTGTTATCAAGGCTAGAGTGGAACTGCAAAGATGAAGAGAGTTCCAATGCATTGGAGAGGTATGGTCTAATAGGTAGCAAGGTGGAATGTCATGATAGCAGTAATCAAATTTAATCTGGGCCTTGAACTTATTAACTGGTTCAAGTCAACAGAAGTCCCAGAGACTATGTCATGTTGTAAGGATGTTGCTATAAACAGCCATAAAGTCCTTGTCTTTAGGAAACTGGCATTTTTAATGAATATACTTTACTGAGTAACATGGAAGGACAAATTGTTGAGATAAATAATGATTTTTCTAACAGCAAAGTTTGGGTGCAGATTATAAAAACTGAAAATATAAACTAAGACATAACAGAGAATTTCAGTTTTTCTTTAGGCCTTTTAAAGGCTCTTTGTGGCCCTAGCCAGTTTGGCTCAGTTGATAGAGCATTGGCCTGAAGACTGAAGGGTCCTAGGTTTGATTCCAGCCAAGGGCACATGCCCAGGTTGTGGGCTCAATCACCCAGTAGGGGGCGTGCAGGAAGCAGCCAATTAATGATTCTCTCTACTAGACCTAGGAGAGTCTCTAATATGGGAAGATAAAAGCATTTACCCCACAATATTATTAAAGGAATTCATCCATTTTGGTAAAATTAAAGACAAGAATTCACCTAGTACATTTTAAATGACTTATATCTCTTCCTCTGATTGACTATCACAAACATCCAAGAAACTTCACTCAGAACCCAAGTTATATCTAAAAAAGTGTGTGTCCCAATGGTTATAGACTTGACCTTGTTCCTTAAAAAAATAATATGCTCTCCACTCTTGATCTTTTCTAGGGTATTACTGTGCTTGGTTTAAATCAAGTGTTAATGGCCTTACATTTTGGAGACTCATTCATCCATTTATATAACCATCATAAATTCACCCATCCTACACCCATTCACCTATGCATTCAATGCCTCACCCAGTGCTTGGCCTACCATAGGCTCTCAGCAAATATTTATTGAATGAGCAAATAAATCCACTCAATCTTGACTATGCCACCTATGTGCTACTTATATAATCTACAGACCCAGTAGCCCAATTATACCTGGAGACCATTTGGAGTCATTGACTTTCTACAGCTTCACTCATTGGTTTTAAGGGGGAATTTTTATTGATTGTTATATTGGTGACAGTGGAGATCTGATTATAATTTTTGTAATCAATAGCTTTCTTAACACAAATTTTTTAATAATGTACAACTTTATATATCCATAGGAAGAGTTGTTAAGAAAGTCAAGCATCAGGTTACCTGTGGAGAGAACACAGTGAATGGAATTCACTCTAGGGACTTGCTGAAATTTTACTTAATGTCCCTTTGGGGGATTGAAACCACAATGTCAACCAGAACCAAGGGAAGTAGAACAGCCTTTTGGGAAAGAGAGGTTTGGAGGAGAGAAACAATGGTGGAGAGATAGGCTTATGCTAAGAATCTAGCAGAACTAATTTATACTTGTTTTTGTCTACGTGTGCCTGACATCTGGCTTTTGGTCATACAGAGGAAGCTTAGCCAACACCATATATATAATTGCAACTAATAGTATTTGATGTTTTATGGTTCACCAGTCATTTTCTCACAGTGCTTTTCAAGCTGTGCCTCCAGACTACCTGCAACAGCAGAGTGGAGTGAACATAATCCCTAGGGTCTAAGGAATAGCACTAAGCATTCTGAAGCAAACTAGAGATTTGTTATAAAGTCTCCTGGTTTTTTATTAGAATTTGTGCATATTTTACTTTCTACTCTAACTCTGTGTTTGCATTAATGTGGAGAATAGTGCTTTAAGTTCATTATCATAGAGTAAAATGTATCAAGACAATAACCTCTGCACACCATCACCTCCCTCCCCGCTCAAGTGTACATACACATCAATTCCCCACAACATCCCTGTGGAGATGCATATTACTATGTCATCCTTTTTTCAGGGGAGGAAATCAAGGATCAGAGAGGCTAACCAAAGTTGATAATTCCTCCATTTATTAGTAATCATCAAAGTTCCAGGCATTGTCTTAGACAGTTTGGCACATTTAATTCTCACAGCCACCTGATTACTACCATTTTATTAACAAGGAAACCAAGAATTATAAAAGTTAAATAATTTGCCTTTGGTCACAGGATAAAGAGGAGTGAGACTGGATTTGAACCCAGTTTGATCCTAAAGAAGCTATTCTCTGTTATACCTTCACATTGTCAAATGTTTCAAACACCTTTTGCGTTCTGAGCAATCTGACTAATGTTAGGGTAGAAAATCCTTTTTAAGGAGGGGACCCTGTTTTCCATGAATTCTTAGGGCTCAGAAGGGAAAATTTGAAAAGTGAAGCGATTTACCATCTTGAACTTTGAAGAAACTAGTAGAAAGTGATTAGAGACACAAGTTCCTTCTCCCTTAAGTACTGAGATGATAAAACAAGGGTTCTCCCATGTTTTGGGAGTGGTCTATATATATATTCTATATCCTTAGCCAGGTGTACTCGAAAAATACAAATGCAGCCATGGCTTTTGAAGAACTTAGGATGTTGTCACACACTATCAAACAATTAGTGGTTAAGTGATGGTAAGTCGGGTATATCTCATTACTCCAAGATTTGGGGTTCATGGAGGAGCTGCAGCATTGAAGAATAGTAGAGCAGGATTTATTTGCGAGAGGATGGCAAATCCTCCATTCCATTTTACCCAAAGCATTATTGTTTTTCTTCAATGCCCCGGCAGCAGGTCAGTCCTCCAAAACATCCAGGTCATTGCTAGACCAAGCATGTCAAACTTGCAGCCCACAATGAATATTTTTGTGGCCCAGTCAATATAATGGTATGTAAGAAGCGTTTTAATAAAAACTTCGTAACTTAATGTTTACAATATCCTGTTATACATAATTATTAATAACGAACTACAATGTTCGCTAATGACTACTATAATGGTGTTGCATTCATTTCCCTTTTGCGCTTTACGCACAGGTGCACCATTCTCTCCACTAATACTAGCAGCAAATATTTTAGCAGCTGATTGCCACGTCTAGTCTTGGACTGACTGACGTGGTGTGCGCAACAGGAAATATTTCTCTTTCGGAGAACAAGAAAAATAGATTTATTTGTGTTACGCTTATTAATTTGTGCAGTTATTCAGTGTCTGGTAAGTTAATGTTCAAGAAAAAATACTAATTTTTATTAAAATGTTCTATTATTTTATGTTAACGATTACTCGTTTATTCCAGCCCTTTGTATTCAGCATGTCTCTATCAAAATAAACCTATGTTTCTATGAAAATTGAAACTTTTGTTTTCTTGCGGCCCACATAAACTTAAACCTTGTTTATTTGGCCCGTGTTAGCCTTTGAGTTTGACATGCTTGTTCTGATTCTCAGAAGTTCCCAAAGGAGATAGAAGTCACTAAACTTCCTGGTTTGCTTCCTGCAAACTTATCTGCCTTCCTCCTCCCATCAAACTCTGTGTACTTCCCCCATTACCTCTTTCTCTATATATGTGTGCATATACCTATATATTCATTTAGGCAACATTCATTTATTTATGAAATACTTATTTGACACCTTTGGGTGCTGAATATGATAGTGAACAACATAAAAATGATTTCTGCCTTCATAGAGAAATAAGATTTAAGGTAAAGAAGAAGAACTCAGAAAAAAAGTAAAAGTAAATGCACATATTTTCTATATTCCACATTTCTCTTTTGCTGTTCGCCTTTTTAAAATGACTGAGCCTCCACATAGTGAGAGAACACTAGCAGAGAGGAGGATGAGGTCACAGTTCTGCGTCTTTAACATTTGTGCCTTGCTGAAATAGTCTTTCCAGACTCTCTGAACAACATGTTTTGAAATAGCCTTCTGTTGTGCAGTGGCTCTGTGTGAACCAAGCAGCCCACTTTTGGCAAATCTTACAGCTGAGGACAGTTGTTGGATTTCTTGTTAGCTCCAGCAATTAAATAACCATCACTTAAAAAAGTAGTATATGGATCAGTTGGAAGCAGTAAGATGCTACATGTTGGGTATGAAGTTGCCTGGACTTGCTGTGTCTGGTGTTGATAAGGTAGCAGATGGTCTAATAGACTCCAACCTTGAGCAGCTAAATTGGTAGGGTCTTGGTTTAATAATCTTGTGTTCTAATGATTTAGGCGAGTGATGAAAGGCAGTGCAATTACTCACTTGTAATAATGCCCAGTTGGCCTGGATGGAAGGGGCAGTCACTCATACATGGTGTGATGCAATTAACTTCTGTTCCCCAGAAACATGGCTGTTTGTAGACAGACTACCTTGATCAGACACATCTCACCTTTATGCTGAAATTTAAAAGTATTTTCCAAGTGGAAAATGACCCTTAATTCTGTAAATCACTGAAGGAGGGAACATTTTCTAACTTTATGTTGGTATATGTAGTGTTTCTGTGTTTCAGAAGCATGTCTACTAGTATGATCTCATTGGATGCTAAAATATGTTGCTATCAGGGGGTGGGGAGGACTTGTGAGATATGAACCATTTATGAATGACAAAGTTTTTCTGAGCCACAGAAAAAAATCTGGAGGGCAATTAGAGCCCAGGTATTCTGAATCTTAGGCCTGGGAACTTTCCACACTGTACTCTTCAGACTCATTTTACCCAATAGTTTCTTCTATCCCTTTGCAGAACTTCTCATCAGTGTTTTAGTTATAACTTAAGTTATATCTTCTCATATTTTTCACTTGTTGAGCCTCTGCTAGGGGTAAATTAAGTGGTATGAACACAATCAAAATATAGGTAATGCCATGGTCAGTGTTGCTAAGTAGTTAGAGCATGGCCCTCATACTAAAGGGTTGTGGGTTCGATTCCTGGTCACTCTCTAAAGAGCAATTGAAAAATATCCTTATGTGAGGATTAACTTCATTCTAATAGTCACTATATTATGTGATGTGATTTAAATAATGTTGCTTCTTAAAAGATCAGTTTACAAGATCCACAGACAAAAATAAATTGCATTTTTATATATTAACAACAAACATGCCGAAACTGGTTTGGCTCGGTGGATAGAGCATGGGCCTGCGGACTGAGGGGGCCCGGGGTCGATTCCGGTCAAGGGCATGTACCTGGGTTGCGGGCACATCCCCAGTGGGGAGTGTGCAGGAGGCAGCTGATCGATGTTTCTCTCTCATCGATGTTTCTGGCTCTCTGTCTCTCTCCCTTCTTCTCTGTGAAAAATCAATAAAATATATTTTAAAAAAAACAACAAACATGTGGGAAGCAAAATTAGAAACACAATTCCATTTATAACCATTAAAATATTTCTAAGGTAATTAAGTACTTAGCAATAAATGGAAGAAAAGATATACAGGATGTATATGCTGAAAATGGTAAAAATTCTGATAAAAGAAAAAATTTTAAAGCCTAAATAATGGAGAACATACTCTGGTTATGGATTAGAAGATTCAATATTCTAAAGATGTCAATTCTCCCCAAACTAATATACAGACTTAAAATACTTTCTATTAAGTTTCAGCAAGAATTTTTTGTAGATATACATAAGCTTATTTTAAATTTATATGGAAAAGGACATGCCATAGAATAAAAAATATTGACATAGAAAAATAAAGTGAGAGGATACTGATAGTAAGATTTGTATGTAGCTACTGTAATTGACTATGTAATATTGGCAGAGGGATAGACACATAGATAGATCAATGGAATGGAATAGAGAACCCCAAAATAGTATAGAAGCCACACAAACATGACAAATGGAATTTTTACAAATGTGCAAGACCAATTTAATGGAGGGAAGTTAGCCTTTCCAGCGTTGGTTCTGGAACAGATGGATGTCCATAGGTTATAAAGAGAAAGAACCTTTATCTAGGTTTTATGCTTGAAAAAAATAACTCATGCCCAGTCAGCATGGCTCAGTGGTTGAGCATCAACCTATGAATCGGGAGGTCATGGTTCAATTCCTGGTCAAGGCCCATGCCCAGGTTGTGGGCTCGACCCTCAGTGTGCAGGAGGTAGCTGATCAATGATTCTTTCTCATCATTGCTGTATCTATCTTTCTCTCCCTCTCCCTTCCTCTCTGAAATCAATAAAAAATATATATATTTTTAAAATAACTCAAAATGCGTAATGGCTGCAAAAGTAAAACTACACAGCTTTTAGGAATAAAATGTGAGAAAATCTTTGGGATTTAGGAGCAGGCAGAGTTCTTTAACTTGAAACCAAAAACATGGTCCAAAAAGGGGAAATTTTATAAATTAGACCTTATCAAATTAAAAGCTTTTGCTCGAAAAAAGACAATGTTAAGAGAATGAAAAGACAAACTACAGCCTGGGAGATTATATTTGCAAACACATATCTGACAAAGATTAGCATCTTGAATATATAAATTACTCTGAAAACTGACCAGTAAGAAAGTATATAAAAAAAAAACCTGACCAGTAAAAAAAACGAGCAATCCAATTGGAATATGGGAAAAACACATGAAGGGAAATTTCACCAAAGATATACAGATGGCACATAAGCACATGAAAAGATGCTCAACAATATTAGCCATTAGGGATATGCAAATTAAACCACATCATGAGTTATCACTACACACAGAATAGTTAAAGTAAAAAATAGTGACAATGCCAAATGCTGGCAGAATGTGGAGAAACTGGATGACTCATACATTGCTGATGGGGATGTAAAATTGTTCGGTCACTCTGGAAAACAGTTCAGCGATTTCTTTAAAAAAACTAAACCTGACGACCATACAACTCAGTAAATGCTCAGAAACCTGGGCATTTATCCAGAGAAATGAAAGCTGTGTTCACATAAAAATGTATACACGAATATGTATAGTCACTTTATTGATAATAGGTCCAAACTGGAAACACCTCAGATGTCCTTCAATAGGTGAATGTTAAACAAACTGGGATGCATAACTACTATGGAATACTGTTCAGCAATAAACAGGAATGAACTATCAATTTAACCAACAACCTGGATGAACATCCAGAGGACTGTGCTAAGAAAGGGGAGGGAGAAAGCAAACAAATCCCCAATGTTTACATGTTGTTTCCATTTATAGAACATTTTGAAATAATAAAATTATAGAAATGGAGAACAGATTAGTGGTTGTCAGGGGTTAAGGAGGGAATCGTGGCAGAAGGGAGGTAAGTTTGTCTGTAAAAGGACAATAAAAGGAATCTGTATGGTAATGGAGCTCTTCTGTATTTTGACAGTGTCAATGGTTGGGATATTGTACAATAGCTTTGCAAGTAGGTACCATTGGGGGGAACTGGATAAAGGCTACCTGGGAACTCTCTGTACTATTTCTTACATCTGCATATGATGTAAGAAATAGCACTTTGATCCTGACAGCATTTTGATCAAGTCAGCATTTTGATCAAGTCAGGTAAAATACCCTAATCAGTCTTTATATGGTGAGCATAATTCTTGATATTGCTGGTTTTACTTTATTATTCAATATCATTAGCAAATGCTTACTGATTTCTTGCT
>NW_006283656.1:666795-670467 GCF_000327345.1 Myotis davidii
TGGCTTGTTCCTAAACTTCTCCATTCTGAAGCTTCTTCTCCAAATCTTCTTTATGCTCTTGTGCTCACGACCTGAAATTCAGGAGTCACACAAACACCCTCACCTGAAACCACTAAGTCCACCCAGGAGTACCTAGGATACTCTTTTCAAAAAGGGAGGTCTAGCCCTGGCTGTTGGGCTCGGTGGATAGGGTATCGGCCTGCTAACTCAAGGGTCCTGGGTTTGATTCCGCTCAAGGGCACATGCCTGGGTTATGGGCTCGATCCCCAGTGGGGGCCTGCAGAAGTCAGCCATTCAATTATCCTCTCTCTTCACTGATGTTTCTATCTCTCTCTCCCTCTCCCTTCCTCGCCGAAATAAAAACAAAAAAAACATTTAAAAAGGGGTGGGGGATCTAGACCCAGTTAGGAAGCTGTTGAAATAAGCCAGGTAAAAAATGATGGTTGCTCAGGAATCAGAGTTTGTATATATTTTGAGGAAGAAGGTGCGGACATAATTTGCTAATGGTTGGGTACAACAAAAATGATTAAAGGAAAATTGAATAGAAAACTAGCCCTAGCCGGCTTTGCTCAGTGGATAGAGCTACAGACAGAAAAGTTCCAGGTTCTATTCTGGTCAAGGGCACGTACTTCGGTTGCAGGCTCAATCCCCAGCCCCGTTCAGGAGGCAACCAATATCATCAGGTGAGGGTTAACAGAAAGAAAGAAAAAAGGAAGGAAGGAAAGGAGGGAGGATGGGAGGGAGGGAGGGAGGGAGGGAGGGGGACACAGGGTGCATAGTGGGTCTGACTGTCGCACACCCCCCACAGGACAGTTCCAGCTCCAGGGATATTTTTTCATATTCCTCCATAGTGCCTATTACAATTCTATGCACAGAGTAAGTGTTCAACGAATATTCAGCAAACAAATTTTAACCTTTGCAGAGAGCCACTCTCAGAGTTTTCCCCCCACTCTACAAGATACCTGCCGTTAATGATGAAACAAAGCTAAGGAGAAATCTAAATCTCAAAAATATACATTGGGACTGTATTTTCCTTTTGCTTCTTGTTAGTGACAACTACTTCTGGACACTTAAGGAAGAGAAAATACTGAAATGGAAATTAATTTGTGTCATTATTAATGGAATACTCAAGAAATTAGATATAAAATCTCCCACCCAACCATGATGGAATTTATCTGCTGAGTAAGTGACTGTTCAGATCAAGTCATTTTCACACTTGTGTGTGGGGATCACAGGAGGGCATATTTGGTGAGAAAAAAAACAATTGAGGTGGTAGTTGTGTGTAGGAGATGGAAAAAGGAAGAAAGGAGAGATTTTAAGAAAATATTCCATAACTAACGAAGAGACTAAATATATGAAAGGAGAAATGTCACCATAATGAAATCTCATGTAAAATTGCTCAATGCCATCTGCTGGCATGCATACATGTGAACTGGAGATAAATAACTGTTTCCAGTCATTTATCTCATATAATAGGAAAAAATGGCTGTAACCTCATTCTTTGAGTGTCCCTAGGCTCATGGATTGGTGTGACATAGCCTTAAAAGCTACAGAGGAATTGAAAGATATTTTTAGATACAGTCCAGTTGTTATATGATTTTATATTAAAGGAAAGTACTTTAACAACAAGATAGCTCTAAAACCCAGTCCTCCTAACACCAACCACTAATGCTTATTTATCTACTACCACTGCCCACCTATGGGGATTCAATTAATGATATCTCTAACACAGGACATTTTCTTCTCACCCACCCAAATGGCAATTTGAAACTCTTTCTCCTGAATCTGAAACTTAAAACACAAATGAGATTCTCTGGCAACTGTTATTTAGCCAAGGAGAAGTTGGGTCTTGGAGAAGTTATTAGGTTCTAAGTTATTATTAGGTCCCCTCCAATGGGACAGGGACCCAGAAGAATCCCATCCAAGTAAACCCTTTCAAAGGTTCAATGAGGAGAAACTGGACAGAATAGCCTGTGGTGAGCTACCATTCATCGTCTTCCTATAGCTGCGGGGAGGGGAGTATTTCAACAAGATCCCAGCCAAATCAGACTTTGTCATCATTATTGATTCTCCTCTCAGACAGTCCACTGTGTCCCCAGCACCCTCCTTGGTTTTGGTCAATACTCTCCTGCCAAATCCAAGATAGTTTTCTGGCTTCTGTTTGGATGTCTTTGTGTTTTTCCATCGATCTGTTTCTATTCAGGAAAATTTAGAGAAAAAGAAAAAAAACCCACCAAGATAAGGAAAAGTTAAAAACAGAACAACAACAACAATGCCAATAAAAAATAAAGATGGAAGACTGGGGAAGAAAAAAAAGAAAGGACTGGTTATTTCTAAAAACTGTTATAATTATTATTTTTTAAAATCTGCTCCTTCTTAGAAGTTTGAAACAAAGCTATCAACCCACCAATCCACAGGGATATAGATAAAGCTTTATCTTGCTCAGACCTCATTGAAATCCTTACTCATTATGCCCTTTGTATTAGCTTTAGAAGTTTGAGCTTTATTTTGGACAGTGACATCTGACATTATGGTTTCCTTGTGTTGACAAGGAAGGAACATCCATATTAGATTTCTTCATGGTTAGAATGTCAGAAAGAAATGTAGGGTAGCTGTATTCTCGTCACAGTATTTCTCTTTGCAGCCAGCATGCCTGGCTAGGTAATTACTCCGAGATGTGCTAAAGTTAGGAAGAAGACTGGCAAGTTGGCCTTTTTCTTTGCCAATAGCCTTGGTTTCCCCATGCTTGTCATTGCACGCTGTCCATCTTCTCTGCTCTTTGGGTTTCTACCATTCAGACTGGCTATCTGTGAGCCAAGCTAAAACCCCCTTTATTCTGCCTGGAGGGTCAGGAATATGACTGATATTTTTTTGATATTTCAAAGTTCAGTCAAGCCCTCTCCTAGCTTTGGTTAAAAGCTAATTAGATCCTGTGCTGCATCTTGTGCAACCACCTAACTAAGCACTAACATTTTACTTTAAAAACAATTTTAAAACCACCAAGGAAGGGAGGAAGGTTACCAGGGAAAAGTTGCTAGCATTAGGGCCAGAAGAAATGTGATTAACAGGAACATAGACAGCTCATTCCAGAGCCTCCCCCATGGAGTCATCGAAGTAGCCAAAGTCTTCATCTATTGAGAATCCCTAATTTTTTGAGAACATTGAACAGGTGCTGTGGGGCATGATAGCAGAGGTGCCAACTGCATTAATATAGAGAGGCCAGGCATCACTTTTCTCCAAGCTTTTTATTATTTTTACTTAAAAAAAATTGTTTTTCAGAGAAAGGGGGAGCTAGGGATGCTACTCTGAGCATTGAACTCTGCCAATTCTTTGCCGGCCTCCCCTACCCCAGTCCTATTTCTCTACAGAGAATCAGGCAAGGGATTGTCACCCAGAAAGAATTATCCCAAAAGTGTACAGTTACTTTGGACTAAAGAATATATATGCTAAATAGAGCATCAGAGGAGGAGGTGGAGGAAGAACCTTAAAAATTTTTTTGTTGTTCAAATGAAAAACATCTAACTGTAAAACTCTATTTCCTTAGTCTCTGTATTTTGCTAAGCTAGTGAGTTATAAAGAACCACAGCTGAAAAACAAAAAACAATTTGTTTTTCTCTGAGGAATTCACGGGAGTGCTATTTCTCAGCCTCTGGGGGGTGATGCTGTCAGCTT
>NW_006283656.1:670645-681292 GCF_000327345.1 Myotis davidii
GGGTTCCAATCCCGGCAAGGGGATGGAACCTTAGTTGGGGCCAATTCCCAGTGTGGGGTGTGCAGGAGGCAGCTGATTGATGTTTCTCTCTCATCGATGTTTCTAACTCTCTATCCCTCTCCCTTCCTCTCTGTAAAAAATCAATAAAATATAAAAAAAAATGGTCAATGTTATGAACAAAAATACAAGGAGTGACATGCCAGAGAAGACTGGAGAATTGCTGGTATGCAAATCTTGTTTATCTTTCACCAGTAAGACCGAATCTCCAAAAAGGAGGTGGATTGGGAGAAAGGATCTGTATTGGAAATGTCAGTCCTGGTGTCTACTCCATTCAAATTCCCTTTCATCTGAAATAGCAGCCCCTGAAGAGGGCCTAGGAAGCATATTGCCTCCCAGGCCATGGACAAGGGAGAAGCACTTGCCCCAAGAGCAGCCATGTTCCACAGCCAGTGAGTCATTATATGGTCAAGCTGACTCAATGAGTCCACCTCCCAGAAACTGGAGTAAGGCGATACTGAAGGAACCA
This sequence comes from Myotis davidii, assembly GCF_000327345.1. NCBI lineage: Eukaryota > Metazoa > Chordata > Mammalia > Chiroptera > Vespertilionidae > Myotis > Myotis davidii. Next base: position 671,172 of record NW_006283656.1, read on the forward strand.
AAAATCAGAATCAGAAATGGAAAGTTATATGAGGCAGACTTCGGGCTATGAAAGGGGTAGCAGAGTCCCAGTTGTGAGCAGAACGTAACTATAAGTAGCAGAGCTAGAGAGCAAAATACAGAGCCCCTGGTGATGATGCTGCCATATATATATAGAGAAGAAGAGACAGAGACAAAGAGATTCAGAAAGGCAGTGAGTCTGCTGGCTATGCTAGTTCTGGTACCTGAAGATGTTCCAGATGTAGTTCAGTTTACATATATGTTTACATTTTCTCTTTCTAAACTGGACTGTGTGGATTTCTTTTTCTAGATACCTAATGTGTCACCCTTTCGGTCCTAGTGCTCTCTGACTTTGGTGAGCTTTTGTAAAATATCTCCTCCACCCACCCCACCCCACTCCCTTTTATACACTAAAAAATTAATTCATGAATATGAATGATAAAAATCACCCAGTAAGTACAAAAGTGAGAAGTAAATAAACCTTCCAACCCAAACTCCTGTTTCCTTAAACATTCTCCTCTGTCAGAGGCTACTCGGTATTTCTTTCTTTGGTAGATTTCCAGAAATGTTTCATGCATGTTCTAGTATTTATATTTATATGTACCCACGCATAGGCCTATTTTACAGAAAGTATAGACTATATTTTTGCACAAATGTGAGTAAATCTGTAGGGTATATTTGCAGAAGTGAAAATACAGGACTCAGAATTACTGGACTTTGAATTTTAATAGCTAGGGCCAAAGTCCCACCTCAAAGTTGTAAATATTAGTGGTCCAACCATTGACACATAAGAGAACTCCATACTCTCTCCTGTCATGTATCATCAAATCTTTAGAGCTTTGCCACATGGATAGGCAGAACATCTGCCTGGTTATTTTAATTGGTATTTCTTTAACTTCAAAATGAGGGTGAAGGGCTCTCAATTTCCTTTTAAAACTTCTATAGTCTACCTTCTTTCCCCTGTTGTCCTTTAAATAATGCAAGTTCTACTCAAAATATTGTCCCCAAACCAGCAGCATTGGAACTACCCAGGAGCTTGTTAGAAATGCAGAATCTCATGCCCTACCCCAGATTTGCTTGATCAGATCTGCATTTTAACAAGATCCTCTGGTAATTCATAAATGCTGTTACAGACAGTCTTTCCTAGTCCATGATCTAGAACTCACTCCAAGCTTACAAACTTTCATGGAGTTCAACTTGGTTCATGTGAACGGATTCTGTGGCTGCTTGGCTGCACAATGGTTATTGTCATCACCTCGTTTGACCTATCAAAGCCTCATGCTTTCATTCCTCCCCCACCTCAGGGCCTGGACAGCCTATTTTTGACTTGTACTACTGTCACATCTCTACATGTCACTTATCTATTAATGGGGCATATACAGTGGATTATTTTACCAAAAAAAAATATGCCAAGTTCATGAGTATACTTAATTAGGACATGTAAGTATAGAAAACATTACCATAAGCTGAGTAATATATTCTCTATTCTTCACCTCCTGCTAATCAGAAATTACACATCCTGGGCTCAGAAAGTCCATTTCAAGGTGTGAATCTAGTTCTCAATAAAGAACAATTTTCCTAATTCTGTAGAACAGGTTGATATCATTGCCCTTTTCATGCAGTTTGAGCTTGGTAAACAAAGGCAGACTGACAAGGATGCTTCCATATTATTTTGCTGGGGTTGCTGTAACAAGTACCACAGATTGGGCATCTTTAAACAACAGAACTTTACTTTCTCAAAGCTTCTAGAAGTCTGAGTTCAAGGTGTCAGAGTTGATTTCTTCTGCATCATTTCTTCTTGGTTTATAGATGGCCATCTTCTCTTTTTCTTTTACATTAAAATTTTTAAATTTTAGTTAGGATCTATCCTCTTGACAAAATTTTTAAGTGCACAATGCAGTATGGTTAACTATAGGCAAAAGGGTATAGAGCAGATCTCTGGAACACGTTCATCTTGAATAACTGAATTAAATACCCATTGAACAGCAACTCCCCATTTCCCTTTCTCTCCAGCTCTTGGCAACCACCTATCTACTCTCTGCTCTATGAGTTTGCGAGTGTAGATACAGTATCCCATTAAGTGGATCATACAGTAATTATCCTTCTGTGACTGGATTATTTGTCTTCCAGTTCATCCATACTGTTGTATATGGCAGGATTTCCTTCTTTTTTTAAACCACACACACACACACACACACACACAGACATGCCCTGGATATGCCCTGGAGCCCTCCCGCGGTCCCTCCCTGGCCCAGATCATGCAGCAGTGGGGTCCCTCGGCCTGGCCTACGCACTCTCGCAATCTGGGGCCCCTCGGGGGATGTCTACAGGCCAGGCTGAGGGACCCCACAGGCACACGAACCTGTACATCAGGCCTCTAGTTTACATATAAATATATATCTCTATACATGAAGAGTAAGAATGTGATGACTGGCTTTTTATCATGGTCTTCATGAATATCAGTTAGAGTATTAAAGAGAAAATAAGCAAATGAAAAGTAACTCATTCTATGAATTTAGATAAGTTACCTCAGATTTTCATATTCCATTTTTTTCTGTGCATAAATCAGGTTGGGGGATAGGGAGGGACAGAATGTATTCCCTGTCCTCTCCCAACTTTTCTGAAAGACCACAGTTTCAGTCTTTAAAAATAAAATTTTTATTTCAAATTTCAGTTATTTCTTAACTGCTGTCTCATGATTCAATCTTCACAACAGTTCCAGGATGCAGGGGCTGGGCAGACTCTGTTGCCATTTTGCAGACAAGGAACTCAATAGATATACTAGAAGTTTGAGGAAACAACATTTCCAAAGTCAGATGTAATTTAATGTGGCTTTAAAAATTGAACCCAATTTTTCTGGTCAGTGGCATTCTTCCGTGACATTTCAACCACACCCTTTATATATCACAATTTTGGTGACCGGTTCTTGATAGGAAATAGAAAGATAAAAGAACACTTTTCTGAAACTAGAGCGCTACAAGGAATAAGAATCTTAGTCCTTTTCTCTAGAGCTGGTTTCCCTTTCCATAGAATTAGCTCAAGTAGTGCCCTTAAGCATGTCATCAGTGAAGTGCAATTTTTACATTGTCAGCATCATGTATATTTAGTACCATTACAGGCACTGTGTTAATAAAATGCCTCCCACAAATGAGTCATGTTCTGTGGTTTAGATATGTTTCCTCAGCTGATAATCACGAGCTGATTATCATTATGGTTTTCCCTGGGCTGGTTTCAATGCTGAGTCTGGTCCAAAGACCGTGCTCACACATCTTTCTTACAATATCCTTTGGCAATTTCATTTCTATTGTGTTCTTGGACCTTCACTTATTAATTTTCCCAAGCTCATTATGTAGTATTGATGTTTACCCCTTGTCATATTTTTGACAGACTATTAATTATCTTTTTATGGTGTGTTTGTCATATAGAAGTAACTTTTAAAAAATTTTTGTAGTAAAATGTCAGATTTTGCCTTTATTGTTTCTGAATTCCACGACTTTCTTGCCAATATTGCATACTAATTATATTTACATTTGGCCTGGTATTTTAATAACACAATTTATTTTCCAATTAACGTGGAATTTTTTGTGTATGTCATGAGAAAGGGATTTAACAACAAAATTTTGACTATAGTAATTTATTTCAGCATTAACTTTATTAAATTATCCATCTTTTCTGCATGTTAATCATATATTCAATTCCTATTATAAGTGAGTCAGGTTCTGGTTTCTTTTTTTTTTCCATTAATTCTTTTGTCTATTTTTTTACACCATTATCACATTATAATGAATTAGCCCATGAGACTATGGAGGCTGACAAGTCCTAAGACCCTCAGGGTGAGTAAACAAGCTGGAGGCCCTGGAGAGCCCATGGTATAGTTCCAGTCTGAGGTTGGCAGCCTTGACATAGAAGAAGAGCTGATTTTTCCATTTGAGTCATTCAAGTGATTGGACAAATATCACTCACATTAGGAGGGGCAATCTGCTTACTCAATCTAGTGATTTAAACATTAATCTCATCCAAAACATTCTCACAGACACACCCTAAATAATGTTTGACCAAATATCTGGGTACCCACCATGTAGTTGACATACAAAATTAACCATCACAACTTTCTTTGGGGATGATGAAAATGTTCTAAAATTAGATAGTGGCAAACGTTGCCAAACTTTCTGGATACTCTAAAACCCACTGATTTGTATACTTTAAAGGGTGAAAATTAATGATACATAAATTAAATCTCAATAAATCTATTTAAAAATAATAAAAGGTAATACATACTCAAAACTCAAAAGCAAATACAAAAGTGGGCAGTATAGAAAAATCCTAAGAGAAATCTGGGTGCCATGAGATGTTCATCCAGAAAGTTCATCTAGTACCTTGCTTCTCAAAGTGTGGTCCATGGGCCAGCAGCCCTGAGCATCATCTTGTTAGAAGGACAGAATCTCAGGCCAGACCCCAGACCTACTGAATCAGAGTTGCTAGTTTAACAAAATCTCCCAATGATTCATATGCCCATTTGAAGTGAGACGTTCTGATTTAGTGAACTTAATTTTTACTCATTATTTATTTTGAACAATGGAATAATTTCTTAATAAATATTTTACATTGAAACTTGATATATGAAACAGTAAAAACAGAGCATTTCTGGTTGAAGGGAGACAAGGAAACTTGAGGCCACCTGCTTGCACCCACTTGATAGTCCAGGGGAAACTCAAAAACACCTCTCCCCCAGGATTGTAAGGAATATAATCTCTCTCTCTCTCCCTCTCCCTCTCCTTCTCCCTCTCCCCTGTAAAGTTTATAATAAAAAGTAGTAGGCAGAGAGATAAGAGAATCAGTCCTCCCTTAAAAATAAAAAAAAATAAAAATTTTCAACATAGGCTCACTCCTCTGCTCCCCAGAGCCCATTGCCTGCCCCAGGTTCTCTGTCTTTTCCCCTTATGGTCCTGGGTGTCTATGCTACACTTCATCTGACAGCATGGAGTTGGCCTATACCCGTGCACACTGCAATGAAGAGACATTTTCCAGCACCTGTGTGTCTGTGGGTGCCTCCAGCCAAACCCCACAGTTGAACCATTGGAAATGAGGCTGACCTTCCCTTAGGAGCCAACACCCTTCACTCATAGCATTCATTGAGCAATCAGATGGCATCCCAGTGACATTCTTCATAGCTGCTGGCAAAGGCCTTTAGTTCATCTGGTATTTAACCAGGGTGAAGCATCCTCTGGCTATAACATGTTTGTTAGTGTGAGCTGAGCTTGGCTCATCTTCCGCTGCCTCTAGTTCAGGGTTTCACACTAACTTTTAGTCTGCAGGCAATGCAGTGACTGCACAAAATGCTCTTCTTGCATCTTCTGTTTGTGCTTTTGCATTTTTATTCTCCTTTTGGTGGGCTCTTGGTCAACAGAGAATCACAGGAAATAGCTGGAACTCATCATTTTGCAGATAAGTAAAATAAGCACTAGAAAACCATGCAACTTGGATATATCTGAGCCAGGAGGCCCTGTGAACTGAGTCTTTCTGATTCCAATGTATTTCTCCTGGACAAACATTGTCTCAATATTAGAGTCCTCAGCTCATAACAGATCAAAGTAGAAATGCTCTACTTTAGATATGTGATCATAGTAGTAAAAGGGTGTTTTGCCTAAAGAGAAAACAGTAGCATCACAGCCACATGGAAGAGACTTCCCTAACCGCAAATGAATAAATGATTATTTTGGGTAATCCTCTATTCTAAAAGACTTAGTGAAGGTACATCAATCTTGGTGTATACTCCTAAGGAAACCTGTTCTTCCTTAAAATTACTTTCTCAGTGGCTCTTTCCTTACTCAATGTGTAAACTCCATGAAGATGGAGGCTTAGTCTCATTCAAATCCCTATTCTTCATTCAAAGCCCTGTACACAAGATGCCCAATAAATATTAGTTGAATGGATGATTTTGGAGTACATTTTCTGTTATTGTAAAGATATTGGTTAAAATTATTTATTATTTTAAAATAGCCAAACACAGTAAGCTTTAGCAAAAAAAAGAAATTTACACCTGGACCTTAGGAACAAACAGAAACCAGGAGATATTTCTTTCTCTTCCTACCTTTTTGTGTGTGTTTTTAATCTCTGCTTCTTTCAGTTCCTTTCTGTTCCTTTGCTTAATTTTCTTTCCTACAACAAATAAGCTTTCTCCAGGTCTTAGTCCACAGGCAAAAGTTTTCATGTCTTTATTCCAGCTACCTGGAATAATAGCAGAGATTTTTATTTCCAACGTCAAATTCCTAAAGGAACTTGTGGGGCAACTAATCACTTGTGACCAATGGAACGGGATCCCACTGTGTGTGTGGCTGCTTTTGCTGCAGTGGGTTAGGATGAGTTCGTGATAGGGAAGTTCCTAAAAAAAGAGATCCACTTTAGGTGCTTTCCATTTCCTCTGTGTGAACTAGTAGTTCATTGTATTGTTGTTGTGTGGTGTTTTGTTTTGTTGTTTGTTTGTTGGTTTGTTTGTTTTTGCGGGAGAAGTGTTGTTGTTAATCCTCACCCATGGATATTTTTTCCATTAATTTTCATCGAGAGTGGAAGAGGAGGAGAGAGGGACAGAGTGAAGGAGAGAGACTAGACATTGATGTGAGAGAGACACATCAATTGGTTGCATCCTGCACTCGCCCAACCAAGGCCGGGGGTGGAACCTGCAACTTAGGTACGTACCTTGACTGGGAATTGAACTCATAACCCTTCTGTCCATGGGCCAATGCTCTAACCACTGAGCAAGATCAGCCAGGGCAATAGATAATTTTGTTAATTCTCCCCCACTACCCTCCACTTTTTCTCTTTTGAGGTCTTTTTGTTTTCTTACCAATACTTCTTATAATAAACATATTAACCCTTTTGTTTTATTTCCTGAAATAAGATTCAGTGTAGAAAACAAAACCCACTCTGGATATTTTTATCAGACAGGGATTTAACAAAGAAAATTAGATGCTTATAAAATTCCTGAAAGTTCTGTAGGAACAGCCTCCTGGCAAGGTCTCTGTGAATGACCCCTGCAATATTACAGAATTGATCCTTAAGGATTGTTACCACATCTGTCACCATCAAGAACACTTCACTGCAGCTGAGACACAGCATAGCAACACATATCTCCTGACAACCACAAAGATGTTAGAAACTGAAGTCAGCTCCAGAACACCTCACATCTCCACAGCTGGACCTAAAAACAAACATAAAGAGCCAAATGAAGGATCTGCCTTACTTCTGCCTCCAAATCCCCAAAGGAATGGATTAATGTTTGAGTCTGATTCAAATCTATCACTCTAGCTGCAAGGGAGTCTGAGAAATGCCTGTTTTTACCTTTCAAACTCTGAAGTATAGGAAAGCATGTGAAAAGAAGGTGGGACAAGATTCTAAGTGCCACTTGACTATGTCTAATACAACACATGTGTGCACACACAAATACAGGAGTACCTTCAAAGAGATTTAAATTGTATATAAAACTTATAAAGTCATCTCAATCCAGAGATGTTTATTAAGTATTAAATTCTAGTTTCTTTTTATCTTCTTATTGATACTGTCATATGAAAATAAGATAGATATGGAAACACAAAATTGAAAATAATAGTTGGGAAACCGTAAAATTTTTGGTCAAAATTTTATTCAATGCTATTGTTTTTACAAGTTAAAAAACAGTTATCAAGTAATAATATAGCCAAGCCAGTGTTGCTCAATGGTTGAACATCAACCCATGTTTCCCGGTCAGGGGTCAGGACACATATCTAGGTTGCAGGCTCGATCCCTAATAGTGTAATTGGCTATGAGCAAATCATGTCATGAATAGGCACCAGTTAACTTTGATGGGCACCTTTTAAATACATAAACGAGGTGGTCTGTTCTCAAAGAACAATCAATGATGCAGAATGCCACAGGATCAGGAAAAACAAGCAGGTCGGGTATCATAATTATTAAATGGTATTTCATTTCGTACTTAATCCAGAAATGATTCTTCTCTTCATATAAGATTTTACCTTGAGGCTTTCCAAAATCTTTAATTCTGAAAGAAAAAAGAAGTCAGACTCCACTATACCTGTCAGAATATGCTTATTTTATTCAGTAGTTAGAAGGAAACTCCCACACTCAGAAAGTTGTTTTCATCACACCATATTGGCCTTGCTCTGCCTCCTCCTTGGGAGGAGCCAGGGGGACTGGATGCCAGTCTATGGAAAATGCTTGTCTGGAGCAGCATCTGTCTGTCTCCCCACACAAGTCCTGGGGCTGTAGCTGGCACCAGGGTCCTTGGAGTTCCCCAGGTACTACCATTGGTTGGATAGTCAATCAAGGGCTCACTCAGCTGTTACATCCTTGAGGAAATGATCCTTCTCCGATGTGCCTTTCAATAAGACTTTGTTAAGCCACTCTCTCCATCTTTATTGTGGACAGTTATGTGAGCTTATCCCTTTTGTGTAGTCTGCTGAAAAAGAAATTCCTTGATAATGTATTCTAAATCAGCATTCCCATCTTCACTAAACACCAAAATAACCTTCAGAGATTTAAAAATAGTAATACAGATAGTCCCAAAGATTTAGATTCAATGGCCTGAGCATCACATGTTTAATTAAGCTATCTGGGTGATTCTATTCTGCAGCCAAGGTTGAGAACCCCTATAAAAACTGAAGGCCCAGCTACAGTGACCATGTTGTTCTTATTTGTCCAGGATTTTTATGGTTTTAAAACTGTAAGTCTCATGTCCCAGGAACCCCTGTCTCAGGTAAAGCAGGACAGTTAGTCACCCAAGACCTAGAAATCTCTCCTCTTAACCTGTAGTCTCTGTGATTATGCACAAGACATAGCACTGGGCTTACAGCCCAAAAGCCCTGGTTGCAGCCCCTCTTCTGACTCTTCAGAGACAGAGTTTCTCAGTTTCCTGCTTCCTCGGTGCCATGTTCTGGGGATTAAACAGCATTCATGTGACAGAAAGGGAAACTGAGGCTTGAGAAGGATAAATGACAATGAAGGGGTCATTGAGTTGGTAAGAAATGTTCCCTGACTCTCAGGCCTGATTGTCCTCCACTGCAGCCATCCGGGAGGAATGTATTCTCCTAGGTTGGACGCATGAATCACTACCTCAGCCTGAAAGCAGCGCAATGAACCACCCCCACCACCACCTTCCACTCACTCCCAGACAGTGTATGCATTTTGTGTGTTTTTCTCTTTGATGCTTATTTGGAACTAACGTCATCTTTATAAAATGTGTTTGGAGGAGATAGTTTAATTTGTCCCAAGTTCTAGGTCCTGGGGGTGGGTTTAGATTGTGTCTGAGCGGGCTCTTGAAGGGAAGGTTCCAATTCCACATCGCCTTCCACAATTCTGTGTCAGGGCTCAGGAATATGCATGTTTAAGTGGTCTCAGGCCACTCACTGAGAATGTTGTGTTAGAACTTTATTGTTCATATTTCCTACAGTCTGTCTTTCTGAAATAAAGGTATTACAATTAATGTGTACTTTTTATGTGGTGCTATTATTTTCTTCCCAACTGCCCTAAATTAATTGTGTATCATACCCTGAATGAAGTTATTAGTTTCCAGAAAATCAAAATATTCCTTTTAATTCCATCAGCAGTCCTGTGAAGTAGCTTTTTGGGGATGGAGAGCCTTTCTACAGTCACCATGCAGCACCCCCAGGACAGGGGCCCATGTCAGTTTCCTAAAGGCAATAGAGCATGTACAGACCCTTTCTGCACCTTGGCAACTTGCACAGATTCCACATTAGAGAACAAGGGATTGCAGCTCAAACAATACAGGGTGGGGCAAAAGTATGTTGACAGTTGTTTGTATGGAAATGATACAATAATCAATAAATACAAGAATAAACTATTGTGTTTGTCAGCCTACTGTTACGCCACTATGTATTTTTGGAAGTCTTAGGAACCCCTCTTCCATCATAAAATTTAGATAGGTGTCCTTCATAATGAGCTTAAAATTTTATGTTCACCTCTTTAGTAACTATGAACTTTCTGCCATTTGACATCCCAGGAACAAGAATTTGATACACAGACATTTATGTAAAATAGGAAAAGAACTGGGGCCCAACAATTCTAAGAGGACTTTCCAGAGGCATCCAAGGATTGCCTGTATTACATACA
>NW_006283656.1:681312-682374 GCF_000327345.1 Myotis davidii
GCTCTCAGAATAATGTGTGGCATGCTGACATCCGGCTGGTCAGTGTTAATGAGATATTTAGTGGGTGAGAGAGAAAGGTCTGATCAGTAAGTCTGGCCTTGACTCCCTTGTCTGCCATCCGTTGAGACAATCCACATCATTTTAAGAATGCAGAGGAAAATGACTGATATTGGAGAGTATAAGATCCTAAACATCTATGTTCTAGGTGATAGGGGCAAAGGATAATTAATGATGCAAGAAAAATATAGGTTCTCTTGAGGGAAATATTTAAGTATCACAGGGAAAGTATAGAATAAGAGAAAATGGCAGTCAGACAAATGTCAAGTCCTCCTTTTACAGTGTTGTAGCTGTGTGACCCTGGATAAGTCAGTTAAGCTCTCTGAGCCTGTTTATCATTCTTAAAAATAAGATAAAATGCCTCAGAGGACAGTGGTGATGAGGAAATGGATTAATCTATATATAGTATCTTGTATAGAGGAACATATTCAAAAAGTATACTAAATAATGGGAATTTAAATATTAAATGTTTTATATGACATTAACATTTTTTTCCATTTGAACTCCTGGATTTCCAAATATGTTTTGCTTAATATCACATTTTATGTGGTATGTGTGCTGTTTTAAGGGTATATAAGAACATAATGTATGAATTTAGAGAAGGATTCTGTGATTCTCAAAAGGCAATTGCATTATTTTATGTTTGGTTTGGAAATGTCTTCTAGGTTGGTTTCAGAAGGGCTCAGGTCTAAGTCACACTTCTGCCACATGTTAGGCAAGTGGCCCTGAGAAGGACAGACTATGTGAAATGGGGTGCTTTAGTCTCATCTGTAAAATGGGATAATTCTACCCTTCTTACCTCACAGGGTTGTAAAAAGGATCAAAAGAGATCACATGTGAAGGTGTGAAGCACTGTAGTATGAGAAAGACCTCTGTTCTGAACTTCTGAGGCATGTTTACACCTGGGCTTAGAGAACTAGATTTTCGTTGAGCACACAAGCTCTAGAGCCCCAGAGAAATCTCCTGGGGACACTAGAGTGGACCAAAGGCTGTCTCAAGGAGTTG
>NW_006283656.1:682962-685487 GCF_000327345.1 Myotis davidii
TTTCAGTTGTCTCTCTCACATCGATGTTTCTCTCTGTCTCTTCCATTCTCTAAGAATCATTGGAAAAATATCCTCAGATGAGAATTTAAAAAAATTTTTTAAATCAAAAACATATTTAATTTTTTAAAGAAGGAAAGAAATTCTTACAAAAGCTACTGAAGTCCCTCTAGGGATGGGCCTAGGAACTTGGTTGAGTTTACAAAAGTCAAGTTCCATAACCTCGTTAACTTTGCCCCCAAAGAAATACTTCACTCTGCTATATATAGATGAATATGTTATCTTCAGATTTTATGGAAGTTTGACATTGACCATGATGTTACAGCGTATAAATAAATAACAAAGTGCCCTAACCAGTTTGGCTCAGAGGATAGAGCATCGGCCTACGGACTGAAGGGTCCTGGGTTCGATTCCGGTCAAGGGCATGTACCTTGGCTGCGGGCACATCCCCAGTAGGAGGTGTGCAAGAGGCAGCTGATCAATGTTTCTCTCTCATCAATGTTTCTAACTCTCTATCCCTCTTCATTCCTCTCTGTGAAAAATCAATAAAATATATGTAAAAATAAAAATAATGAAGTTCTTTCAGAACTTAATTCCAGGAAATGTTTATATTTCTTAAAGAATCAGTGCATGGTGTTTTATTACATAATGAGAATTGTTGAGGCCAGGGATAAATATATCAAAGGACTCTGCCTGCCCAGACAAAGACTTCTGCAGTGGCAATTCCAGAGCATGATCCTGTAGTCAGCGCTTGCTGCCAGAGTTGACGGAACTTTTGAAACTAACACTAACCAGTGGGAGAACACCAGCACTGTCCCCCACGCTGCCTTTCCAGTATTAAAGTATTTGGGGGTCAAGTTATTCATCAAAGATTGACTAGTAAATGTTGAGTTTGACCACCATCATCCATAGTTTCTTGTCAGTTTGTTTCTCCTTTTTCATGCATTTCACTTAGAACATTCTTAGGCGCACTCTTCAAGACAAACTCTGTGCTTGTTTTTGTCCTTCTTGATTGTTTTCTGCCAAGTTTTCATTTAATTTGAAGTGTCCCTACCTCTTTGGTTAAGTTCACCCAGAAGCAGACTCTGAGAAAAGGAATTAGTTCAAACTGTTTTTTGGAAAGGAGATTCCAGGAACCACCTGTCAGAGTTGGGAAGTGAGACAGGAAAGGAAGGGAAAGAAACCAGGGTGTGTTAAGGAGTAGGTTATTATTGTGGGCACTTAGGTCACAATCCCATGGAGAACTTCTGGGAAATAATCTAAAACACTCCTTAGAATGGCGGCACTTTGAGGGCTAAGGAAGCTAGGGCCTTTATCTTCCAACTCCTCCCACCATTGGCTAAGGGATGCTCCCAGAGACATCAATTCTCCAGAACGTTTGGTCTTCCAGATCCATGAGCTGAGTATACCATAGAGCAGTGATGGCAAACCCATGGCACGCGTGTCAGAGGTGACACGCGAACTCATTTTTTTGGTTGATTTTTCTTTGTTAAATGGCATTTAAATATATAAAATAAATATCAAAAATATAAATCTTCGTTTTACTATGATTGCAAATATCAAAAAAATTTCTCTATGTGACACGGCACCAGAGTTAAGTTAGGATTTTTCAAAATGCTGACACACCGAGCTCAAAACGTTCGCCATCACTGCAGAGAGTTTGCTAACAGAAAGCCACAGGTGCACACAGCAGGATGTTGTCAGATAAATAAGCATGGTGAGTGGGGAGGGGATTGGATAGAATACTGGCAGCATCTACTAATACCCTCTTAGACCGCATTTGTAGCAGGCCATCTCAGAGATGGTTGGCTCTCAGAACTTATATATGATTGTTTAGGGACTAGATGCATGGGCAAGGACCTAGAAAACTTGCGTGACTATTTTCTTAAGGCAAGGGCAAGAACTTTTACACTTTAAGTCCTGCCTACTTCTCATGGTTCTAAAGGTTATTGAAATGATGAAGCATGATAGAGAACAAAGAACAGAAATACGGTCCACAGGAATCACCTTTGCCACATCATACTGTCACCTAATCAAGGGAGTGACATCCCATCACTTCTGACATATTATATTGGTTAAAAGCAAGTCCCAGGTCCTGTGCACACTCAGGGGAAGGAGAGTACACAAAGGAGTGAACTCAGGAAGCAGGAAATCACTGGGGGTCACCTTAGGACCTGTTTGCCACAGATACAAGTGAGTACTCAATAAATATTAATGTCTTCCCTTGCTTTAGTGTCTTCTATCGCTGCACCCATTACTACCATCACAGTAAATTTAGGCTAAAATAACGACTCAGGATGGACATTGACTCTCTGGGATTGAGAAAACAATTCGAACATGACAGCTCCATGGTGACAACAAATACTGTCAGATCATATTACCTGCCCATACACAGTTATCACACATTAATGTGGTGAAATGTTATGGCCACATCACAGTCGGGCTGAGTTGATGGTTTTAATTTGGACCTAAGGCTAGAGCTATGCTGATGCTTTTGACTGCTGGCTAGACTTGCGGGGGGGGGGGGC
>NW_006283656.1:685587-686034 GCF_000327345.1 Myotis davidii
TATCAAGAGAAAGGCTTTGTTCCCTCTTCATCTTGAACTTTTCAAACAAGTGAAAGCTAGTATTTAGCCAGGTGAAAAAAACTGACATCAGCCATTAGTCCCTTGCATTTTACGTTGAATGAGATTCTGAGTGAATTATAAAAATATAGGGGTTGGCACATCCAAGCTCTGGGATCTCCAAATGGCAGTTGAAATTTGGCTTTCATAAACACTTGATAAAAAAAGAGCTCAGAAAAGTCCACAGGCAGGAGTTTCAATAAGTCACCTAAGGATAAGCAGCAATGGTTATATTATCTATATAATTATTTATAGTTTTATTTATATTATTTATATTTTTATTTATGTTATTATTTATATTTATAGTATTTATAACTATTTTAGGGTACAAGTAAAATACATTACTACTATTAATAATAATACAAAATTAAATACAATAAAATACAACTT
>NW_006283656.1:686111-709486 GCF_000327345.1 Myotis davidii
ATGCCCTTGACCGGAATCGAACCTGGGACCCTTGAGTCTGCAGGCTGACGCTCTATCCACCAAGCCAAACCGACGAGGGCTGTATGTAATTTTTACATGTAGTCACCTATATAACCATGAACAAATAAATATGTATTATTAAGAGTATTGCTAGCCCACAGAATGAGCAAATTAGAAATAGTGCTCTTTCTTTAAATAAAGATGGTTTTTTGTTAGTATATTCTTTATTTTTCAAAATAAAAAGGAATGAAAGTATTCTGTATAAATTACAAAAATAAGATTATTAAGAATAAAATAATAAAAAATGAAAACTATAATAAAAATAATTACCAATAGCACAGTCAGAATATATATTTTAATGATGATTTCCATGTTTACTTACTCTGGTATCTCATTTCCCATAGAAATCATTACTTTCTGGTTTTCTTGAACTATCTCAGACCTTAAGTAGTTTTAAGTACATTTAATTTTGAAACTCTATATTCTCCACTGACAACTGAAATTGACAAAGCTACTTATAACCTTAGAGCTAGAAGAATATTTGGAAATGTGTCCAGTAAATTATTACTACAAACATTTTAATGTTGAAATTATAATATTTTGGAGAAAGCTGATCTAGATTCTAGAAAACATCTTACAGATTTTACTTTCTCTTATATTTATGACCCATCACTATCACATACTCTATTGTAGCCATCAATAGATACCAATTGCAACTTTTTATGTAATTGTAGCGTTTCATATTCCTTATAGTTCTCAAAATGACATGTTATCTGGAACACCAAAGCAGGCATAGTATTCTCTTAGTGTCGTAAAACTTTCCTTAATGATGATATTGTCTGATCTGAAAAACAAAATTCTCAACTTGGAAATTCGGCTTCGGGATCAGAAATGTGTTGGTTGTAGGATTTCCAGACAAAATTGGTTTTCTTCCCACTTTCAGTTTATGTCTACAGCCGAGGGATCCACATCTATATCAAGAGATTGCAATTTCTTCAGCAACAATAATATCTTTTTCTATCAATCACTTTCTTTTTTAAAGGAGTTTCTTAATCACTTTGAAGTTTCAAGGATATTATGTATTTTGAATTTTGGTATCTGCAACATTTTGCTTATAACGTTAATACTTTTAAAATATAATAAATTAGCCATACATAATACATATAAATGTGACATTTTTTCAACTATACTTTCTATTATAGGATTTATACCTTTACTAATACCATCAAAAAATTCTAAAAAGAGTGTTTAACCTGCCCCTACATTTTAGTAGCATGATTTTACCAACTATTTTCTATTACAAATCCAAAAATGGTTAAATACTTATATTTGGTGAACGTATTTCCAATATCTTCAAATTTTATTGAGGCTAAAAACTAGTTGTGTGGTTGGTGCAGTATAAAAAACTATTTAGTGTTGTTGAAGAGACATTTTGCTGTCTCATTTCCTCGCAGTTTAACAAGTTCACAGAAAGTAGACTGTAGGTATTCTGTCACTTTCAAAAACTATTTGTTGAAATTGGTTACGTTTTTCTATGCAGATGTATGCTATTATTGTAGCCACATTTTATCTTTGAAGCAATTTGTTAATTTTTTAGTTATGTCACCTACTGGACAAAAATGCCCCAAATAGTCACATGTAGAACTATAAGACTTGCATTTTGAAATTCGCTCACTTAGCAATGACTGTCATTTGTTCTACATGGCTTAGATCTATTTCGTGTGTAGGAGCCAGCTTGCACTGGTCATGAAAGCCTACCATGAAATATTCAGGAACTGGTGACCAGTTTTTAAATTATTGGGAGGTTGAAATCAGGTTTATTAGGAGTGCTTACACTGAAATTGGCAAATGCCACAATCGGCTTTTTTTTCTTTTTTAAGAGAGTCAGTTTATCAGTACACCACTGGCTATATATAAAATAATAGAACAATAATTAACATCACTTATTAAATGATCTCATCCATGCCATCTGTTATGATCTTAATATTTGCTTTGTATTTCATCTCCTAATTAATGTACAGTATTGATATTTATTGTTAATGTTTATATTATGCATAACTGCCAGTCATAAAATTATCAAACATTGCTATGGTTTCTACCAAATGAAGAAAATTCCCATTGTCGTTAAATTTAGTAGATTATTCTCTGAATGCTAAATTGTTTTACTAAACAGGTAATTATTTCTAATATACATTTACTAGTAGCATGTTAACATTTTCTCATCTTTAAATAGTTTATTTTCTGTGGCATCAATAATTATATATTTTTAAACTGTTTCATTTTCTTTTTATAATAATTCCTTATTGTTGAAAGCATTACGCATGTTCCCCTTTCCCCCCCATTGACCCCCTCCAGCCCCCACCCCTAAACTGTTTAATATTCAACACAAAAAAATGGTGGTACATTTCACTCTATTCCTGTTTTAAGACAATTGAGGGATATAGTCTGCCAATCTGTGTCCCTATTCTCTTTTCACAGTTGTTTTTTTCTCCATCCTTAAAAGAGTTTACAAAATATTTTTTTTAGAAAAAACGCTTTCAGCTTAAAAAATATAAAGTAACAGGAGTTAGAACCTCCCCATCCCCCGCCAATCTGTCAGAAGTCTTGTGTAAAAAGTTTCCAAAAACTAGAAGATAAACTTGTCTTATTTGATATGGATAATCTCCACAAGAGAGTTCTACTGTTTAATATTCAAATATATAGACATGTAATTGGATCAATAGAAAGTATATAAAGTATATTTCATTCAATGGATTTGACATGGTTTTTTTCACTCTCATTTTTTAAAACAAAACTCATCCATTCTTATTGACAGGGAAACAGGGTGAATTCACCACCTGACCCCTCTGTGAGGTATCTATGCCAGATTCTTCCGCGACTAGTCATTTCCTTTCCTTTCTTCCTGCCCCCTCACCGCCCCTGCCCCCCGCATTCAATGATCTGGATAATTTTCTATCACTTTATTGTTTAGTGGGTTCTCATTTTCTGTTTTCTTGATCCTGATACATTGTTTTCTTATTTTTCGACTATCTGGGCAAAAATAATATGATCATTGAATGCATTTACCTTAGAATGTGTAATATTTTCAAATTGTATTTATTTAATGAGCCATTAAACTTTAACAGCAATGAAAATTGTATGATAAACTTTGCACATCAACCAAAAATATGGCTAAGATACAATTAGATCATTATGTGGTAGTGAGTAAATAATGCTTATTATATAGAGATTTGTACAAGATGAAAGTATTATTAGACTTATATTGGAAACTCTGCAGTATCAGTTTAGTCATAAACAAATGACAATACTGTGAACTGTAAAATAAAACACAAAATTTAACTAAATTTTACTAATAGGAAATTTTTCTTTGTCATTTTAAGATTTTTTTCTAATGAGCATATAAATGTGAAAAGTAGTTTCCAGCACTAGAAACATTGTTTATTGTTACAACAACAAAGTCTTTTGTTTTGTGATATTTGTCTACTTTGTAATGAAAAGACATTCTACAGAACTGGTCAGGGAATTGTCACAATAAATATACAAATATCTGTCTTTGGAACCTAAAATAGCATAATAAAAATATTTTAAATATTCTAAAATAATAAACATATCTACAATGTGAATGGCACGCTCTTAGTTATCATGCCTTGTGTAGGACACAACCTGGACATCTCTAAGCAGCCACTGTGCCTGTATGTTGGGGATGCACATTCAGACTGGAGACTATGGCACTGTTACAGTGTCGACACTAATATAGGCAGGCATTGGCATTAAAAGCATTCCTGGTACTACAAATGAGATCAAAATCTAAAGCAGTTAACTTGATCAATCTATTCCTTTGTGATTTCCTTCATTGGTTTTGCTTTCTATTTTTCATTTAGAGTTATTAGTTGTGACACTAATCATCTGTATTTTCTGCTACTTTATATTTTACATTTTAAAAATTCTGTTAAATGTATGTTAGTGCATAATATATAGTAAGAAACTAATTTTCTCTCAACATTTTATCTATTATTTAATAGCCCTTTATTTGGTAATCTTTCTGTATTTCTGATGTGATTTTTAATGATAATAATTTTTCATATACCATTTGCTTCTGTAAATACCTCTTTTATGTGTACCTCGTTTTGTACCATTAACACGCTATTTCATTCAGTACAGGTTTACAATAGATTTCATTATTTGGCAAGATGACTCTTCACTCATTATGCTTTGGTTCCCTTTTTTCATGAGATACTTTGTCAGTTTCTTATTTTAGATATATAACATAGGACTTGAAAGTGTAGAGATAGAAAAAAGAGATTTCAAAGAGGGAAACAGTAAAGGCAAAAAGAAATTCCACTGAGCAGATGCCCTTGAGGCCCAAAAGCAATGCTGAGTCTATAAAAGGAAGGTCATTTCTTTTTCTTATCTCAGCTATCTTGAAGCTAAATTTTCCTCTGATATAAAATCATCTAGGTAAGAGAATTAGAGAAGGAAGAAATATGTAAATACTCGACTAGAAGTATGCGTCAACGCGACAGTCTTGCCACAGTACTTATTGCTAATTTAATCTCTTTTGAACGTCGTGTAAATAGAAAGTTTCTGAAAATATTCTGAGACAGTAAAGACTTGTTTTTATAATGGTTTCTCCTAAATCTGATATTTGCCTCACATTGCTCTCCACAGAAACTGTTACCTCCTACTAACTTTGTGAAGTGTCATATATTCTTTTAGTAAACCTGAGTCAAGATTCAAGGAAGCCCTGGTTTTAAAATTGAGAAATTGGCTTGGTTTCATTTTCAAGTTTTGGAGGGTGTAGAAACTTAGAACAAAATGAAAACTCTATAAATCTCCAAACCTTGATTTTATAAGTATTTTGTAATGACTCCTGTTCTACCACAAATGCAACTTATAATAAATTAACCTACCTACATACAGACTTTTAAAAGTCAATATGTCTAACTTTAATAAAAATAGAAGGAAAAAATTTATAATTTCAACATGGATGCCTGTCACAGTCACATTAAAAAGTATAATGAAGCTGTTAGATATTTGCAACCCTATGTAGTAATCAACCTGTATAAGATAGCTACAGTCCAGCTGGTGTGGGTCAATGGTTGAGCATCGATCCATGAACCAGGAGGTCATGGTTCAGTTCCCAGTCAGGGCACATGCCTGGGTTTTGGGCTTAATCCCCAGTGGCTGTGCAGGAGGCAGCCAATCAATGATTCTCTCTCATCATTGATGTTTCTACCCCTCTCTCCCTTTCCCTCCCACTCTCTGAAATCAATAAAAACTTATTTTTAAAAAATTTTAAAGATAGTTACAAATGCAGATTGATGAGGTATGCTGTATTGGCAACTCAAAAGCCTACGAAGAGAGACTGAGCATTGTGATTTTCCAAAATGATAAACCACTTTTCAGCCAAAAAACAAAGTTCAGCCAAAAACAAAGCACAATCTTCTCTTGGTTTTTATGTAGTTGCATACTTGAAACGTCAGTGTATGTGTAAAATATATAGGAATCTTGGCTCATTCCATTATGCACATCCAATTTCTGAGTGCATTCTGGAAGTATTGTTAAACTCTTGACACTTCTAAAGGATAGGTCTCCATGGACCATCTAATGGGACATTCCCAATATCATAATGAGATGAAAGACTGGATCCACAATTATAATCTCAGCTACGTTAGACAATTAGGAGTGAGCACAGCCATCATTAAAGCCTCTGAAGACCCTGATTCTTCTTTGAGTCACACCTGTCGAGGTGGGGGGCGGGATGCCACTCAGGGAACTGCTCTGTGTTGTGGAAACTCTGTTGTGTTTTTAGGCCCTAGAACCATCTGCCGCTGCCATGTCAGGCTGTGACACAAGGGACTCCGAGAGGCTGACACCATGCAGACTTTTTGGCCAGGCTCGTGGTAAGCCCTGGAGCTTGCCTCTCCTCACTCCCACCCCTAAGCACTACCCAGAGATAGAAGCTTAGGTGCCCTCTGTTCTCCTACCTCCAAACCTATCCAGTTTTCTCAACCCTCAGCCCACCCCTGTTGCCCCAGGAAGCCACCAGGTCTCACCGTGTCCTGTCCGAATCTCTCCAGCCTTATTCAGGATAAGGGATCTTTGTTTATCTCTGTGGAGGGGATATTTGCTCTGATTCATTTTGTATTTCTTCCAAATATGCCTAGGCTTTTTGAAAAGTAAAAACTTAGGAACTTCACCATATTTTAAAATCTACTTTCTCCTATGGAACCTCTTTCCCAAAGAAATGAAGACAAAATGTCTCGTTCCCCAAATTGGAGATAGACAAAAGGAGGGAGAGGGGTAGAGATAATAGAAAACATGGGGAAAAAAGTATCAGAATTATAAAATTTATCGCCTTACCTTTTTCTTATGCATTCAATCAAATTGAGTCACTTGTATGATCAAATAAGAAATATTTTCTTTGCACTTACTACAGGCAAGGCATTGTGCTACGTGCTAGGTACACAAAGGTAAATAAGACATGGGCCTTACTCTCAAGAAACTTACTCTCATCACTCAACTAGGTCTCATTCTCTTCCATTCTTTTTCTGCTTTCTTTATTATAAGTTTTTCATCTGTGTCCTGGTTTTAAATCTCCTGTTTTACAGTTTTATATGCCTCCTACTCATCCTTCACATTTACTTTTTTAAAAAGCTTATTGTATTTTTCTTTTATTTAAAAATTTGCAGTGGTTCCCATCATCTTCAGGACCAAATGCTGGGCACAGTCTTAGTGCTTGAAAATATTACTTCCTTTAGTTCTCAACACAATTCTGTCGGGTTGCCATCTGATCTCGATTTTATAAACAAGGGAACCAAAGCAGAGAGAACTTAAGCTATCTTCAGAAAGTTCACATAACTGGGAGAGCTAGGACTCAAAATCAGCTTTCTTATCTCTAGATCTACTGCTTTTAAGGTTAGACTTAATGTTCTGGTTCCTTAATCAGTTTCCCCTGTTACATTTAGGAGTGATCTATAATAAGACTACTACTACCATTACTACTATCGCTGTAAAAAGTAACCATCGCTTTAGAGTGCATGCCCTTATTTATCTTCAATATAAAGAAGGAAGCCATTACTACTATCACTGTAAAAAGTAACCATCGCTTTAGACTGCGTGCCTTTTTTATCTTCAATATAAAGAAGGAAGGAGGAGGACAGCACTTACCTGGTTGGTCAAGTCAGTCAATCAGCCAAATGAACCTTGGCAGTCCATGGGTGAAACATTTTTGAGCCAAATCTCCCTCACATGCAATATATGATATACAGATACTTAAAAATAAAATATTCAGTGAATTGTTCCAGTTCATACAGCACATCATTGGGAAAGTCGAAAGGAAATCCCAGTCTTCTGAATCCTCTGTCCACTAAGCCGTAGTGCAGCACGTGTATCTACTGATCCGAATGAACAGAAACCTTTTAAATAAGTTAGCCTGATGTAACAGGCAACTTAACACTTTGAAAGCTTTAAAATATGCAGTTAATCACATCTCTAGGAAGCATGTGGTATACAGCTAAATGGCGATTCACAGGCAAACCTCAAAAACACCAGCGTTGTTTATGACTGTGAGCCTCACTTAAAATTTTTTCCCAAGTGGTTTCAACATTCAATTGGAAGAGTGACAGTTGGACTTAATGGTTTTCTTTTCTTCAGAAACCAATCCATCTCACTACTGCAGTGCTTTGCAAACTTTTTAACCCATGAGCCCTTTGAATAAACCTGAAAATCTCACAGCACCATTCCCTCCACCTCTGACTCCAACTGTAACCAGTCAGATTCGCGTGCACAGAAAACAATTTCTATTTCCTGCATATTGTGTCAGGCAAGAAAAATTTATTGCATTTCATTTTTAAGTGATTATGAGAAAAGAGGTGTTTACTTTCTAAATATAAAAATGTGTTTCAATTAATTTTTTTCAAGTCATACATTGTCCTCTCCGAAAACCCTATCCTGTCCCTCTTAGCTACTAATAATGAACTCTCAGAAAGAGAAACTAAAAGAACCATTCCATTTACCATTGCAACAACAAAAAATTAAGATACTTAGAAAGGAGGTAAAAGACCTGTACTTGGAAAACTACAGGATGCTGAAAAAAAAAATAGAGGAAGATACAAACAACTGGAAGCATATACCATGTTCATGGATTAGAATTAACATCATTAAAATGTCCATACTACCAAAGCAATCTGTAGATTCAATGTAGTCCCTATTAAAATACCAATGGCACCGGCTGGTGTGGTTTAGTGGTTGAGCATCGACCTATGAACCAGGAGGTCGAGGTTCCATTCCCGGCCAGGCCAGTGCACTTGCCCGGGTTGTGAGCTCTATCCCCAGTGTGGGGAGGCAGGCAGGAAGCAGCCAATCAATGATTCTCTCTCATTATTGATATTTCTCTCTCTCTCTCTCTCTCTTTCTCCCTTCCTCTCTGAAATGAATAAAAATATATTTAAAAAATAAAATACCAATGCCATATTTCACAGATCTGGAACAAATACTCCAAAAATTTATATGGAACCAAAAAGATCCCAAATAACTGCAGCAATCTTGAGAAATATGAACAAAGTTGGAGGGACCACAATACCGGCTATCAAGTTATACTGCAAAGCCATTGTAATCAAAACAGCCTGGTACTGACACAAGAACAGGCATATAGATCAGTGGAACAGAACAGAGAACTCAGAAACCAACCCAACCATTATGCTCTATTAGTATTTGACAAAGGAGGCAGGAGCATACAGTGGAGTAAAGATAGTCTCTTCCACTCTCTTTAAAAATCAATTTAGTCTTAGCCATTTTGGCTCAGTGGATCAGCCTGCAGACTGAAGAGTCCTGGGTTTGATTCTGGTCAAGGGCACATTCCCAGGTTGTGGGCTTGATCCCCAGTAGTGGGTGTGCAGGAGGCAGCTGACCAATGATTCTCTCTCATCATTGATGTTTCTATCTCTCCCTCTCACTCCCTCTCTGAAATCAATAAAAATATATATTTTGAAAAATAAATTTAAAAATGTTTTTATTAAAGTGAGTTTTAAAAGTAAATAAATAAAATGGCTAAAACATTAAAATCTGCAATACCAAGTCTTGACATGGATGCAGAGCAACTAAAACTCTCATACATTGTTGATGGAAATGCAAACTATAACAGCCATTTTGAGAAAAAGTTTAGAAGTATGTTATAAATAACTTTTGAAAACAATGTTTTGGTTGGACTCTATAAAGCTAAAGACAAAAAGCTGAATAAAAACACTTTTCTAGATGGTAATTTTAAATTTACATGTATACTAGGACTGAACAAATATATATGAACACACATACACACATGATAATGAGAGCTAGATTTCTCATTCTCAGAGAAAAAGAAATTACAAATAAGCAAAAGGAAATGCTAGCAAGAACCCAATTTTGCTATTTTGCAGTGGGAGGGCTCAGGAAAAACTCATGATTTTGTAAATATGTATAGATATAGAAAGAGAAATAAATATAAATTTGTGTATATGAATGAGTTATAGGATATAGGTACTTAAATATATCTGTCTGTTTATCTATCTGTCCTAGCCAAGTCTGCTTACAAGATCCAGGAGCAGTGAAATTCCAGTAGCAACCTAGCACCTATATTTTGATTTCAAACCAAAGAAACCAGGACTTTTCATAGAGTGGTGGATTCTTGTGTTGAATCAAGGAAAATACAAGATGAGTCTGGGAGCCTTATGTGATGCCATAAAGGAAGGAAGTGCTATTTTAAACAACTCTAGGGCAGATGGAAGGATTAAATACTAGGTGTACTGGTTAATAAAAGAAATGTAATGTAATCAAAGAAACATAATAATTTCAAGAGAAACATCAAAAGTGCTTTATTCAAAGTAATGTCTATCGCTAGCTACACATTTCCCCCATCTTTCAGGTACTTTGTGGATACCGTCCCAATAGAACTTTTCTTGTTTTGAGGCAACCCATTCAGAGACCCAATTTTTCACTTCTTCGTACGTTTTAAAGTGCATCTCAGAAAGTGCATGTGCCATCAATTGGAACAAGTGGTAATCTGAGGGAACAAGGTCTGGTTAATACTTCCCAGGCAGGATCTTTTAACGTGTCTTTAACTGGTTTTGAAGTGTGTGCTGGGGTGTCATCATGAAGCAAAATTACTTTGCCGTGTCTTCTGGCCCATTCTGGTTGTTTCATGATCAAAGCATGGTTCAAATTGACCTGGACATTCTTTGTCTTTCACATCGAGATCATCACTTTTAAAGCACTTAAACCAGCGGTGGGGTTTGTTGACATGGTTTGTGTGTACTTCACGTGTGTTTTGCCTGAGACCAACACAAAGTCCTCAGTCATATCCTGCCACCACCCGGGACTTACTAGTATCTTGAGATGGAGAATGTTCACCGTAAGCTTTCCGAAGTATACAATAACTTTCATCAGCACTTTTCTTCAAAATAAAGTAATAAATTAAAACTTCCCACAAATGCTCTTTTTGGGGCATGAAATTCACATTTTTAAGCGTAAAAATATCTATGATGTTAACACCTTCAGCAAATTTGATATATGAAGTTTGAAGTTTGTCAATACAACAAAATAGCATACATATCAAATCGCATGTATATCAACATATGTGTACTCCATCTATTGAAAAAAATCTGCATTATTAACCACTACACCTAGTAATCCCTAAAATCCTCCAGAAGAAATAGCCCTAGAAGTTCCAACTTAGGGAACCTCCTTCAGTCACCTGACATTGTCAGAACTTGTCTGAGCACTGGGAAGATGTCCCCTATGCTCCCTGGGATAGCATGTCTCCATGGTTGTCACCAGTTCCTTCCCTCTTAATACACACATGACACTTCCTCCTATGAAGATGAAGTTCATTCTTCCATCCCCTTGACTTTGGGCTGGCGTATGGTTGCTTTGACCAATAGCCACAAGGAGAAGCATTGGAGCACCATATATATATATAGGATATGCAGCCTAGTAGAGCCTTCACATAACTCAAGCCCCAGCCCTGTCAGACTGCAACTACATAAAAGACCCCAAAGATAAACCACCCAAGACAGCCCATTCAACACACAGAACCTGGAGATAAACATAAATTGATTTAAGACATGACAGTATATGGTAGCTTGTTACATTAGCAATATCTAACAGGAGCCCTGCTGGTGCCACTTTACACAGACATGTGGAGAGTACTAGGGACAACTAGTCAACAGTCTTTTTGAGGCATTTCACAGAATAAAGGGAGAAAAGGGAAAATTCAAAGTAATCTCCCTCCATCCCTCTTCTCTAGTATTGGCCAAACTCTCCAAAAACAGGGGAGGGAACCAAATATTTCTCCAGACACAGCTGCTTGCATCTTGGCTTACCTTCAATAAAGGCAAGATTATAAGAAAGAAAATGTAAAAAGTCCAGGGAGTTAAGGCATCGTAGAGGGTACAACAATGGGTAAGGGTGGGGAAGGGGGAATTCCAGTTATAAGGGGTAGTCCCCTGTTCTTTTTCACCTCCATACCCTATTCATTCTTTTTTCTTCTGGAATGCTTCCCCCACCCACATAACCATCATACCTCCCAGCAGAGTTAAATTCTCTGAATTCTTAGCCCAGAACTTTTGTCAGCTATGAGAGTCATTCCCTGAGGTCCTCAAGTTCAGGGTCTTCCCTTGTTGCCAATGCAGGAGATGGAAGCTCAGAAAGCTGAACTTGGAAGGCCGACTGAAAATTAAAAATGAGCTCCACATTTTTCAGTTTTATCCAGACCTGCCCTAGTCCTTATGGTAATAATTATGATAATAATTTGCATTATCTTAGCTAATGTTGGTTTAGTACTTAGTAAGTGGAGATACCTTACTTGGATTATCTCAGTTAATTCTCAAAATGACCCCTATAAGATATTTTCTTGTATTATTTTATAATACAGGGGATTATTGGGGCTTAAAGATATAAGGTTGACTTACCCAAGGTCCCACAGCTACTGAGTGGTCCTTCATTAGGTTTGAAATAATAGCATTAAAAAAAATAAACCTGGGAAGATTTATACTAGCAATATAACCAGATTACACTTCAGCTGATATGCCTATTGGTAAATCCAGCCCTGAATACATTGACATTTGTGATTCTCTGAATGTTTTCCTGGTGTCCTAACCTGATGCTAACATATTCCCTTAAAAGTAAGAAAAAAGAAAGAGACATACAGGAAGACTATTTCCACAGCCATCATCCTTCTTTGTAGGTACTGCACATTCTTTGTGTCTTTAAAAAATATGAGGTGATTTTAAATCAGACCTAATGCTGGATTTCCAGTCTTCCCCACTTAGTCTGCTGTGTCTTGAAGAATTTCCCTAACTATGAGAATGGGAGGAGAAACTTCCCACCCTCCTGCCCTGGCCCCTGCTTGCCAAATCCTTTACGTTGGTTTTCTGATGTGAGCTATTACCCATGAGAGTCCCAGAGCTGAGATGTGAATTCCGTTTCTTGGAGGACTCAACCAGAATTCCCTGAAGTGAGCGCTCAGTCTTTTACCCACAACCTCCCTCTTTTTATAGTTAATCAACTGGCTAATCCTCTGAAGTGGAAAAATGCACATTTTGTTGCCTGTGACTTACTGAGGCTGAATGTTTCTCACAGTGGCCAAGTCTAGGAAACGACTACATATTAGGGGTGAGTGATTTCTCACACTTAATCTGCTTCTATCCAGACTGCCCGGTCAGTCCACTGGGCCACGGGACTAAGATATCACATTGCCCACATTCCTGCCTTTCCTGCTACTGGTGCTCCATTATTTATTAAGGTCTTGAGTGCACCTGGGGTTCATTCCCAGCTGGGGTCAGACTTTTCAGGCCCTCCCTCATTCTCAGGAGTTGAATTTGTATAAAGGCGTGAAAGACTCCTACCCCTGCAATTTTACAGTCAGCTGTTATTCAGAATAGAAATGGAGTCACAGAAAGAAGCTCAGCTGAGAGAATATATTTCCAAGGTTTGAGGTTCCAAGGTCCATACGCCCACCATCTCTTAAGGTTTGTTTTCTTCCCACTCTGTGTTATGGCGAAGGCTGATTCATTCATCTGTCTCTATTAGGACACTTTTACTTGCAACTAATCGAAACTTAACTCAAAGGATTCTCCGCCCCCCCCCCCCCCCCCCCCCAACACATAACAGCAAAGTCCGGGGTTAAGTTTGGGTTTCAGGAATACTAGACACAGGGGTCCACAAATTGTCCTCAGGCCTCATCTTTCCTCCATCTCTTTCCTTTGCTCCTTTATCCACTTCTCTTTCTAGCAGTTTAGCAGGAACTGTTGGTTTTCTATAGATGGTCCTCGTACACCTTTACCTGGTGTCCCTTTACTTCCCACAGACCTGTGCTTCTTTGCTTTGTGGCTCTGATGCCCATGTTGTCTGCTGCTGCCCTGAGAGCTAGACATGCCTGGGAATGTAAGTTCCCCAGGGTAGACCTTAACCATGACTCACAGGTACAGATATAAACACCCCCAACTCCCTCTCCCCTGATTGGAATGACTTTGCAGTTTCCCACCTCCTGTGGAATTTAGCCAAAGCTACAGAACTTCATTCAATATTGCACCCTCTTCTGGCCTCCTTTTCTTCCCAATCTGACTTCCATATTCATGCTCAGGTTTTTCTGGGAACAAAATCCTTTTATTAAGGGAATCCCACACAAAACAGGAAGATTCTTTTACATGCTGGTCCAAAGATCCCAGGCATATATACTTTTAGACTGAAATCCAGAGCTGTCCAAGCAAACATTTCTTAATTTAATTTAATTTGACTTTGGGACTGCCATTGCTCAGGTACCCACCCCTAAGTCAATCATAGTGGATGCAGGATACAGGATGAATATGATGTTTGACCAGACCTGCCTCACATGTTCACTCCTGAATCAAGAGGGGGTCCTAAACCACCCAAACCACATGGACTGGAGTAGAGCTGGTGGGAGGGATGGTTCTGGAGGAAAAATAGGGCCTCTTACTGAAAACAAAACAGGGAATGGGGGCCTCAGCACAGTAGAGCAGCGGTTGGCAAACTCTGGTCAATGGGCCAACAGCCTATTTTTTGTTGCTTGATTGTTGCTGTTGTTTTTATTTTAGAGAGAGAGGAAAGCAGAGGGGGAGAGAGAGAGACAAGCATTGTTGTGAACTTTTAGAGTCAACACTCACAGCAGTTGGAGGAGGCATACACTAGCCCAGTAAAGGAGATCTGTGTGGGGCACCAGCAGCATCCATCCCAGGCCTCCAACAGGTTACTGACTACTTTGAGAGTTCTGATAGTCTGCGATATCATTTGTATCCTTGCAATTGAGCCATAACTTCCAATTTAACTTTCTGTTACATCTATTTATGCAATGGGTATTATACTTCCTAATAAATAAGGTTTCAAGGCTGTAGGAAAGAATAGAATACACACTAGCCTGGTAGACAGAAACCAGGTGCAGATTTTGCCTATGCTATTTACTAGTTCTAATCTTAAATATTTGAACTTTTTGATGTCAGTTTACTCATCTATAAAACTGAATTTTTAAAAACATCTCTCACAACAGTATTTTCATTGTTGGTTCTTGTTCGCAGCACCAAAATCTGGTTTTCTCTTTTCCTTTACTTGGAGTGGTCTAATCATTGCCCTCCTCCCCTTTGTCTATGGGTCGCTAATGCATGTTTTAGGTTGTCAGTGAAGAAAGCAACACAGTGGAGTTGCTAAGTGTTGAGTCTGCCTTATAGATTGAGCTCCCCTGTTGCCAAAAACTGGTGAAGCTTGTTTTCTTATAATTGGGCACACTGTTTAAGTCAAATGGGACAGGACATTTAGTTATGCTTATTAAAAAATTACACATCCCACCCTGACCTGTTTTTTTAATTAATTTATTTATTCATTTTAAATATATTTTTATTGATTTCAGAGAGGAAGGGAGAGGGAAAGACAAATAGAAACATCCATGATGAGAGAGAATCATTGGTTGGCTGCCTCCCGCACGCCCCACACTGGGGATCAAGCCCGCAACCTGGGCATGTGCCCTTGGCTGGAATCAAACCTAGGACCCTTTAGTCCATAGGTCGATGCTCTATCCACTGAGCCAAACCAGGTAGGGTGATCCTGGCCTGTTTTTCTCAATGGTTAGAGCGTTGGCCCTCAGACCAAAGGGCTGAGGGTTTGATTCCTGGTCAAGGGTATGTACCTCAGTTTCAGACTTGGCGGGAGGCAACCAGTTGATGCATCTCTCTCACATCGATGTTTCTCTCTTTCTTACCCCCCTTGTTCCTTCCCTCCACTCTTTCTAAAAAAATCAATGGAAAAAATATCCTCAGGTAAGGACTTAAAAAAAAAAAAGCACATCCCTTCCAGTGAACTCTTGGAGAATATCTTAGAGTGGTTTTTAATCTGGAAAACTACCCCCATATTATATAGATGTTAAAGGTTTCTGCAATAATAACTACATTGGAGGAACTCGGAGCTCCTTCATATCTGAATGTCAAATCCAGACTTTCCCCACCTCCTGCCCACCTCTACCCTCAGGCCATGAACAACCCATTTTACTTCTCAGAGACTTGGTTTCTTTTTGTATTAAATTATGGTGTTTAGACTATGAAAGGACCAGGGTTTCATTTAATATAGTTTTCAATAATATATCTTTTTATAACATTTTATGATTCTAAAAGTGATTTTTATTTATTAGATATAATTTGGATAACACAGATCAGCAGAAAGAAGTAGGTAAAACTATGTTCTGTACCCATCACCTAGAGAGAGCAATGGCTATCTTATTGGTATATTTCCTCCCATCTTTCTCAGTGTGTGTGTATTTGTATATTTATGTGTGTTTTCAAAAATTGAGCTCCTACTCTATATACAGTATTAGATCCTCCTCTTCTATTAAGCAGTGTTTGAAAACACTACCAAATTATTATTTGATGTTGAATTGTTTTAATATTTACCCTTTTTTCCCTCACATGTGAATTTGTGTAGTGAAAATATTTTCTTTGGCAAAGTCCTCCCAGCCTAGAGGTGTTGTAAAGAACTACGCTAAGTCTTGGGAAATACCATAAATGATTTAACAGCTTGGGTGTCAAAGTCTGAACCCAGCCAAGTAGGTGAGTGCTTCAGAAATCTTGACGGTTCAGAGATAAGAAGCATTTCCTGTTTCTAACATGAAGATGGTGGTTTCCTGCAGGCTGTTGATTAAAATTTTTTTAATAGCACGTTGAGAAAGTATTTTGATTAGATCAAAGTACCACTCGTTGGATAGATAAGGAAGCAAAGGAGTCCTATACAACTCTAGGATTGAGTTGGCAAATATTTTGCCTGGAATAGGAAGAAAAAGGAGAAAAATTAGAACAAATCATGAACTTAAAATAAATTTGGGGGGGGGCATCAAAAATGTCTGTTAGACTTCCTTCCCATCTATAGGTTTCTTTTTTAAATTTTTTTCTTTTTTTAAATTAATTTCAGAGAGGAAGGGAGAGGGAGAGAGAGATAGAAACATCAATGATAAGAGAATCATCGATCGGCTGCCTCCTGCACGCCCCACACTGGGGATCGAGCCTGCAACCCGGGCATGTGCTCTTGACCGGAATCGAACCTGGGACCCTTCAGTCCACAGGCCAACGCTCTATCCACTGAGCCAAACCAGCTAGGGCCCATCTATAGGTTTCTTGATCAGATGGAATGAAAAGTATCTGTATTTGAATTTCCAGTTTCTCTATCAAAACTTTGGAAATTCATCATTAAGAATTGACTTATGAGCAAATTGGTATTTGTTGTGTGATTGTATGTGTTCAAACATGTATCATCTAACTATAATTTCTTTCTACCCTGAACATGATTTACTAGATACCATTTATTCAAAAGATGTGCCTGCTATAGATAAGGAGAAAGAGACTCAAAGAAGTTAAGCAAATCATTACAGTTTTTGGCAAAGCAGATGCCAAAACCAGAGCCTTCCTACTTCCAATCCATTGCTCCTCACTCTCTATCACACTGTATTCAGGAGGGAGTATTCTGGCACAGCCAGATATTCTAATTTCTACAACATGGCTCCATAATATGGGCTTCTCACCTCACCCCATTCCTGTAGCAGAATAGGATAGATTTGATTTCTGAATATGCATAATAAAGAATTATAAAAGTCAAAGTAAACAGGTTGGGAGTTGGCCCCTTCAAAGCTGGGCAAGGTGGCAGCACCGATAGAGGTATTACCTTGTTGTGGGCCATTCATACAATCAGACCTGGCGCTTTGTTACTCTATCTGGGAACCACCAACCTGAAATATTAACTAAACTCTGAAAATCAACCTAGTCATATACTAGATAATTGTTGCATTCCACAAAGCCTAATCACTTGATATTTTAAGCTACAGGAAGATACTCAATTCTAAAATTGTTTATTGAGCACATACTAGTGCCAGGTTCTATGCTACAATCTGAGGACACTCTGGTTCTTTCCTGCCTCATTCGCTATTTATCAAGCAGGTATTTATGTAGCGTTGCTATGTCCCAGGCACTGTGAAAGGAACAGGGGATTCAAAGGTGGGCAAAAACAGGCCTGATTCTCCTAACAGAGCTTGAAGTCCAGTGGGGGGAGGAAGAGAAGGGCTGAATGATTAGGTTTAATGTGAGTCCAGTTCTTATTTCTGTTGTTTCTGAGTCCAGGCACCAGGATTCTCTGCCACCTTGTACCAGAGCCTGGAACACTAAACAAAGTGGATGCTGGCATCTGTATTACTAAGACATAACCTTTAGTTATTGCATAACCATCAGTATTTACTGTAAAAGTCAGTGTCTCAAACTGGGGGGAAAGCCAATATTCTGGAAAATTGTAAGAGGTGGAAAATCTAAATAGTTAAAAAAAAAAAAAAGCAATCTATAAAGCAAAAGCTGCTTGAAATGGCCAAAGGGCTGGCTAAAGGAGACACAGTAATTAGGTTAACTACAAGTATATATCCGCCACCAACACTTTCTCCTGCAAGTCAGCAACAAATACTGACATTTTTTATTACTTCAATCATGTGTGTAAATTGCTAGTGCTGGCAGAATCCCTCAAAGAATATGAGAAAAGTTAGAAATTAAGTGGAAGTCCTACAAAATCTGAAAACGCTCCCAGAAAAATAATGAATGAGGTGGGCTGTGGATACCCGCTTCATCTCTTCTCTGCTCAGTAATACAGCTCTGGAAAGCACAACACCAGTACATAGTAGAACCTTTCTCCTTTCTGTCCGCTTAATCCCTCTCCACACACTGTAATTTTTCCTGAAGAAACCAAAGAGCAATTTTCAAATTGAAGAGGACTGAATGTTAGATGTACTTGTACAGTTACAGTTGTCTTTTCATGCTCCTGCAAGTTTCTGAGGCTTAGATTTTTTAAAAAGATTTTTAATTGAGAGAGATAGAGAGAAACATCAATGTGAGGGCAGAATATTGATCGGCTGCCTCCTACACACCCCCAACCAGGGATCAAGCAGCAAAACTGGCATGTGGCCTGATTGGGAATAAACTGGCAACTTTTCAGTGCATGGGACGCCACCCAACCAACTGAGCCACACCGGCCAAGGCGCTGAGGCTTAGATTTTTTAAAAAAACTACATTATGCCTTTCAGGATCTCCTAATTGCCCTGTCCTAAGCCTATCCAATAAATACCATAATGAACCTGCTTTTCACAAGAGCTCCTGAAATCAAATCTATTCAAGCAGAAAACACGACCACAGGACAGGACTCAAAGGTTCCCTGGCCCGCCTAGAGTTGTCGCTTCACATTCCTTTAATGTGAATCAAAGATGAGCTCGAAGGTGATTCAGTTCTTTGATGCACTTAAGATTCTAATATATGCCATGGCCTAGAGCCTCGCAAGGTTTTTGAGTTTTTTATCAGTGTTCATTTTTAAGTGGTTTAATTCTGCCTCTGATTGCCAGGTGCTAAAATATGAGCCTTCACACTTGTGAGTCACCCAATTTAACCAAGTTGTGGCTTTACCCTCCGAGAGTTTCCTAGGTGTAACCTAACTGTGCCCCGGACCCACAAAAACATTTTAGTCAAGATTTCCAGGGTAAATTCTAGCCCACCATTGTCAAAACCACACGGACCCCCACCCCCACCTCTCTGCAGAGAATTACTCCTACCACCCTGGGCTTAGCAAGAAGACCCTTTCAGCAAAAAGTGGGGGAGGTAAAGGCATGATTTGCCCTTCAAGAAGCGCTCTGCTTTCTTTTTCTGTTCCTGGCAGCTTCAACAGATCCAAGGCATCCCAACAAGTTTGAGCCATAATGAAAGAGAGAAAGTAGAAACCAAGTCATTCCCACACCAACTAAATTGCTCTAAGGAAAGGACATGAGATAGGTCATTCACTCAATTGACAACTTATTGAGCACCTACAGAGTGCATAGAGCGATAAGAAGTTTTATGGGAAATCTCTGGGCCAGCGAGTGAGCCTTTGAGTCTTGTCCTGAGGTCAGATTCTGTGCATGAACAGATTTGATTTCAGGAAGCAGACTAAGTCCTTATCTACGGCTTTGAGATAGCAGGTGCAGGATGGCACAGTTGAAAGAGAGGGGACACTGGAGTCATACAGATCTGAGCTTAGGTCCTGATTCCATTACTAAGCTGGTTTTAGAATCTTTGGCAAGTAACCACATCTCCCTGTGCTCTATTTCCTTGTTTGTAAAATGAAAATACTCTATCACACAGAGTTACTGAAAGAACTTAAAATAAAATAGTGTATATATAAAGTGTCTGGCAGCACTAGGGCCTCTCTTACCTCAAAAAATTTACAATTCTTGTGTGTTTTTTAAAAAACAATGTGACATGTAATACCCTTTGTAATAAAAAATTTTAAAAAAATAAAATAAAAAAAATAAAACACACACACAAAAAAACAAAAAAACAATGTGGCTCGGACGGCATGGCTCAGTGGTTGAACATCAACCTATGAACCAGGAGGTCATGGTTTGATTCCCTGCCAGGGCACATGCCCAGGTTGCAAACTCAATCCCCAGTGTGGGTGGGGTGTGCAGGAAGCAGCCGATCAGTGATTCTCTTTCATCATTGATGTTTTCAGCTCTCTCTCCCTCTCCCTGCCTCTCTGAAATCAATAAAAAATATGTTTTTAAAAATGTGGACATGAGAAGCAATTAAAAACAATTTAAACACATCTAGAACAATTAGCAAAAGAAGTATAGCTTTAGTTAAAGGATGCTCGATTACCATATTTCATTTATCTAAGATAACATCTTTGGTAAAAAGAGCTTCAATTTGAAAGATGTAAAATGTGGAGAAATGAAATTAATTAAATGGTAAGTTTCAAGAAACAACAGTCTTGCAGATACATTCAAAAAAATAGAAAGCTATTGGCAAGCTGTAGACCCACCAAGCTATCTTTTTCTTTTTCCTTCTCTTGCTTTTTTCACCTGCTTTTTAAATCTTGTTATAACATATATTTTTGTATGAGCCCTTAGAACTATCTTGGAACAGGGTGGGAAATAGATTTCTAGATAGAGAGAAGGTCTAACTTACTGAACCAACTTCAGCCTTGCTCTTGGCAGTAGCAGCCTATCAGACTGGTTTCCTAAGCCCCAAATGGGCTATGATTTGTGGTTCTCCAAAATCTCAGGCAAAAGAAAACATATGTAAATTTATTGCCAAAAACAATTTCCACCTCATAAACTTGTTGCTTAAAGGAAACATAAAGCTTACAGAATTCTTTTAAGTTCATCTTTTTTTCCCTGTAGTTCATATGTTATTACTACCAGACCTTTAATTTCTCCTTAAGGCAACTATTCTAGTTGCATGCATGAGGTACAGTATCTGTTATATATTAAGGAAATGCCTTCCTGTGCTCCATTTGATAATGTCCTATCATCCCATGACCCAAATGTTATTGAATGAACCAGAAATAATTCTCTTTCTCAGTCCAGAGACTATAAATGTCTTAAGGCATTTGGGATAAACATCTTTACTAAAAATAAAGGGGCAGGCACTGCCCTGGCCGGTTTGGCTCAGTGGATAGGGCGTCAGCCTGTGGACTGAAGGATCCCGGGTTTGATTCCGGTCAAGGGCATGTACCTTGGTTGCGGGCACATCCCTGGTGGGAGGCATGCAGGAGGCAGCTGATCGATGTTTCTAACTCTCTATCCCTCTCCCTTCCTCTCTGTAAAAAATCAATAAAATTTATTAGAAAATAAAATAAAATAAAGGGGCAGGGTCTGTAGTTTTGAACGGGAGAGTAGATTGTTAGTGCCAACAGGAAAAGGACCACAGCCTAGTCCAGTGCCTGACTCATGGACGGTGCCTAACTAGTATTTGTTGAATGCATGCATAAGGCCAAGGATAGTTGGAGAAAGAGAAGATTTTGAGCAGTGGTTTAGCGGAGATTTGAATTTCAAGTAATCCTATCAGAGAAGTAGTCCAAATTTATCCCAAGCACTAAGCAGAGTAAGACAAGGTTAACTGCAAAGAAATTTGTGAAGTGCATTTTATAAATTTTTGCGCTTTGATGTGTATTCTGAAACCCTTGGTCAGGCCTGTTATCTGTCTTACAGGCCTTATCGAGATTAGCCCTCGGGGCGAAATCTGCTAACTGTACTCACACTGTGGGGTTAATGACTGAGGGCCTTTCACTTGTGCTCAGGTATTTGCAATGTCAGATGATCTCACCACAGCTGGTTTTCTCAATGAATGATGTTGTAAATGTGGATTCCCCCATTGATGACTAAGGTAGAGGAGAAATGATGATGAGGGTATGGGTGGGTGGGTAGATCGATGGATGGATGGATCAAAGTTGGATCTGTTTAGAGTTGTATGGCTTATACGCTGTGCTACTCCAGAGGTTATCATTTACATAATCTAAGATGTGGACCCCGATGACCAGAGCTGTGCACCACACAACCTGCATGATAGTACAAGGTGGCCGTGGCAGAGAAGATATCTACAAAACTCATACCCTGCAAATTACCAGACACCAGCCTAGCTAGTGGTGGAGCTAAGGATCAGGCAGGGCATGTTTCTGGATATCCCAGGAAGAGAAGACCAGCCTGCACCAAGAATAAAAGCAGATTTGGACTTTAAAACTCAACAGACATTTACAAAAGAAAGAATGGACCTGGGCCAGAAATAATTGAGGTAAATGGATGGCAGCAGAACACAGCTGAGATGCCACCCTTGGGGGTATTTATAAATCAGGTGAGAAGGTGTGAGGCTTAATTGTATATGTCAATTTGGTTAGACTATAATAGACAATTATTTAATCAAATGTTAACCTAGGTGTTGATGCAAAGGTATTTTTATAGATGTGGTTAACATCTACAATCAGTTGACTTCAAGTGAAGGAGATTAACCCTCGATAATGTAGGTGGGCTTCATCCCGTCAGTTGAAGCCCTCAAGAGTAAAAATGGAGGTTTCCTTGAGAAGAAACTCTGCCTCAAGACTACAGCATCTGGTCCTGCCTAAGGGTTTCAAGCCTGGCAACCTGTCCTATAGATTTCAAACTTGCCAGATACCATCAGACAGTTCTTTGAAATCAGTCTGTGTGTGTGTGTGTGTGTGTGTGTGTATTTGTTTGCTTTTCCTTTTAAATTTATAATATTGTTAATACATAACATCATTAAGAGAAAAAAACAACCATTTACACCGTAACTAAAAAGCCAGTCATTTAAGAAAATAATGCAGTAATCAATTACGACCAGAGAAAATAGTTCCTCTCATTTGTTTTTACTGGCAAGCCCAGGTGATACCATAAATAGGGTGTCCCCAAAAATGTATACACACACATTGAATAATTTTAAAGTCAGTATTTATTAAAATACATTTCATTTTCAAAATTGAGCTATCAGCTGTTAAAGTATGTATACATTTTGGGGGGACACCCTGTATATGTATTAAATATATACATGCTTCCCAGATAGATACTGTATATATCCCTCTCTTCAGGAGCCTCCGTCCCCAAGAGGTCTGCGTGCTTAACAAGGCCACCCTGGCCCAGCCCGGAGCCTGGAGCATCTCAGCGCCAGGCCTACACAGGCCATGCTGGACTGACAGCTTTCGCTCCTC
The DNA here is from genome assembly GCF_000327345.1 of Myotis davidii. Classification (NCBI taxonomy): domain Eukaryota; kingdom Metazoa; phylum Chordata; class Mammalia; order Chiroptera; family Vespertilionidae; genus Myotis; species Myotis davidii. Next base: position 709,140 of record NW_006283656.1, read on the forward strand.
TGGCATTTGTCCTGGCCTCCCAGTGCTACCTGCCCCAGCCTCCCAGTGCTACCTGCCCCAGCCTCCCAGTTCTACCTGCCCCGGCCTCCCAGTGCTACCTGCCCCGGCCTCCCAGTGCTACCTGCCCCGGCCTCTCAGTTCTACCCGCCCCAGCCTCCCAGTGCTACCTGCCCCAACCTCCCAGTTCTACCTGCCCCAGCCTCCCTGCCCCACCCCCAGTTCTGCCTGCCCCAGCCTCCCAGTTCTACCTGCCCCAGCCTCTTTCAATCTCAAGGTGATGGAGGTCAAGCAGAAATAGAGGCTTAAGTCCAAGACCATGGAGCTCATGAGTGGGCTGCAGCCAAGGT
>NW_006283656.1:709542-726621 GCF_000327345.1 Myotis davidii
CAAAGAGATGTGCTGTGATATATGTGATTCAAAGTGGCGAAGGAGGTCATCTACGAGGCAATGAAGCCAGCCCTGCTCTTGAAGGAATGAATGATAGGATTGAGATAGGCAGCTCAGGGAGAGCTGTTTCATGTCAGAGCAAGAGTTGCCTTTGTTTCAGTCCAGGAGGCAGCTCTGCCAAGTAAAAAAATTTATTTGTAGGTGGAGAGTCCACGCCAAGGAATTTTTGCTGAATCATAATCAAGACTAACCATGGTACCTTATGCAAACTCATTTCCTTAGTTCCTGTCACCCAATATGTTAAACCTCTGCGAAGAAATGAATTTCTTTCATGGCTGCTGAAATCTGGAGTTGGGTTGGGCTTATTTCAGCGAGTTGCTAACAGTTTCTTGTCTGATTCAAATGACTAGAGCAGTTGAGAGATTACTGGTTTCCTTTGATGCTTGCAAGAGAGAAGCTATTTGAAAAGCGGAGAATCCATGAAGGTTGATCCACTTTACTGTGATGCATTCAAGAGTCAGAGTCAAAAATTGGGTTTGGGGGATCCTGTGAGAATTTATGAAACTTGTAGGAGCAGTTGACCTATTTCTTCCTGGATTTCCTCTCTTCCTACTCACCTGCAAATGTGGAGGAAATATTAAAATGACAACCAATGGCTAGGGTTTATATCCTGCAGACTTTCACATGGCTTGATCTTTCAACCTCTAACACCAATCCCTATTATTTCCTGTAGTGAAAAGAAGGCTACGGGAGATGCATAGATGAGAAATAGCACGAGGAAATTAATCATCTTGCATTTAGATCCTGGCGGGTTCCACAGATCCTGGTTCTACATGTGACTATGGAGTCATTTGGATTTTTTAGACTTTCAATGAAAAGCATAACTGGTTATTGATTGGAAATAAAGGGAGGAAAGTACTGAATTTTTCTCTTCCCTCCCCCACCCCCAGCTTTATTGAGATATAATTGACATGTAACATTGGGTAACATATCACCTAACATCCTGGCAGGCTGAAACTTGGGTTCCACCAAATAAACTTGGCCACCAAACTCTCTTATTTACCTTCATTTTAGACAAATACAAAAACAGTACTCAAATGAGAGCCAGGATTAGTCTGTTAATTGAGGGCTTACATAGTCAAAAACTTGTAGTACTAACTCTCCCCTCCCTGTTGATATCCTCTTTCCCATCTCCATCCTCTCTTCATCTTTGTTCTTTTAAATTTTCAAACCTACTCTGCTATTTCACCTTTTTTCCCTCCACCCTCCTTGATGAAACAGTATTTACTGGTTAAAACCTGTTAACACTTTAAGGGGATGAACAATTTTCTATTTCATAATTTGTCTAAAAATTCTGATGTTCCAAGATGAAGTGGTGCATGGGCGTCAAATCATCCACAAATATGAATGGATGATGCTAGTAAGTCAGTGCTATGTAAAGTGTTATCTCCAGATGTACTAACTCAAGATCTGAGAAGGGTCCAGGAATCTGTATGTTTACCAGCTCTCCAAGGAGTTCTGATATAAGCTAACATTTGAAAACCACTGGTCAAAGTTACACTTACTGTGTTTTTCTTATTTATATAACAAAAATAATAATATTCCCTGTATTTCTATAACACTTTGCTATTTACAAAAATTTTTTTATAGATAGTAATCTTTCCGATTAGCACAAAAGCTTCAGGATCACTTTCCCTTTTAATAAATAATAAAACTGAGTTTCAGAGAGCTTATCTAAGTTTTTCACAGTGGACAGTCAAACAGAAATCTCTTTATTTCATAGATCTCCTAATTTTTTCCTTTACGCAAAAAAATTAAAAATAAATTTTAAAAAAGAATACACCTTTCTTGACGTAGTTGCTCAGCTGTGTCATTCTTTTGTTTATTCATTGACTTATCCTCCATTTAATCCCTTTACATTTCCAAGAAATATTTGTTATACACTATAATAAGTCATGCTGCATGCATATCTAGGGCTATCTAAAGTCATAGTCAAAGGTGATAGAAATTTCTATTGATTGGTTTGGCTAGAGCAATACACTTTTGACCACATATAATTTGATTACATACATTTTCTCTAGTAATTTGGTCACTAGTCTCTTTGGGGGCAGTTAGTAGCTCTCTTACTGTGCTGCCTATTAGAATCATCAGGATCTTTCAAAAATTCCCAAGTCCAGTCCTCCCTCAGACCAATTACACCAGAATCTCTGGGAGTCATCCCAGAATGACTGCTCAGGAAGATGACTTCCACCCAGCCAGCATCTATTGAGCTTACGGTTGTCAGGCCAGGAAAAACTAGGTTTGAAACTGGCTTTGTTGATTACTGGTGATGGGACCCTGATCTTGTTACTGCATCTCTCTCAGCCTCAATTTCCTGTCTATAAAACAAGGGCAGTAATGCTTTGCAAGGTTGTTGTGAGCATCAGAGGCAAAATATGTAAACTTTCCAATGCCTGACACAGTGGCCCTCAACAAATGGAGTTATAGTGGCGATGCTTCCTCTGTCCCACTGGTCTTAAGCTCCTTTATCGCTTTTCAAAGCATCTTTGCCTTCATTATCTCATGTAATCCTCCCCACAAGGGAGATAGGCCAGAAGTTATCTCCAGGTCACAGAAGAACAACTGAAGTGCCAGACAGTTAATGGGATGGATTCAAGAGACAATTATGCATTCTCTTCATAAAATATGCTTATAAAGGGAAAACTTCTTAATCAGCAGTATAATTGGGGAAAACAAAAAAAGCACAGGGCTAAATGCAGTCACCCACTCGGTAGATCTGAAAATGAATACCAGCGTGAGCAAAGTCAACAGGAGGAAAATCTGCATTTAGTACTTAAACTTGCATTGTCAAATGAAGGCTGCTGTTGTGTGTGGGTAGCAGGATGGTAAGCAATGGGGTTTTTTCCTCTCTGTTGTTGAAGTAATAGTCTTTTCTTATCCCTTTCCTTATTGAGTAAAACTTGGGATGCCAGATAGCATATGTGTATTCATATTTATACATAAATATAGGATTTTCTATAAATCTAATACTGTGTGTGTGTGTGTGTGTGTGTGTGTGTGTGTTTTCTAAATGGCAGTTGCAGTCTGTTCCTGATTTGGACATTCCCCAAGGAAAAGAAGCAGGAGTCTCAACCTCAAGCCTAGCTTGACGATTTCATTTCTTTCAGTTCAGAACTGGAGAGCAATTGGTATCTAGACCAATTGACATCAGGTTCTATTTAGCTGCACACTAAAATCACCTAGGGAGATTTTAAAATTCCAGCGCTCAGTTCTCACACCAGATCAAATGAATCAGCATCTCGAGGGATAAAGTCCAGTTATAATATTTTTTAAACGTTCCCAAGTAATTCTGATGTGCATCCAAGTCTGAGAAGCATGGTCTAGAATAGTGCTTCTGATCAGTAGGTCTGGGATAGGTCCTGGGATGCTGTATTTCTAACATGCTTGCTTCCCAGGGATGCTCGTCTTGTTGGTCCTTGGACCACACTGACTGAGTAACAGGCTATGATGAATTGCTTTGCCTTTGTTTTGGAAGTATTAACACATGGGTTATACAATCATTTTGGGGGCCTGCTTCATTAATTATAAAAATGTGCATTTGGGCTGGATCATCTCTGAGTTTACTTTATCATTCCAAATGCATATGCTTCATTTCTAGCCCGACCAGGAGTCTCTTGTGTTTCTCAAGAGCCCAGCAGACTACTGTTCCACCCAGCCAGCATCTCCTGAGCACTGTTTGTGAGGCTGGGAAGACTGACTCCTGTTCTCTGTGCTGCAGATTGAGGCAGGGCTGCTCAAACCTCTGTGTGTAGCAGAATCATGCAGAATGCTTGTTTTGAATGCTCCAGAGTCCAGCCTGCAGGGATTGATTTCATAGGTCTGGGCTGCAGCCTAGAAAGGATTGGTATTAACAGTATAATAACAGTTAACATTATTGCATATTTGCTATATGCCAGGTACTTGTTCTGGTAATTTCACAACCTAAATCTATCAGTCCATCATAGTGATCCTATGGGATAGAGACTAGTATTATCCCCAATGGACAGAGGAGAAAACTGATTTTTTAAAAAGGAAGTAATTGGCCAAGGTCATTGCAGACATGGGATTCTACTGTGAGGATGTTCAACAGAGTCCGATATTGAAGTCGTTTTCTCAAAATTTCTGATTAGAAAATGGACGAAAAGGGGGAAAGCAAGCAGTCACAAGGACAGTAAGCAGTAGAGTCAGGATTCACAGCCCAAAAGGCTGGCTTCAGATCCCAGGCTTAGATCCAGGTGGTTCTGATGCTGGTGGCTCCCAGATCACACCTTAAGTTCCCATTTATCGGTCTGCTGAGCCAGCAGACTACTTGCATAGGACTCTCTGGGGAGCTTTTTGAAATATAGTTTCTCAGATTCCCCTCCCCACACTTCTACTCCTCAGGTCCATCATGAGGCCCAGGCATCTGCGTTTTAACAAGCATGCCCACCCCCAGGTGATTCTGTTGTACAGGCTGGAGTCTGGATTTGTGTTCTAGCTCTGCCACTTAACATTTTCATGTCCTGACTCATTTATTGATTCATTTAACAATTAATAAATATTGGAGTATTTGCTAAATGCTGGTAGTAGGTGCTGGGAATTTAATCGTAAGCAAGACAGACTAAAATCCCTTTCTTCATGAAACTTAAATTCTCATTTATCAGAAGGTGATAAATGCAATGAGGGTAGACTAGTACCAAGAAGGTCAGGAAGCCAAAACATGCAGTAAAGAAGTGTGTTACTAGCACCTATTGGATAGAAGCTAGAGATGCTGCTAAATGTTCTGTAATACACAGAACAACTCTTTCCACCCTCACCAAGAATTATCAGTCCAAAATGACAGTCATGCCCAAGATTGAGGAAGCATGAGAAGAAGAAAAGAAAGGTAAAGTTAATCTATAAAATCGCTACCATGTAATCACAAAAAAATGAGTGGTTTGAGAGGGAAATTGTCATAAATGTAGTAGATTCTGGAAGGACATCATCATGTCATTAATAAAAATGGACACTCTCAAGAACAAGTGAGTACTGACTTAGCTTTATTTCCAGAAATGGTCCCCCTTTCATCCTGCTATCTTTCCCAAAGGATGTAGAATGCCTGTTCTTCTGTGGGCCCTGTTTGCCTAGACTGGGATGCAGGCATTCTAGGAGCAGGTCAGGTCTGTTTGAAGATGTTTTGTTCTGGGAAAATTCATGGGGCAGACAATGCAAAAGAAAAGAGACAAATTGTTCTTTTAGTTCCAAATAAATGCTTGTTTTCTGACACTGCCTGAATTTAAATGGTCCTCAGTTTGACTGTGAAATTAACATCTCTTTGAGGTTAATTGTGGGCGTGGGGTGCCATTCACACTACTTCCAGAGCTATTGTCTGTCTGGAATCCAGAGGGAGCCGCACCCCAAGTGGTGTACTCTGTTAACCAACACTTGCTTCTGTGTCTCACGCCTTCATCCTGATCCCATCCCAGAGTCAGGCAGGATGCATACTGCTAACCCACTACCCACACTTGTCTCTCTCATCCAGGAAGCAATTAGGGCAGGTCCACTGACCATGAGCCAGAGTAGTTCATCTCTGGACACCTCCTCTTCTTCCTCTTTTTAAATGGGGGGAAGTTCCCTAAGATTCTTTCAACATGGCTCAGCCTTGACCAACAGCTTGCTTTTGCCTCATTACTGAGGGCACAGGTTTTGTGTGAAAGATGCATAACTCATAATTACATAACCATCAACTGCAAACCTGGTCTCTTCAGTTATTACCTGGGGACCATAGGAAAATCTTTGCAAACTCTTCAAGGTCATCTGGATATTTTCTTATGTTTCCTTCTATCTCTAAAATTCTGTAGTTTTATGGATCCTAGAATCAGTGACTTCCAGTTGGAAGGGATCCTGAACTCTGTTTTGTGTGCAGTCACTCTGAAGTTATATCATGGAAGAATAGTAAACAAATGGTTTTAGTAAATGTTTGTGCAAGTCATTTCTTTCTCTTTCTTTGGAGAGTGAAAACTCTTTTTCGTCATTCTTACATATTCTTAGAATTATTTCCATAAATACTGAACCAGTTTTAAGTGCCATCATCAATGGGTGCATATACCAGTTTCCCCATATCCCATAAACCAGACAGCATTAGATTTTATTATTTTTAACTAGAGGCCAGTTGCATGAAGAGATTCGTGCAGTAGGCCTTCCCTTCCCCTGGCTGCCAGCACCGGTTTTCCTCCGGCACCCGGGACCTGGGCCTTCACTCCGGACAGAGCCTTCAGTCTTCATGGCTCCGGATGGAGCCTTCAGTCCTCACGGCTCCCAACGGAGCCTTCAGTCTTCGCTGGGCCGCTTTGCCCCTGCGTAAGCAAATTATCCGCCATCTTTGTTGGGTTAATTTGCATATTCCCCTGATTGGCTGGTGAGCGAAGTGGAGGGATGGTTAATTTACATGTTTGTCTATTATTAGGTAAGATAGTTTTGGTTAGTTTGCTATAATAGTAACTTCAGACTGTTTGAAGTATCTTCAGCCGTTAAGGAGCCCATCTCTTGTAACCATATTCACTTTATGTACAATGTAATTTGGACATTTTGCATCTCATAGTAAATTAAGCTTCTTGCCCTAACCAAGTGATTTTTCCCCCCACAGTGAAGATTCAAAGATGGGATATTGAAGCTACAAAGAGAATGTTATTCTAGAGGAGATTTTGGTCTCCCCAAACTAAATTAAACAAACAAAGTAAAGAGGCATTTGATGCCGTCCTTCAATTTAATATCAAGGAAGGCTATCAAATCTACTTCTGCAGGTCTCTCCTGGGAGCTTAAATTCTCCCCCACAGGGAAGGAATAAGTGTAGAAGTCTTTTAAAAACGAAAGGAAAACTAAATTAGTCACTGCGAGATTCTATTCACCTCTGGATATTTGTGCTTAGAGTCCTTTAATAAGTTTGGAGAACAAGGGTAAAGAAAATGCATAAGAAAAATTCAAAATTGTTCACAGATAATATGTTTTACTAATCTTTTCCTCCCTTCTCATCTTGCTCCTCAATTCTCTTACTGCCTATTTATCTTATAAATGTTCATTCTCGACACAAAACCGTGCCCCCAGCAAACAAAATCCTATTGTTGCAAAAATAATATATGTCATTTAATTAAAATTAGAAAGATAGATGATAAAAAGAAGAAAATACAATTCATATCCTTCCAGATATTTTTCCATGAATATATATTTAAAATAAGTTATACTCTTTAAGCTATATTTTACCCCCATTTTCTTTATTTAACAACATGTTATGTGCAATTCCTGGGAAAAATTGTGGTGGTTGTTTTTTTTTTTTTAGAAACCCACTCTGATTTACTGATATAAATCAGGTTACTTCTATTGTAGTACCTGAATGATGTTTCTAATTTTCTACTGTTATACAGTTAGCTGCAGCTAATACCATGTCACTTTATTTTTGTGCACATCTTTAATTACTTTTTTACAATGAATTCCTAAATGTGGCATTATTGGTTCAAGTGGGGATGCCTACTCTTAGACCCTGGACGCATACTGATGTCTTTAAAATTCACACTGATGTTATTTTATCTCCCCAACTCCCGATGATTGACACATATGAGCCTGAGAGGACCCTCTGTGGCCTTTCAGGTACAGAAAGGTTTTGGAAGTGTAGGTGGTTCGGTTGATCCATAGCCCACAAACTATCACAAGAGTTTCAAAGGTGACATTTATGAAGAGTAACTTTATCACTGTGCTATTATGACTTCTCGTAAAGAAGTGGGTGAGAAGCAAAACAGAAAGGGCATTCCTTTGAGGAGAAGAAAACCAAATTTCACACAATAACAAATCCAGATTTCACCCATAACACTAAAACACCACCAAATGCAAGCTTAATGAAATTAAAGAAACAATTAAAATTGAAAATGTACACACTCTACAACCTGGAAATTCTACTTCTAAATGTAGATTATTAAATGAATTCTAAATATTAGAGAATTCGTGCTTATAATAATATAAAACTGGAAAAATTAATTGGAATCAATCTAAATGTCATCCATCAATAGAAGAAGGGATAACTTAATATTCATACAATAGAATATTATATAGGAGATAAAATAAATACCTCTATGCAAATCATAGATTTAAAAATCTAATTTAAGTAAAAAAGGAAAGATAGATCTAAAATGATATTTGTAGAACAATAACACAAAGAACAGTACCCTACATTAAGAAAATAAATAAATATGCTCGTACGTGTGCACGCGTGCGCGCGCGCACACACACACACACACACACAACCATGGCCTGAAAGACACACTAAAATTATGATAGTTTTTGCCACTGTCGAGGAAAAAAAAATAAGACTGTCAAGGATGAGACTGAGGGGCAGGGGAGAAGAAAAGCCTTTTAATTTATCTGTAATGTTATATTATTTTAATAATAAAAATCATGCTACTATATCAAATCTAAGAGGCAATCAACTATAAAACCCACTATTATCTTATATATATCACTCAGGAAGCAAATTGCCATAATATGCCATGAGTTTTTACATGCACCCAATTTTAGAGATGCTGAAATACACAATAATAATAATTATTATAGTAATAATAAAAAATGTAAAATTTTCAATATATAAGGCAAAAGTGCAAAAAGTTAAGGCCTGCTAATTCATGAAGTGGTGGGGGTACACAGTTACTGGTTATTTAAATCTGTGAACTTTTAAAAACTTTTTCTAAAAAAACCACACCAAATATCATAGGAAATAGAATTTCCTCCATAATATATAACTTTCTAAATGTATACTGCTCGTGTAATAAATATGCTGCTCTAGAGCTTAGATGCCTTTTAATGTGTGCTCCCCAGATGAGTTAGAACGTGGGGAAGGTGGGAAACATATCCTTGAAGGTTTATAACTGGAGAAGCATCTGGCTCGTGACTTACAAACTTAACATTTACTCAAGAAATGCTTGCTGATTGAAGTTCTCCCAGTTTAAAAGAACGATCTTAAAAAATAAATAAATAGAAAGAAACCTCTGTCTGTTTGATAACGCATGTGCTGGGAGTTTGATGCTGCCGACTTCAGTTTTATGGTTCATGACATCTGTGCAGAGAACTGGGAATGTTTCTTATACGGTTATTCCCTGGGAGAAGAAGCAAACTTAACCCAATTCTATTCACCCTAACGTTAACCAGCAACCTGAAACCATTCTAGTTCCTTGGTTCGATACGAATTCATTGTCGTGGATCAATGTGTGGGAACTGACTTGCCTGTAATCCTTTCTTTCTCCCTGGACGTAAAGAAAGCCTTTCTCCGGGATGTGTTCAGAAGAGGAGAGGAAAACAGGCCTAGAGTTAGCATTGCCAGATAAACTACAAACTCCCAGTTGAATTTGAATTTCAGATAAACAGTGAACGTTGCTTTAGTGTAAGTCCGTCACACTGAATTTCAGATAAATAAAAGTAACTGTGCTCTAAACATGTGCAAATGTTACATGCGAGTATGTATATTAAAATTTATTCATTGTTTATCTGAAGTTCAAATGTAACTGTTTTATTTTCTGAATATGGCAAACTTATCTGGAGAACTAACCAATCCGATGAAAAGAAAAGGTAAAGAATGGGACTGGAAGCTGTACGGGGAAACAGAAAATAATCGAGAATTGGCTGAACGTGGCTGCTAAAAAAAGAAGGGGGAAAAACACACAAAAACTCAGGAGCTACCTTGAAGGGACATGTATTTGATTTAGAAACCATGTAAATATTTTTTTATTTTCTATTTGCCTAGAGCAGTGGTTCTCAACCTTCTGGCCCTTTAAATACAGCTCCTCATGTTGTGACCCAACATTATTTTCGTTGCTACTTCATAACTGTAATGTTGCTACTGTTATGAATCATAATGTAAATATCTGATATGCAGGATGGTCTTAGGCGACTCCTGTGAAAGGGTCATTCAACCGCCAAAGGGGTCGCGACCCACAGGTTGAGAACTGCTGGCCTAGAGGGTTCCATTCTAGCAATGGCTGTGGTCTCAGCAGCCTCAGTCATCAGTTTGTTACTATCTAGTCAGTGTGTCCCCATGCTCACAGGAGACACAGACTGACGTGGCAGGCTGGCTTAGGGGCCACCTTCTCCAACTTGAGTTCTGCTGCTCTCTTCCTTTCCACTGATACTTTCTAGAATCTTGGAGGCCTTCTTTAAAATTTGAATACCATATACAATGTGAACTGGAGCTACCTCTACCAGCTTGAGAGGAGATGGCAAATGACCACCTTAGTCAGCCCCTCCTCGGACAAGTTGGAGGACCTGAAGTACTTGCCCAAGTCAGAATCATTTTCTGTGGCAACCCCACAATCTTCTCAACTTCTAGAACACAGGCCAACCCTGAGTGCTGAAAAACATTAAAAAAAATAGACCCCTTCCTGTTCCTCTCTTCTAAGTTATAAAAATAGAAGCGAGTGGGGTGTGGGGAGGCAGAAAGAGAGGTGTCGAGAAGACATTCCCTGGGTTTGTCTGAGAGCTGCAGACTCCATTGTGTCTCACACCTTCCCTGTGCTGTTGCTTGCTTACCCTGTTGCTTGCACGTTGGTCTAGAGAGGTTAATATCTTCTCTTTCCTCTTTGCTTTTACTTGCAATGCTTGTTGAGGTGAGAATTTAGTTATTGGGTGTTTTGCACCTTATGTTTTGATCTCAAGGGGTTTAAAGTTACTTTCACTTTTGCCCTGCTGGGAACAAGTATAAGCCCTCACCAGGGCCCCCAGTAAGGAGGCGTCAGGAGAAGGTGCCTCCACTGTGGTTCTAGTTTTCAGAGCTGTCAGGGGCAGAGCTGTGCGTGAAGTGGCAGGTTCTGACCACCAGCTTTCTTACTGACTGCATGTAACTTCCTGCTCACAACTGTGGTGGGGGAGGCAGTACTATCCCCAAGTTACAGAGGACTGAGGCAGAGAGAAGAGACTGGGTCATTTGACCATCTACAGTTACAAGATGCTAAAGTCTCTGAAAGTATAATGAGAAGGAGAAAATACTCTTTTCTATATATTTTCTACTCTGGAAGTTTAATCTTTTTGCAAGTTGTTTTTGAGTTTGACACGCATCTTCATCCAATAATGCTTGTAATTGTTGATCTTCAGACTTTTCGGTTGACCTGGCTGTTTTTTGTCTTTCACATCAAAATCATCACCTTTAAAATGTTTAAACCAGCATTCACAAGTATCTTGAGATGGAGCATGTTCACCATAAGCTTCCCGAAATGTACGATAACTTTCAGCAGCACTTTTCTTCAAAATAAAGTAATGAATTAAAACTTACCGCAAATGCTCTTTTTTTGGCACGAAATTTGACATTTTTAAGAGTAAAAATATCTATGATATTAACACCTTCAGCATATTTGACATATGAAGTTTTGAAGCTTGTTGTCAATACAACAAAATAGCATACATATCAAATCACATATATATCAACATATGTGTAACTCCATCTATTGAAACAAATCTGCATTATTAACCGGTACACCTAGTAAAAGACAATGGAGAGCCCAGTCGGTGTGGCTCAGTGGTTGAGTGTCTACACATGTACCAAGAAGTCATCAATCTGATTCCAGTCAGGGCACATGCCTGGGTTGCAGGCTCAATTCCCAGTAGGGGGCGTGCAGGAGGCAGCTGATTGATATTGATGTTCCTCTCTCATCGATGTTTCTCTCGCTCTTTCTTTTTCTCTAAAACCAATAAAAACATATTTAAAAAAACACAATGGAGAAATTCTGAGGGAAAATGGTTTCCAATTTAGAATGCTATGACCACGACAAAAATTAAATTACAGTATAAAATAGAGACTTTTTTTCAATTTAAATTCTTTATTATTTTAAAGTTTTACATATGTCTCCTTTCCCCCATTGACCTCTCCCTGGTTGCTCCCACCCCCCAGCACATGCCCTCACCCCCCTACTGTCTATGTCCATTGGTTATGCTTATATGCCGAATAGAGACATTTTAGATACACAATTTAAAAATTTTTTAATCTCCTGTGTACTTCTTTTTCAGAAAGTAATTAGAGGAAGTGTCATCAAAATTAGGGATTAAACCAAGAGGACAGATAACAGGGGACACAACTCATAAAAGATGTAAACAGAAAACCTGAGCTATGCAACTAAGCCAGGTCCAAATCCAAGACCATTATCCCAGATTTAGAGCTCCTTTCATTTTATATTTTATTTTTTATCAAATTGTCATGCATGTGATTTAACAACAGTTCGCAAAATATGATAGTTATCAACTCCCTATGGCTTTTTCCCACTACTTCTCACTTCCCAGAAGCCCCACATTCATCTCTTTTTCCTATCTCTTGGCATTTGCCTTTGAATCATTTAATAACACACTTATAGTCCTATTTCTTGAGTTTTCCACTTTTAGTCATTTTCTATATATTTTCTACTCTGGAAGTTAAAGACATATTTCCCTTTCATCATCATCACCGCAAAAACCACATACCTCACACTTCTTGGATGGGTCTGTACTTATTCTGAAAGTTGTTTCTTCCTTGATTTCCATCCACACTATGCTACTGCTTTGGCTTTTTTCCCTATCACTTAAGATCGTGTTTTGTATGGTGTGGGTAAACTTACGATTGAATCAATGAGTTTGAGGTAATGCAAAGACAAGGAATCAGTAAAAATAAAAATTTCTCTAATCAAGTCAAGCACACAAATGTGTGAATAAGATTTTCATCAGGAACATAACAGAGACCATGCAGGATATAGGGCAAAACAAAGAAAGTGATAATAAGTAGATTTATCAGGACAGCACATGTGAGAAATAAAAGTAAGTTCAAGATCAAAGGAAACACTCAGCCTTCTTACTTTAGATACAAATTGGCAATTAGCCTAGACCCCTTGTAAGTGACCACAGAGGACGATGGGGCCAAACAGGATGTAACAGCCTCAGAAATCTTAAAAGCCCCTGATGTGAACTTCTACTCTTGGATCTGCCCAATGCCAATCTCTCATGGGGACAGACCCACTTCTTTTGCAGAAATGCTCCTTTCTCCAGGCTAACGGTATGATTCTTATAGGAACTGCATGTCCTAAACATCTTACTCTCCAGCTATATTCATGGATCTAGAGGTGGACACACAATCCAAGGCCAAGTGAATTCAGATCCTTCCCTGGGGTGCTTAAAGAGTCTTACAGAGGAAAGAGATGCCACATGCCACCTGAAAATCAGAACTTCTAACATATATAAGAAAAGGGAGTGAATATTGGGGGACAACTAGTAGCTTCTGCCATAAACGCAGGATATTGTAATTGGAACTCTTCCCACCTCATGCTTGAGGCACTGTCAAGGAATAACTGAGACTTCTTGGTTGTTGTTATTTGTTATTACGTATGCAAATTATTATATCACATCTGAGAGAACTGGATGAAAAATGGAGATAAAGAATAGGCAAAAGACAGGGTTTTAGAAGTAGGGGGAGGAAAACCTGTAGATGTATAGAAACAGTGAATCTTGTTTACAAGTTTAAGTAAATGGATTAGCTGACTGCTAGCTAAGAGGTTAGAATGGGCCTTTTGTATTGGAATAAGTCCATTAGATATATCGAAGGAAACAATTTTAATCATTTATGGATCCCCTCCCCAGAAAAACTTGTTAACCTGTGGAGCACTCAAGACAGAAGTCTCTGGGTAAGGTCAGCCTATCTTTCCCAGAAACCTCAGCCTTGGTTACAGCAGGCCTGCACAATTTTTCACTTTAAGACTTCTCAACACCAATGGGATTAATTTCAGATTATGTAGATTTACAAATGACATCGATTTAAAAATTCACTCCATGACATCTAGATCCCTTAGGTGTTTCAAGGATGTGACAAGAGGCCAGAGAGGGAAGAGGAGGGTGGGTTTGGGGAGGTGGCTGCCACTGAAGAAAACTCTGCTGTGAGTTCTGTGGGGCTCTCCCCACCAAGGGTGTGTGGAAGGCAGGCCAGGCTGTAACTGCTCTTAAGTCCAGTGAGGGGGCTTCCATAGAATGTTGTGAACAGAACACGTGTTAAGAGCTTTGTGTGGAGAAAGCTGTTGTTATTCTGAGTGTCCTGCTCCACCATCCTGCTTTGGGGAAGTCGGAGGAGGGTTGCTCCAAAAGATCATGATGGAGTCTTCAAAAGAACCCCCTGAAGAGCCTTAAATTAGGAGATGGGATTAGTGCTTGACTTACACTTGAAAAAGATTAAAGCAGCCTACAGACTGGGGTCTGACTCCCATTTAGAAAACCTAGAGTGAGAAGGGCGACCCACCAGTTTGGTGCCAGCTGGGTTAGATGGGTCTCCATTCTATTGAAACAAGGGGCATGGGCTGTGAAGTCCCATGAAGTCTTCATGTAGTCAACTTGGGCTTTTTGAAAGGCTTCCTTAATGGCAAAGACAACTCACAGAAAAAGGCTGGAGATATGTGTCACTAGTGCCCGAGCCTGCTAACACAGAAGGCAGGTCACATCCCTCCATGCTCAAAACCCTGCAAGTAAAAGCCAAAATTATTACAATAGCCTAGGAAGGTTCTCCTGCGCTTGCTTTTCCTGGAAACACTCCACGTGGAGTATTCTTTACCCAGGAGGAACAAAGGAGCAACGCTTGCTCCTTTACCGCCTTTAGGTATTGTCTTGGGTTGGGTTCCTCAGAAGCAGGGCCTGCACAAGGAGTTTTGTGCAATAATTTATTGAGGGAGTGCTCTCAGGAGAAACCTGTAAGAAGCAGGAGAAGAAGACTAAGGCAGGGAATCACCTAAACAAAGATGTGATTTCAGCAGAGGTTCAACTTCCTTTGCTTGATCCCAAGAGGAACTCTGGAATATGAATGCACTACAAAATTGTACCACCTTGATGCAAGGGGCCAGGTTACATACTGCTCTATCACAGTCCCTGGTTGCAGGCTTCCCCTGCACAGAGTGTATACACTTCCAGACATATCCTGGCAAAATGACTCCTCTCAGCTAAGGACAAGTTTCAGGAAAGGGATTCAGCTGGGCCTACAGAGGTGCCCTATGGATACCATCCTCATTCTCTAACAGTCACCTTTCTTTCTCCACTTCCCACTGTTTTTAATGTTTACTCATTCCATGTGTCTGCCCAATCACTCCTAGCCACTCACATCCAAACTCTATTCTGCACAGTAATCAGAGATCTTTTTAGAAGGTGAATCTGAACATGTCAGTCCCAGTCCTTTTAGGATAAAGAACAAAACCTTTATTCTGATCTCACCCTTTGCATTTATTCAGTCTCATCTCCCACCACTTTTGTTCTTGCCCTATGAGTTCCAGACCCACTAGCCAGCTTTCAATTCTTCCAAATACTGAAGATTCGCCTTGTTCCAAAGTCTTCACACAGGCTCTTTCCTGTGCTTCTAACACTTAGTCTCCCTTGCCTAGCTACTTCCCTCACCCTTCAGCTCTTGGCTCAAACATCCCATCCTCAGAGTATCCTTCCCTAACTTCTCAGACAAGCCAGGAAGCCCTGTCAAGTGAACCCTGTACTTCCCTATGGGGT
Source organism: Myotis davidii (assembly GCF_000327345.1). Taxonomy (NCBI): domain Eukaryota; kingdom Metazoa; phylum Chordata; class Mammalia; order Chiroptera; family Vespertilionidae; genus Myotis; species Myotis davidii. The sequence continues at coordinate 725,062 of NW_006283656.1, forward strand.
ACTTATCACAGCAATTAATTATAAATTTAATTATAGGTTTTTTTAAAATGTGTTATTTCCCCTACTGTTTTTGCCCCTCATTGCAACCCAAACACCTAACACACAATGGATACACAATAAAACCATCGTATAAATTAGTAAAGGTATATAATTAGAATGTGTCCAAGCATCTCACCTCCCTCTCCTGCTCTGTGCACCCTGGGTAGAATGCATATCACCACCCAAGCCAAATCCACCCACCTTGATCAGCTTCTTCCTTATCCTTTTAAAACATGCTCTTGAGAAAAACTATAGTAAATTATAATGAAACTCACCATCAATAATGTGCGCAGTAGCATAGATCTACCAGCATTTTACTTAATAATAAAATATGCCTAACTTAAGGTTGAGTCCGAGACAGAGCTGTTTTAGCAGAATTTCAGAGGTTCAAAGGCCAGCCCCTCACTGTGACATTCTGCTTTATTCTAGTCTTGCGCTTTTTTCTGTCCTCCCCTTAAAGGGTCTCCTTATCTGCTGGACCCATAATCAGAAAGTTACATATGATACCCCTCCCATTCTTTCCTATCCTATTGCACTAATATGGAATTCCTTCTAGAAACACCAAAGCCACCTTTCCATATAGCTTAAGTGTTTCCTTCCCAATAGCTCCTGACAGCTCACTATAACTAATGACATAGCTTTCATCCTTTTTCTGGGTGGCTTTGATTAGAATAGAATCACACAGTGTTTGAACCAGAGGCTTCTGCAAGGCCATCCCATGTGGTAACAGACAATCTCCTTGAAGGTGCTGCGGGATCAGCTACAGGCAGAGGCATCAGAAGACAAACCAGCCCTGGGTTCAGTAGGCAGTGAGATAACAAAATGTGCTGATTACTTTGTGAAGCTCAACGGAATTCAAGGTCTTCTCCTAGCTGTGGGAGATAGACACCAGAGTGATTCAAGAACCCAAGCTTGGGAGCAGGCAGACCTGGGGTGAATTTCTGGCACTGTCCCTGTGAACTTGGGCAAGTGACACCTCTCTGTGCCTCAGACTCATCATCCATAAAATGAAAACAATGATGCCTACCTCGTGTAGTAAAACACAAATCAAGGATCCTGGAACAAAGAGGAAGGTCAATATGTAGTAGCTTGAAAACAGTAGAATTATCACATTTTATGGCTCCGAGGATGTGGCATCCCAGGATTGAGAAAGAATCTTTTGCCATCATTCTGCCAAGTGCCTACAATAATATTCCCACCTGCTATGAAAGAGAGAAGTTTTAGTTTCTGCTTCACTGTTAACTGAGTATCTCTACACAGGTTGCCTTATTAGTCTGTGCATAGATTGGCTCCTCCACCTATCCTTTCACCCCCCTAAGATGTGTATAATACTGATGAGTAAGACATTTTCAAAAAGCAAAATTTCCCTTGCCGAAACTGGTTTGGCTCAGTGGATAGAGCATCGGCCTGCGGACTGAAAGGTCCCAGGTTCGATTCCGGTCAAGGGCATGTACCTGGGTTGCGGGCACTTCCCCAGTGGGAGATGTGCAGGAGGCAGCTGATCGATGTTTCTCTCTCATC